>NC_092712.1:52871791-53182371 GCF_047496885.1 Scyliorhinus torazame
ACATTCTTCTGGAGCCCAAAAGCTAATTTTGTGTTTAAGATGGGGTGTCCCAGCAGTGGATGGAACCGTTGACCACAACCCCACATTCAATCGGCGGAAAGATGTCTTCAATATTGCCTCTGACGAAAAGACATATTGTGTGTGTTGTTACAGAGCATGTGTTAAGTGATACCGTGTATCTTCAACAGCTCCTTACCCGCACCCTGGTCTAACCTGCACTAACTTCATTCACCGCCTCATGGCAGTGAGATCTGCCCAGTTACCGAGGCTCCAATTAGCAGTTGTTTTTTTCTCCCCCTCCAATTAGCAGTTGTGACTGTGTCGGTAATTCTTGTCATTTATCCCCCCCCCCCCCCCCCTCAGCTTTTGAGGTGATGATAATATTTCCTGGAATCCACGTGTGCATTTTAAGGAACTAATGAAAATATCAGGAAGCGGCGCCCTGGAAGAAATGGACCAGACGTCTAATTTGAAAGAGTAATGACTCGAAATTGTTTATCATCCTATTATAGCCCAGGACCGTCTATACAAAAGTTGAAAGCAGGATAAATGACCAGGCTTTCGGCTTGTCAATGAAGCCATTTTACTAAACGGTGTCTCCAAAGACAAGAACCATCATTCAATTAGGTTTATCTACAGGTCCTTAATTGCGTTTTCGGATAGAGGAGGGTGTAATACACTACTGCACAGGGCTCGATTAGAGGCTGCTAGCACAATCCTGACGGCGCTTTTCACTCAGGCCCATTCAGAAGGGATTTCTTCACGCCGCGGCGATCAGGCGGATTAAAGAGTAATTAAAACCTAGAAATTATCTTTCGCAACATTTTTTTTCTCTCCCTCTCTCTAAAGTGTCCACTCCGCTGAACAGAAGCCCTGTGATGGCTCCGCTCACCCTTTCAAAAGAAATTGGATCAAACAACAACAAAAAAAAGAGGAGGGGAAGGGGGGGGGGGGTTGGAGAGGGAGGGGGAGAGAGAGAGAGGACAACAGCAGTGACCTGGCGCCGAATCGGACATCGATACTGTTAGAATTAAAATCTAATTACGTACAGGCCATTCCAGGGCGAAAATAAAGATTTTGAAAACAGTTTTCACCCAATTCCAGCCACACTGCCATTAGCAATGTGCCAGGTGCCGGCTGCCTTTATATTTTTATATGTATTAATGCAAACACTCAGCTGAATTAACTGCCTTGGTTTAATGTTACAAACTCTGCCCATTCAGCATCCCCTGACCACTTTCCCAATCACCGGATTGTGATTTCAAGCGTACTTTTAACGCGTTATATATTTTTTAAGAACAGTAAAGTTGTTTGGGAAAGATCATATAGATAGGATCGTTACAACACATACAGAGTTAACTGCTATTTTAACATACAGAGAGGAACTCCAGCTTGCGAACAATTGTCAGAAGGAATGTGCGTTGCGAAAGAAAAGCAGATGTTTCACGCTTAAGATAACTCTGCATTTTAATAGAAAACGCGTCAGGGCCTGGGCCCTCATCTGGGTCGATTTCAATGCGTCTCCTCACAATGCACACAGCTCCCCGTTAGCAGTAAACCCACACAGGTTTTGTCCAAGTCCCCCCCCCCCCCCCCCCCCAGCTCTTGCTCTCAATGATTTGCACCCTTTCCTCTATTTATTTATTTTAATGAATCACATTTGAAGGACATGACTTTCGGGACAGCCCTGGCTTCTTCCCTCCTCTTGTCTGATGTTGGAGGATTGAGATTGTGACCCCCTCTGCATTGTGTTGGGAGCTCCGTTGCATCGAGCCATTGGACCACATCCTTGTCGTCACCCTGCTGTATGGTCTGAGGGCTGGCAACTGCAACCCTGTTCATTCATAAATACTCTTCAACGCGGAGACAAAATGTGACATCCGCTGACCTATAGCACTGAATTGTCAATGACGCTCTGAATCTGAGACCCGTGTACAAGTCTCTGATGTGAGGTCCGAACAATTGCAGAGCCAAATATGCAAGGCGATGGTGTGCCCCCCCCCCCAAATATGCAGTCGTTGCCCCCCCCCCCCCCCCCCACGCAACACAATTTGACACTTCCCGTTTGGGTTAAGAGGTTTGGATGAAGAGAAGCTGCCGAAGATCTGGAAATTTAAAGTGCCGGCAAAAGTTCAGCGCGGAAAGCACGGCTTAGTCCCCGTAAAAAAGCCACATTCAGCCCCATTCAAAGAGGCACCAAAGGCCTTGATGCTTCGGAAATCACAAGATCCGAATTACAAGATCCTTTGACTTGAACCCTCAGCCAAACATATTTAATTATAACTCGGCTGCCGTCTTTTTTAAACCCTCAAATCAACATAAATTTCTGTGTGTATTTAAGGAAATGTACAAATCCCCGCCCCCCACAAAAACAAAACCGTGTCTGATAGTTTTAGCATCAATCAGGAAACCCTGATTTTATATTTAGTGAGATTGACCAAAAAGCTTTGCTGGGGGGGGGGGGGGGGGGGTGTTAACGCAGAAGGTGGTGCGGGGGAGGGGACAGTACTGGACAAGAGAATAGCCCAACACTGAAATGTGGGCATTTATTTGCAATCGAATAACCGATTTGATGCAAACACCTTCACGTGTTTAAAAACAAATCTTTCGCTCCCTCTGGCTGTTTCTTTTTCTTACACAGATAAAGTAACTCAAAGTGCAAATAAACAAAGTTGATCAAAGCTCCAGGCTAACTGAGTGCAGTGGTAGGGAACTGTTCAATTTTCAGCAGGCGGCCCTGGGACCAAAGAACATTAATTAAGTGCGACTCCAGCCACCGTGAGGACAACAAGGCAAGTGGGAACTGTTGGTCTTCAATAGATAGATTAGATCCACAGATTTCTCAAGTCGGCAGAGAATAGTCTCTCCCTAAGCAAATAAAAGTTTGTTTTTAATTATAGATCGCCTCAAACTTTATATGTACAGAGCGTTAATGTATATATATATACACACACATAAATATACAAAACACACACATAGATATACAAAAACATATATATATGCACATAAACACACATAAACACACTCATATATACATAAACACATATACATAAACACACACATATACACGTGAACAAACACACACGCATATATACATACATGAACACACATATATATACATAAGCACACACATATATAAACACACAGAAATATACAAAAACATATATATAAACACACATATATACATAAACACACACATATATATACAAAAAGATATGTATACAAATATATATATATACATAAACACGTAAGTGAAAGGGGCAACACGGTAGCATTGTGGATAGCACAATTGCTTCACAGCTCCAGGGTCCCAGGTTCGATTCCGGCTTGGGTCACTGTCTGTGCGGAGTCTGCACATCCTCCCCATGTGTGCGTGGGTTTCCTCCGGGTGCTCCGGTTTCCTCCCACAGTCCAAAGATGTGCAGGTTAGGTGGATTGGCCATGATAAATTGCCCTTAGTGTCCAAAATTGCCCTTAGGGTTGGGTGGGGTTACTGGGTTATGGGGATAGGGTGGTGGTGTGGACCTTGGGTAGGGTGCTCTTTCCAAGAGCCGGTGCAGACTCGATGGGCCGAATGGCCTCCTTCTGCACTGTAAATTCTATGATAATATACATACACATATATACATAAACACACGTATCTATACATAAACACACGTACATATATACACACATATATAAATACATAAACACACGTATATATACATAAACACACATATATACATAAACACACATTGCATACACACATATATAAACATAAACACATACATATATACATACATGAACACACACGTGTGTGTATATACATAAACACATACACATATATGCATAAACACACGCAAATATATATGTATATAAACACGTATATGTAATATATGATATATATATATGATTGTTTATGTGTGTGTGTGTATAACACACGTGTGTGTGTGTATATATATATATATATATACATAACAATCACATACATATCATATATTATACATGCATAAACACCTTCAAAGTTACTCATACTTAAGCACTGGGTAGATGCAGTTTTAAAAGAATTGCTCAAAGACGACCTTTCAGCACTAATGAGAATTGAATGCGTGGGTTTAAATTGTCACATTGAATGAGCTCGTTACTACACCCCTGTTAGGAGAAAATTATACCGGGGTGAAAATCCAAAGGAATTCGCCACTTTTTTTGTGTCTGAGTGGTCGAGCGGATCTTGTTTCCCTCGCTTGGGCCTAAGTTAATACCCAAGATGGGCTAGTGTTGCAGGAGTTCTCCGTCACAATACTGCGTGTTGTGTGTACAAGGATTAGCAGCTCGGAAGTGGGGGCAGGAGCCTCGAAATTCCAGGCATTTACAAAAAGACCCCCCCCCCCCCCAGCACCTTTCGGGCTTTAAAGGCGACAGGGAAATTGCTGATAGATTTCCAAGTGTTTTTTTTTTCCTCATGGGTGCTCGGACTGAGCATGAAGTTTGTCTGCCTGGCAGAGCACTGGCAGCATTTCTGCACACTCCCCCACCCCAGCACATTGTGACATAGTCACAGCTGGTGAAAATGCGAAACCCTTCTTCAGTCTTGGAGACACTTCCTGCATCTCGCCACCCTGCATAACTCACAGCACCGAGCTACAGTCACAAACTCTGGGCGGCTCACAGAGCTCTCGAGGGAAGAGGCTTATTTGGTGGGAAAATTAGCTCCCTTCCCCCCCCCCCTCAAGTCACTGAAACACGGCCTTTTCCTTCACTTCAAATTGGATCCTGCTTTGTAACAACTCCCTCCCCCCCCCCCCCCCCCCCCCACCATCACCCCTTCCCAAATAAACAACACTCAAACACTGCCATCCTTACTCCCGTCTGCATGGTCCTAAAAAGTGGAAATATGGACCAGGCCAGAAGTCCGGGACAAAGTGGGAATGTGACACCTATTGAGGGATTAGCTCCGATTTTCAACTCAGTGCGTTTTGTCCCCGCGAGAATAATCCAATTTCTGAACGGTTTCCTGTGAATCTCTGGGGCAGGCCCAGAGATCCCAGGGAAAGGGCATTAGCCGTTTTAGCACAACATCCGTCCACTTCTTGTGAGCGTCGCTCGAGCGAATTAAAAGCAAATCGCAGAGCATTTTGTATTTGCTACTTTGCCGGGGGTGGGAGAGACTCTAAAACAACCCTCAGCAATATTCGTGGGGACAATTTTAAGGGGCAAGAACAGGACTATCGCCGCCTGTTGTACGTTTTCACCGAGTTTTTCTCGAGCACAGGGAGAACGTTCTCACTCACGTCCCCGTTAGATGGACACACACGAGGGCATGGAGGGCGATTACATTTCATGTTGAATTAGTTCGTTCTTAACTATCCAAATACGAGAAGCGTGTTTTCCCAGGAGCGGAGGCAGAATTTTACATGCAAATATTTCGGAAATGTTGCTCAAGTTTCAAAGCGCTGACAAGGTGTTTAAATGCATCTGAGTAATTTCACGAGTTTAAGTTGTCGATAAAGAGAGGGGGGGAGTACCGACGGTGCTGAAAGAATTGTGCGCATTGAGGGAGGCATGTTGTTGTTTTATCCGGAACCTGTGGAACCTTGCATTTGCCCAGATACTGCAGCCACTCGGGAGAGTACACGAAACCGTCTCCTAGCCCATAACATAATGCCCAGAACGGAAAACCTGCTCCAGTATGTTGCACCAAAGTGAAAATGCTACATGATAAAGTGGTTAGAAATAAAATGCACGTTTTTGTTTATTGTTGGTTCGCTGACTTAAGCACTTCAGAGGGATAACCTCTTTAACACTATTGCCCTGAGATATTTCACCATCTCCCTGATATTCCTGCACCCATCACCCGCCGTAGATAAGGAGACACGTGCTCGCCAATGGGCCCTCAACGGCTGGAATCGATTCCCGAAAACAAAACACATCATTCAGGTCGGGGGCCTGGTCAACGCTCATCCTGAAATGGTCCTTGATCGTTCTGCCTCTTTGCAGGAGGTTAAGGTTTGGGGAAATGATATTGAACTGGAGGATGGGAATGGCGGTGCTGTGACTGTAGTGCTCAGCTGCAGGTACAAGGGTAGCGAGTCCCCATAGAGCAGATGCTCAGGTTATAGGCGGTTTAATTAAAGGTGAACCTACCGGGATTAAATGCCATCCTGCTCTACACAACAAGGTTGTAGGATTCGATTACCAGGCTGGCACTAAAGGACAGAAAAAATGTCATTGTTGTGGCGTTAAATAGACTATTAGAGAAGTACGGGGCTGGCTAAATAAATGTGCAGGCGCCCTGGACTTTATCGCTGTTTCTTTAATTCTTTCTTTCTCTCTCTTTTTGGTAAACAAACAGTAGATTGAGGATCAGGAACTGCTTCAATAGGTCTCTGTCCTAATGTATATTCACTGAAAGTTGCACTGCTCTTCCAGCCGGGTGGGCGACCTTCAGATCTCTGAGTATTTAGTGTTTTGACAGTATTTTCAAACCATCGTCAGAGGTATCGGTGACTTCTGGTCGGGAGGGGTGGGGTGAATTGTTGACCGTCTGGCAGAGCACAGCAGTTAAACTTGGGTGGGTACAAATTGGGCCTTGGCCTGCCTTCTCATTCACCTCCCTCCTCGTCTGGCATCAAAACGTCAGACCATTACAGTACCTGTGAAAAGAGGGGTGTATAGTGTAGCTGAAGGTGTGGGACTGTTGACTAAACAGATTTATCGTTTCAGGCTATTGGTGTTAGGATGTCCTCTCGTGCGGATAACACCTTGACTCACGCCACAGTTCATCAAGGTTCTGTGCCGAGGATTATTTTACTTGGGGCCTTTTTTTAAGACAAGAGGGTGATTTTAAGCATTCTGATTCTGTTTGAGAAATCGACGCAACCAACGCTAGAATATTGCTGTCCGTGGGCTAGGATAATTTTGAGCGCCAGGTTTGGGAGCCTTTTTGAATAGCGGGCTGTGTTGGAATGGAATGGGCGAGGGGAATTTCGTTATCTGTTCTTGCTGGATGAGTAAGACTGGAGCAAAGGATTGAAACAGTGGCCGGTTGTATTGTCACTGTTGTTTTAATTGAGCTGATTCGGAGTTCAGGATTAGCAGGACATCATTAACAGTGACAGCCGCAATTTGAGAATGGTCCCCACTCATTGCTCCATCGCCTCTAACTTCGGCCCCAAAGGAAGGAAAGACTTGCACTTCTGTAGCGCCCGTCACCACCTCCGAATGCACCTCTGAAGGGCATTCGCTTGTCCAATGCAGGAAATGCTGTCTGGCGATTTTTAAAAAATTGATCAGAATTAAATGACCTCAATTCACATTGCAACCGATGGAGTCTTCTGTATCAGCGAGAAACTCATCAAGTTAACTTCCCTTTTAGTTTTGAACTGATCATCCTACCTGTTTTAGTGAGCCCACACTTTAAAAAATGAATCAATGGTGCTATGTGTGAGGTTAACTCGAAATACCAGTCTAACAAAAACAAAAATACTGCGGCTGCTGGCAGTCTGAATTGAATACAGAAAATGCTGGACAGACTTATCTGTGCAGAAAGAAGCAAAGGTTAAGGTTAATGTTCAATTTGATCTGCAGAAGGACAATTTATAATCGAAACGTTAACTCTTCTCTCTCTCTGCACAGATGCTGCCGGACCTGTCGAGTCTGTCCAGCATGTTTTTAATCCCAGTCTAATAGCTCTTTGGCAATGAAACACGAATGGGTGTTTTCTGTATTTGTACATACAGCATTTACCCAACCTGCTTATGGAAAGCGTACAGCGTTATTTCCGTAACAATTATCATGTTGCTTTTAGAAAGCACAGGGAATATCTGGGTGTGGGATCTTAACAAATGTACACTCCAGCAACAAGTCACAGTATATTTGACATAGAGTCGCCCAGGCTCGAACCATTAGCCCCCTTCTCTCTCCGCAGACGCTGTCAGACTTGCTGAGATTGTCCAGCATTTTCTGCTTTTGTTTCTGATTGCAGCATCCGCAGCAATTCGCTGTTTCAGAATAGGTGCAGTTTAGATTTAAATAGAGACATTTAGACACTTCGATGCTTGAAACGGTGTTTGAAGCAAAACAAACCTGTCACAATCACAAAACCTAACGATCCACGTAGGTCCTGTTGGTAACAGCATGGACAATTGTGAATTGTTTTAGATTGTCACCGTGCCTGGCTTGGCGCCTTTAATTAGGAAACCTTTGGAACAAGGGAAGAAAGGAATGTATTTGAATGCAACACTCCCACGGGTGTATTGTGTGTTGTCAGGTGGGGAAATCGTATTTTGTTAATGCCCCCAAAATGAGTGGGGGGAGGGTGTGAGAGAGAGAAGTACAGCGGTACAGAATATAAAAATACAGAATACAAGCTGAGGGTTAATGGTGGTGGGGGGGGGGGGGGGGGGGGCGGGGGATGGTGATTGGCGAGAGTGAGACAGAACAAGACTTCGACAGCAAAACTGACATCAGCCCGGTGGAAGAAACCAGCATTGAGAGCCCGCCGTTTAAATTCGGCGTCGTTCGTGCAAAGCGCACAAGCTGCATTCCTGTAGCGCCCGGTGGCGTCCCAAAGCTCTCTCTCTCGTCGCCATGCAGCGACGCTCCAAATGATTCTGGTGGTTCTACCCAGCGAGAAGTCCCAACCTCGCTTCATCGCCATGGAAGATTGCCACTAATCCAAAAGGCGAGGCATTTTAAATGCACTCAATTAAGACACAGCCCGAGCTTGTTTCAACTGGTTGGAGTCCCCCCGCAAGAAAAATGCCTAATGGCTAAACACCTTGCATCAACTTTCAAGTGTTTAATTACTGGGTATTTGCGCGCCCGAGCAGTTAGAGAATCGCAAAGTGCTTGGTGGAGTCTCTGTCTAAATCGGCTTTTCCTGCCAATTCTCCGAGCACAGGAAAGCTGGGAGAATCTAACTGACCCAAAGGCAGATCATGATGCGAGAACTTCCCCCACCCAAAAGAAAAAACAAAGTTCCAGGGCTCTGATTCATCATTACCCGCTTCAAGATCGCTTCGCCCAAAACTCGGACGGATTCCCGGAAGTTTAAAGAGGGCCATGGAGGGGTAGTGTCGTTGGGGGTTCGGTGGCGCCGAGCATTTAGCAGAAAGAAATGGGGTCCAATTTGCAAATGTGGATGTTTTACTGGAAGGCGGAGAGACAAGTTGTGGAGGGAGGGACACTCCACAGCGTCGCCCTGAGTTTGACTTTCTGAAAGTGACTTTCTCATTGCCACATTCACGTCCAGTTACTCCCAGTCACTTCGACCCCATCACATTGCATTCCTATGGCTCCAACACCGACCCTGGCTCAATATCATAACCCCCCCCCCCCACCCACACACACCCCTCCCCGGGCGGCACTCCGCATTCCCATTAGAAATAGGCCGCGGAAACGAAGGCAGATTGGAGGCGGAAACAAAGCGGCGGCATCTGCCTCGAGAAAGACCAATAATTTCGCTGTACTCCGCAACTTCTAAACCTTCCCCAATCCCTGGTTCACAGAGAAGTGGGAGAGGGAGGGGGTGGTGGTGGTGGTGGTGGTGCTGGGGGATGACGGTGCCTAGAGAAGAAGAGGATCTGTTACCAAAAGAGCTGAGGAGCCCTCCATTCATAATCCACTTCAATTCAGACTGAGGGTTACTATGGGGAGAAAGGAGGCGGCGGGAGTTGTGACCGATGTGGGTTCTGTGACTGTCCTTTCCCGCTTCCGATCCTCCTGTGCACCAATGTCACAGGAGTTTACATCAGTTTGCACATTTATATAGAAGCCGGTTTGAGAGAAATGGCCATGGTCATCCACCCCCCTCCCACCGGGTCTTCCAGCCCCTGTGACCGTGGAGCATCTTACCTTGTAAACCTTGGGGTTGCCCCTGACTTTTCTACAGCCCATGGGAGAGAGGGGAGGGGGGGGGGGGGGGGGAGACCTGAGCAATTTCACCCTGAAATTCCACTGACTGCAGTGATTCAGAAGTTGCGGTGGAATTAAGGAGGCTTTCAGTTGGAGTGGCAAATAACTGTTTTCTCTCTCTCTCTCTCCCCCCCCCCCCCGCCTCTCTCTCTCTCTCTATCTCTCTCCCCCCCCCCCCCACCTCTTTGTGTTTGTACCCAATCAAAAATTATTTGTGTTATAATAGAGCGAAGGATTGTGGGTAGATGTGCACACAGAGAGAGAGACAGAGATTCCCATTGTACAGTGTCAATTAGAGAAAATTGCCATTGGAAAACGTGTGTGTGTTGTTGTTGATCTGCAAAGGGCTGGAGTGTGAGGGGTTTGTAGAGTGGGTCCCTACTGGACCCCCACTCTGTGTGTGTGTGTGTTGGGGATGTGTGCTTGTGCCTTGGAGAAGTATGACAGCTTTAAGAGGGAAGATGCCGAGGGTGCACGGCCCTGTGAGTGTTATCGACTCGAGAAAGAGAGAGAAAGTGTCATCGTCATGTGGTGAGATCTCCTCCCGTTTATTGGACAGAGGCACGTGTCCAGGATACCGGGGACCAGCGTCACGTGATGGGCCCTATTAAAAAAAAGAACAAAAAATCCTGCAGAGTGAAAGTATTTCTGATCAGTTGGCGACTACTCTTTAATATTTATTTGCCAGCGACTGGAGAGAGAGAGAGGGGGGAGTGTGTGTCTAAGAGAGAGAGAGTTGGCTTTTTCCTTATTGCTGCTGCATTAGTGGTAGCCTCTGGTCGGCAGGTTGTGGAAGAGGAGGTGGAGGAGGGAGATAGATAACAGCCTAGGAGAAAAAACAAAAGTGAAGGCTGCTTGCTGAATAAATGTGAACCATGGATACTTGACCGGAGCTGGGGGAAGAAAAAGTATGAATATCTGTCTATAGGAGGCAACGGAGAAGGGACTGAAACGGGGGAGGGTGGGTGGGTGGGTGGGGGGGGAGAGATCTTCAAGGCGTAGAGACTGATCCTGCAACCAACTTCAGGGAAGAAGGTTTTTTTGGGGGGATTTCATTCTCCTTAACAAAGCAAGATTCGGTGTGGCGCTCGCTTCCCCTCCTCTCCCCCCCACTCTCTCCCCAAACCAAGTTGGATATCGCTGAGCGAGGGAAGACGAAAAGTGAGCGGGGAGGGGGTAAAAGAGGGGAGGAGGAGGCAAGTGTTGCGAAGATTTCACACATTATGGAAGAAGATGAGCAGAATACTCCCCGCGTGGACAACCAGGAGTCGAGCAACGAGTCGAACCGGGCCATCATGCCCCTTCTCCAGGCGCCCGGTAACCAGCTCCCCCACCGGATCACCAACTTTTTCATCGACAACATTCTGCGACCGGACTTTGGCAAGAGGAAAGAGGGCCACCGGGATGGCAGCCACGTCCCAGGCAGGGAGAACGTCAGCCCCTCGGTGCTGGGGTCCGGTCAGAGCGGAGGGAGTCCGCCCGGAGCAGGAGGAGGAGGTGGTGGAGGAACAGGAGGAGGTGTTGGTGCTGGAGGAGGAGGAGGAGGAGGGGCTCCACCCAGCCCCTCTGCCCCGGCCAAGAAACGTGAAGTGGCGGCAGAAGGAGCGCGGAGGAAAGGCGAGAGCGCGGAACAGTCCTCGGATTCGGATAGCTCCCAGAGCAGCAGTAACGCCTCTACCCAGCCCATGCTGTGGCCTGCCTGGGTTTACTGCACTAGATACTCGGACAGGCCTTCTTCAGGTGAGAGAACACACACACACAAATACACCCACTCTTCATGTCATGTTTAATTTTACCAAAAAAACCATAACCCCCCCACAAAGGCCAGTTTTACACTTTCAATGACAGGCAATTAATGAATGGATTGCAAAAGGACAGGCTTCTGACTTCGTTTCTGTTTTGCGAGCAGGTCAATTTAATCTGAGCGAGTGGGCTGGCTCCTCCAATTCTCTTCCACGTGACAATATTTCACAAAGATGGGGTTAAACCTTTCCAGCGAACCCAAAGTTGTTCAAAATTGATACAAACGCAGCGAGTGGGGATGAAATGCACCGAGGGGGCTGCAGTTGCCTTCGAAGCGTTTATGTTTTGGCTTGAGGAAATAACAAAAGGCAGATCTCCCCCTCCACACACACACACACACACACGTGGGTCCCCTCGACCCTCGCTTCCTTGTTAATTACATCTTTTCCGATCCAAACCCGAGATTACGTCTTGTTTTTGCGAAGAGGTAACTGAATCTCACTTCTTAACTTGACAGACTTTGAGACACGTCCAACTCTGTAATGGCTTTCCTGTGTCCGCTCCCCTCCAGTAAACCCAAAGGTTACATTTTTTTCAAGTTGGGGGACTTTTGCAGACAGGGAAATAGGCTAAAACCCTGGGCCCAGTGAAGGGGCCGCTCCAAACTCTTTCCCACAGCGGCTTTCGCTGTTAGTATATTTTCCCCTCAATAGAGCGCCTATTGGTGTAAATTATCACAAGATCTATTGTTTGGAGAGGGGGGGGGGGGGGGGGGCATCCATTGTTAGATTAAAATGGTCGATAAATAGCAGTCCCATTGCTGAAATAAGGTGGAATGTGTTTTTTTTCTATCGCTGAGCAGAAATCTGTCTGGTAATAATTACTATAAAAACGCTCACGATGCGCTCCATCGCTCTTGTGTGTCTGATGAAGCTCTTTGTTGACTAGTATTTAGCATATTTTTGTCAGCGAAATGGGCCTCATTCAACTGGGTCGGCGTCAGACTTTCAGCTTTCAAGTGGACGGAGGGAAGGAGGGGGCACAGATGACGGAATTAGTAAAGTGTTTTTATTTATTATTATTTTTTAAATCCCTGGCAGTAAATGAATCCTCAGCGGCGCTGCACCGAAACCTGACTCTGACATGTCCAGGAAATGCAACTTGAGCGCTCGGTACAAAGACTAAATGATTTCACCGGAAATAACAGACATTTTCTGGCTATAGAAATATGTTTTCTTTTATTTTTTTATTGGGGGGGGGGGGAGTGCAGGGGTTGAGAGGGGACAGCAGTAAGGAAGATGTTTAATCGCTCACAGCCCTGTTTTGCTTTATTTTAGAATACATTCTAATCGAGGCGAGGTTTTGTAAGGAGGACCATTTTAGAATTTTCGCCTGCTTGTAAATTTACAGCAACAACCAAACTGCGTTTGCTGTACGCTCGTTGGTTTGTTTGACACATTAAAGCACATTTATTCGAAGCTTGCAGCCCTGTGTAGTTGCTTCTGGTGGGGTGTTCGGCTGCCACTTGCTGAGCCGGGACTGCATTATAAATGTAAGTGGCTCCATTTCCACTTACAATTTCCGATTTCCGATTCAGAACCATCCGATATCGCCCTTAGAACCGGCACACTTCCTCCCACTCCTAATCAGTAAATTTACTGCTACCGCTCATGGTGACAATTCGCCGGCATATGTGTGTCAGCCGATCCCCCTTAACACCCCTCCCCCTCACCAGTCGTATTTTTTAATGTACCATATCTTCCAGAACCACATTTGAGAAAGAAACGTGCCTGTCTTCCACCTCCAAATGTAAACTGTAGCGTCAAGCGCCGAATCCTTTTGCTTCCAATGTTGCTTCCTCCAACCTGTGATGATACTTTCTGACCCCAGGTTCAGGTAGGAGGGAAAGGCTCTCCCTCCATTATTGCCTGACATTTATTCAAATGGTCTTACTAATGGATGCCCTTTTCTTTCTGACGCGCCAATTGCCTTCCTATTAATTCACAATTTTTAAAAAAAGTCTGTCTTCTTCCATTTTAATGCCATTTAAAAACAATAAATACAATTGGTAAATGATCACGGTTCTGTCCTGCCGTGCTATGTTCCTCACAGAAACTCTAAATCGTCCAGACTAATAATAAATAAACCAGGGTGACTTATTTCTCTCTCTCTCGATCACCACCAAATGTTCCTTCTTCCACATCAAAACAGTAAAGGAACAAAGCAGTCTGTGGGTTCACGTCTGGTTCTTCGCTCAAAACTTCACCAGATTCTTGGGCCACGGCGAAAATAGGCGCTCCGCCGAGTTCAATCTGGGATTCGAGACCTTTATTTTCCTGAGAGGTCCTTTATCGCTCCCATTAAAAAAAGGAGGTAGTCGGCTTGGTGAGGTCGAGGACTGGAGCAAGAGCGTCCCACCCTGAATGAACAGGGCTGCAAAGGTTTGGGAGTTTGGGGGAGCTTCGAGGGAGAGCCACCGGCCGCCACAACTTTGTGGGGCTAATTTGCAATAAGACCCCCGCACAATTTGGACAAAGTTCTCTCTCCCTCACGCTGCAACTTTGCGATTAATTGTATCGTGATACCAACACACACAAAAAAATCAGTTCCTGCAGTCCCACATCAGGAAACCTCACACCCTCTAGTCTGTGACTGCTGAATAATTTAATTTCTGAAATGTACAATTGGCTGCTGGTTGTCACGGGCTAAAGTGAGGAGATAAAACAGACAGAAATCGTGAACGGGCAATCATTGCTTCAACCTAGACTGTAAAACTTCTGATTTGGTACGAAAAGATGCTGGTGTCCCAGTTCCTGCCACACCGCAGTGTATTATTATTATTTTTTGAAAGGCAGGTTTTCTTCTGTTAGCCCCCCCCCCCCCCTCCTCCCTTGCTATTTAAAACAAATTATCTGCTGCATTTTCTTTGTAAAATTGATCTGATTTTTTTTTTTTTGCTTCTTTTTCACTGTAGGTCCCAGGTCTCGCAAACCAAAGAAAAAGAGTCTCAATAAAGAGGACAAGCGACCGAGAACAGCATTCACCGCCGATCAACTACAGAGACTCAAGGCCGAGTTTCAGACTAACCGCTACCTAACCGAGCAGCGCCGGCAAAGCTTGGCTCACGAACTCAGTCTCAACGAATCCCAAATTAAAATCTGGTTTCAGAACAAGCGAGCCAAAATCAAGAAATCTACCGGATCAAAGAACACCCTGGCACTCCACTTAATGGCGCAAGGACTTTATAATCATTCCAGCACGGAGAAGGACAACAAGGAGGAGAGCGAATAGCAAAGATTTAACAGCTGAAAAAAAGATACAATGCAATAATATAAATTTAAAAAAAAACAAGGGCCAGTGTATTGAGAGAGAGAGAAAAAAAGATACCAGCATAGTTTTTAAACAAAAGTGAAATTGTATGAGATATTATTCCACAATATTCTGTGTATATAATTCAGGTAAGGCAATGTAAAAAAAAACTGAGATATTTCAATATATGATGAGAATTTTTTTGTTTGTTTCTGGGATTTTGGAAACTGACTTTGTTTTTTCTTTGCCGTGGATGTTATTTTGCTGGTCGCATGTTCTGCCAAGCGCCGACTGGATGTTGCAGGCGCTCGGGTGAACTTGCCTGACGTGAATTTTCAACAAACAAAAAACAAAACAAAATCAACAATCTGCTGAAGTCCAAAGAATTTTCCCTGCTGTTGTTTTACAGAACAAAAAAAAATGTTAAATTAAATAAATATCAAAAATGTTTGATGCTACTAACGAGGTTTACAGCTTTTTGGGGGTCGGTTTTTGTTTTGTGTTGCAAGAGGGGGGTTGGAAACAAGGGGCAATGTTTGTGTGTGTGTGTGTGGGGGGGGGGGGGGGAGCAAATGTGTCATTTCACAGCAGTTCGCTTCTAGGTCACTTGCACTGCCAAGGAAGGAGCCTTTTGCAATTGGAGGAATTTTAGTTGTGCTTCGGGTTGATTCTGCGGCGGGGGCGAGAAGTTTGTCCTCTGGGCTTGGGCGCGTTGCATTGTAACAGCACAAGTTCCAATGTAACTGTTGTCCACCTTTGTTCTGGTCGAAATGTCGTGGGGGTGGCTTAAGCATATTCACCAGTTGGAAGCTTGCAAGCGTTCAACGGGAGCTCCCACAGAAATGTTTCAACACAGAAGGTTTTTAAAAAAAAGTATATATATACTTTTAATTTTTTTGTATGAGTTTAAAAAAAGGAAGGGGGAGGTTTAGAAAAGCCAAATACTCGCCAGGGCCCGCTTCCGCCTCAGGAGCGCCTTCCTGTGGTGGATGGCGAGGTGCAGAAGTGAGAATCTCAAAATGTCAAGTTCAACTCACAAAACTTGATTCGAAATGGAAATGACCGGAAGTCCGGGTAAAGGTTGTTTCCTTGTATAAAAAAGAACGTGAAAGGAAACACATATTTAAAATGAGGAGAAAAGAAATGTGCTCCAGTGGACTAGCGGGGTTGAGATCCTCTTACGAGAGCTTTGTTGTTGAGTGTGGGAGGGGGGCTTTATTTAGTGGTTGGGGGGGGGGGGGGGGAGATAAATACCATTCAGCGTGAAGCCACAAATCATCCTAACGCGACCACTTCCTTTCCTGGTGACTAACCCGAGCGATGTCTGTAAATGGCTGCTGGTGTATTTGCGCTCTCCCGTGTAAATGCACTGACAAGAGAGGGCTCCACAAACAGGAACCTATTCTGGACGATTGCTTCCCCGGCCTTCAAATTCGAAGCGACCAAAGCTTCACGTTATAAACAATCCTCCTCGGTCTTGTCCACGGTCCCATGACCGATGGTAATATATATTTTTAAAAATATGGTGGGACGTGAATCTTTTTTTGCTGTAATTGTCAGACCCGCAAGCAGCATTCATTATCTGATTTGTTGCTACCTTTTCCAACGCACTCAATCTTGAAGGATGCGTGCCAAAACACATAAACGTAGGCTTGATTTCTGATCATATAATCTCAATCTAAAGTTTCGAGAAAAAAAAGAGGTGCTGCTGGCACGCCTGTTAATGGTCTGTCGCAAGAATGACCCTAACGTGATTGAATGTGCAGTAAAGAGCAGGCTTGTTAGTCAGAGATGCAGAGGTCCGAACCTTGTTAAACAAAATACATTTCCTTTATCATAAAACTTAAGAAGTTGAGTGTAATTTGACTTTGTCCGTAATTAGCACAAAGCTGGCAACATTAATTATGTTTTTAAAATGTTTTGCGTGAACCTCGACTTTGCATCTCCCTATTTTAGTTGACTGGCATCGTCTGACTGATATATATAGTCACACACAGGACACTGAAAATTGCATTCTCCTTTAAGTAACTTAGATGTTTGATTTCCGTGGAGCCTGCGTTCGTACAATGACACTGATAAAAGTTGTACAAAAGAGAAGAGAAAAAAATAGCAAGTGCCTAGAATAGGAAGTATTCATAGGGAAGTAGGAACTGCGAGATATATTAGGTAGAAATGCAAAACGCGTACGAATGCTTTGCCAACTAGCAATCAAAGAAAACCAATCAATCTGTACACATTCTTTCTAAATTATAATATTGTGTGTGTGGTTTTATTTGTATGAGTCCAGACTTGAAACAATGGAAATTTTATATATATAATCTATATATCATTCATTCAAATTTGTCCTGTACAAGTGTTTTGTTCCGAGTGTGGATAAATAAACAACTGTACACTCCTAGGCACAGCATTCAGTAATATTTCATTTAAAATCGAAGGCGGATATATAATGGTGCAGAACAGCAGAGGCAAAAACAAACACCGATTTCATTAGAAATGGAACCACTTTAAAGTCGCGATCACGAGTTTTACATTTTCTATCCAATCCCATTGAAATTAGGCTTGTTTCTTTTGCCGATTTCTTCCAGATTATATATAGCACGTTATGCAGCAACGTGAAATATCAAGTTGAACCACAATCCTGAAACATCTATCAATTGTTCGCTTCTTTCTAATATAGTCTGGAACATGATTGAATCTGACTCGGTGAGAATATGTCAGTATGGTGATAAACACCAAACGGGGCACGGTTTTATTTTTAAATTGTTTTTTTTTTAGAATTAAACGAGATAACGCAGTTTACAAACCATGGGACATTTTAATACAATAATGTCGTGCTCTTTAATTATTATCAGAGGAAATAGCGTCGTTGTATATTCGGTTTGGTGACTCTTACATTCAATGTAACGTATTTAGACATTCATAAGTCTCCTATTCATACATGTATATACATATATATAAATATGTATATATATATTATATATATGTTGTCCCAAATAAGCGACCACATGGAGAAAGATAAAGTAACAAGTTTAACACGTCGACTTTTGGCGTCATACTGTGGATTGACGTATTTAACAAGTTACACGTTGTGTATGTGTGGACACATATAAAACGTTATTCGGGGCAGCCAATCTATTTATATGTCCTGTAATGTCCATAATGTTATTGCACTATCCGACAAAGTTTCAGGAAACAAAATAATTGGTGAAATGACAGGCGCCCATCTTGTTGGAACTGAAGTGACGCTGGCAGTACAGAGCAGGCCCTCCTTTTAACAATAGACTCTGTTGACTTTCTATATTTATGCGTCCCAATACATTGGCATGACTGCGATAGGAAAATAAATCCACAACGTTGGAAACGGAAGGGGGAACAGAACAAAATGTTTTCTCAAATGAAAAAAAAAGGATTTTAAATATGTAGAAATAGGATGGGAAACAACAAGGCGTGGACCCAGGGGTAGTGAGTCGAGTTACATGTGACACTAAACAAAGTTAGGAAGATGTTTTTGTTGTTGCAATGACTCAACTGATCCCCCTCCTCGCCCCACCTCCAAAATGCACAAAAACTCGATGGCAATCAGTACAAAAAAATATTGTAACACTAACAAAATGTTTGCACTCTAAAAGGACACGGGGAAACGATTCCAATAGAAATCATTTGCCTATCCTTAGCAGATGCTAACTTTCGACAAGTAGAAATTAACTTAGCATTTGTGGGGGAGCCAAATGTGCATGTCGCTGTCGTTTCTGTCACCCAGTCCCCAATTGCCTTGACGGGGAGATATCAATTGGAGACTTCCCGTCACATACCCTCCCCATACCCCCACCCATACCCCCGTCCCCACCATCATGGGGCTGGTTTAGCACACTCAGCTAAATCGCTGGCTTTTAAAGCAGACCAGGCCAGCAGCACGGTTCACTTCCCGTACCAGCCTCCCCGAACAGGCGCGGGAATGTGGCGACTAGGGGCTTTTCACAGTAACTTCATTTTAGCCGACTTGTGACAATAAGCGATTTTCATTTCATACTCAGCTTCAGGAGGAATGTATACAGTTGCAGCTTTAACACGTGGAGTCGGGCGCAGAGCTGCAAAGCTAACATTAGCTAACTGCAATGAGCTAAAAGATGACATTCCGGGCGAATAAATCGCCTTCAAAACTCCCCAGTTTTCACATGTGACCAAAAATTGTGGCCCCTGCAACAGTCATGCGCTTTGGGTGCAAGAAGTGAGTGTAAATGTTGGGAGTCAGCTCGGTTGTTTGTCAGATGCTTTGTTTAATGCGTTCTTGGACAGAATCAGTACCTTATACAGTGCTCCTGTATCTATGTCTCCGGTTCTGTGACATGTGCCCAATTCAAATAGGGTCGAGCATTTTATGAGATATCGGACGACGGTGTGAGTGAAGCAAACGATCTCGAGGTTTGCGGGTTTGACGTCGCTCACGTTCAGTAAAGTAAAAAACAATGGGGAGCGTCTTGTGGGTGAAACATCACAATGGCATTTCGAAACAATCAGGTCCGGACACGTGTAATTGACTTATGTTGTTCTCGATTGTTTGCGAAGCACAATCAGTGCAATGCAACAGCGGTGTTATTTAGTCACCTGAATTATCGCGGTGCAGGCAAGCTGTCGATTCGCCAACCAGATAGATTAAATAGGATGGCTGGGCATTCTGTGACATGTGAAACATAAGGGAGGGTGTGGGGTATTCACAATATCAGAGAGAAAAAAACCTATCTATTAAATGTCTTGGCTACTTGTCAGCAGCTAAAAGTTGCTTTGGCCCAGCAGCGTAAAGAAGTTTGCTCCATGATCCGAGGAGCAACAGCTGCGAATTTGGCTGTTCTCTTCCACCAAGTCTTTGCCACATGACTGCAACTACAACGCATTAATGCAGGAGAAAATACAAGCTTCGGAGTTAATTGGAAACGTCAAGCGGCAGAAGACAATGTGTTGTTAAAAATAACCATATATCGTTTTACTTCCAGCTTTCCAAACCATTCTGGATCCATTAGTAGATAATAGTCCAATTATCCAACGGGTTTCGGGCAACTTAATTTCCCAATAAAACGGCTTATTGCCCCTGAAGTATTGCCTGCTTTACACACACTCAATATTCTCGGCGTTCAGCCTGCTGGAAAGGAATCCGGGATCTGTCCTGCACTTCGCCCATTTAATTGCTAGTCAGGGTAGTAATCGCCACCGATGTTCAAACTTCCAGCAGGTCCTGTGAAATGTACACGTGTTGACCGACCAGAATGTAACCGCGATAGGGTTACAAAAGGAAAAGCCACATTAACTGTGGCTGCTTGTCAGAAGCTCCACAAAAGAAAGAAAGTTTAATTGGATGTTTTCTCTCTCCCAGCAAATCAGTCCACAGAAGGTGCAATAAGCTGAAGAGACCTCGGCCATGTGATTTTAAAGGTGTGAACTAACATAGGCGCTCAAGTGTCCAGGAATGTCCAAATGCTCTTTCTGTACTCTAGGGCAGGGTTGAGCTTTTGAAAACATTCCAGGAATGAAAATGAACGAAAGTTTCCTATCCGCGGAATGTGATTGTAAGCAAAAATAAATAAACGTAGCTTCACACTCCGGCTCACGTTCAAACTTCCTATCGCGGTTACATTCTGGTCGGTCAACACGTGTACATTTCACAGGACCTGCTGGAAGTTTGAACATCGGTGGCGATTACTAGCAATTAAATGGGCGAAGTGCAGGACAGATCCGGATTCCTTTCCAGCAGGCTGAACGCCGAGGATATTGAGTGTGTGTATGTGTGTGAAATAAATACAGGTAAGATAGGAATTCTCACCAGCGGCTGCCATTCATGTGAATATTATGGCAACCGATAAATACCAGTGCCCGATTATGTCGGATGGATTGTCACTTGAGTGCCCGATTAATATTCCTTCTGTAAACCGTCTATGTCTTTTCCTCCAATTCGGGGAAGTATATTGAAATTTTTGATACACTTGTCATAATACTGGCAAATCACTTTATTCAAAATTTACCCTTGGCCTGGATTAAATGGAGAATGCGTTTTCTCGCTTTCTCACGCATTTTTTTCACGTCTTGCGGGCGGGGAAAGGGCAAACTAGACAGCGTTTGGGTTCCAATAATTTGGAAATTTCCGCAAGGGGGGGGGGGGGCGGATAAGGGGAAATAAGTGTATCTGAGGAGCTAACAGGAGGTGAACTTTGTAATTAACATGGAAATATTCCATATTTTACTCACTTCGAATATAAAATATCCAAAGCACCATCTAATATTTAAACTATTAATTTATGTCATTGCATTCATTTCAAATTTCCCTCTTTCCATCTGCAAACCTTGTTTTTAAACATTCCTAACAACTTCCCAGAGTAAACGGGTTGAAGTTCAGGATAAGAGTTCCAGCGCTCGTATATTTCATTTAATAAATTATACTTGTAAATATGACGAGGAGTTTCTCTCAAAGCTTTGAATAATAACTTTCATCACCGTCTCCCGGCTTGTTTGGTCATAAGCAGGAAGCCCTAGTTGTTTGATTCAAAAAGAAATTGCACCACAGGGTTGTGTATAAGGGGCCATTTATTTGCCCTTCGAAAGATCAATACCTTTATTGCCTCTCCAAACGTCATCAAGTTTCATTCGTTTCTACCTGTTTCTACTACAGAGAGTGGGAAACGTTACAGAAAATCTCAGACAAAAGGAGCTGTCACAGCAGAGCATTTTCCAGCATTGACCTGGTATCAAATGCTAAAGAAGTAATCTGCATTTCTATTCTTGCTTAGCTTGTATGTGGAAGTAACGCCCAATGGTCACTGCCTTGATGAGCCTGGTTCTGTACAAGTGGGGAGCAACTGTGCCTCTCAGACACTGTGAATGGAGTCAGTGGCCAGGAGACTGGGGTGAAGGTCAAAGCTCCTGCCACAACTGCAGGTGGTTTGTTTCCTCTGGCCCCTGTTCATCCCCGGGCCTCTGAATGAAACTCACAAACTCTCCAGTGCATCTCGTCAAACTGTCCGCTTAACACTTTCCGATCAAACCCATTTTAACCAATCAAAACCTGCGGCGATGAACTAAAATGGATTATTCCCCCCAGAGACTTCACAATCAAGTACGGCAAATGGCGGTGGGTTGAAAATGTTTCGGGAAGGACCAAAACAGGCCAGCTTAAAATATCCTTTATTTTACGGCATCCCGCATTTGCGGAGAAGACGAAACATTAGGGGCTCGGGTGTATTGGGGGCGGGGAAGGGAAAGAGAGAAAATAGCAGGAAAGTATTTTTTTTGGGTCTCACTGGCTGTCTTCAACACAAAAGCCATCCCCCTCCCCCCACAGTTATTTCACCCACACTTTTTAATGCTTCCTTGTCCAACTTGAATATGCAATGAAGCGCCAGTCTTTTGTGGCGGAAATATAATTAAACTGGTGAAAGATGTAAAAGTGAAGAATAGAGATGACATCAGGCCGATTT
Organism: Scyliorhinus torazame; assembly: GCF_047496885.1. Lineage (NCBI taxonomy): Eukaryota > Metazoa > Chordata > Chondrichthyes > Carcharhiniformes > Scyliorhinidae > Scyliorhinus > Scyliorhinus torazame. Next base: position 52,894,201 of record NC_092712.1, read on the forward strand.
CACACTTGGCACTCGGATGGCCAGGACCAAGCCAGACTCTTGCCATGCAACACAGATCAAAGAACTGCCAGCACCAAAAAGGGGAAGGGGGATTTAAGTATGCTAATCCCCAGGACAAATATATTTTAATCTTGTTAGAATACAAGTTAATGCTGCAGCTCAGAGGCTGAACTTTGTCAGACTGTAGAGAACCACTTTGCTGCAGTTCTGATTGAGGTGGACCTCCTGGTTCAATGATATTGAATTTAGGTAATTTTACAAAATGGTCCTTCATACAGACCAGGCCAGTCTAAAGAAAGATACTCCCTCTCTTCCACCAAAGCCTTAGCAGCTGTGTCACTGACCTTGCTAAGCTCCCCTGCCAAGGCGGAGACGAGCAGAAGGAAATGAGCATTTATCTATCCAGTTTGCAGATGGCAAACTGAGTCCATTCCACCGGTTTCACACCGGGTCGTTGCAGACTGTTGATCCCGGCGCTTGGTACAATGGGCAAGGACTGCTTCAATGCAGCACTCACATAGTCAACGTGGACGGAAATATAATCATCATTATTCCAAATACACCCAGAGAGCAGGGAACAGTGACGAAGGAAATTTGAGTGTCTTCGTTGGGGAGCGGGCAAAGAGTTCGACTAAAATCCAAGCTTTAGCCTAAGGAACTAATTTATTTCTAACATAGAAATCCATTTGTAGGATATAAAAAATGCATTTTCCGAATATACATTCCTCAAGAACTTGTACCAGCAGTCGTTCTCAGGAGCGGTTTAGCAACACAAACCCTCTGCTCAGAACTTGCAAACCACGAGCCATCAAAATACATCATACAGGGAGCAGATTTTTTGCAAGTGCCACGGGCTGAAAATGCAGTTTTAAAGTCGAAAGAAAACAAAATCTTTCGCAGTGAACGCAAGTGTCACGACAAATATTTAGTTCCCCTCAACGCCCAAATATTTGGGCGAATGGAAGCGTTCCTGGACTATGGTCAGCCTGACCCCAGTCCCCTCAAAACAAAACTACCACTCGTGGAGGCCGTTTAAAACTTTATAAACAAAACCCGAGTGCTTAATTCTGATTGATCACAGTCCTCGCATAAAGTTCGTTTGGGGGCGGGGCGGGGGAAAGAGAACCTAGTGGTCAAATACGCTTTTAAAAGGGACATCATGAGCGAAACTCCCGCGAGTTTACATTTCCCAGCAGGACTCTGCATTGAATTACAAAGTATGTGCTCGCCACGAAAAAAAAACACTGAAGGACCTTCACACTATTAATGGGGCCGTGTACAATTCGAAATGTAAACGGGGGTAGGCGAAGTTAATACTCCCCCGCTTTTTAAACAGTAAAAAAATGTTTCAGAGTACCGACACAATAAACATTTACTTACTTCAGGAAATCGCTGGGACCCGCTGAACAGGCCCGTTTGTCAGTTTTCAGCTTCCCCAGCGGTTTCGAAATTCGAAAGTTCATGTTTAAACTGGACATTCTCTAAGACTCTGACCTCATGACCACAGGTTATGTGTCAATTTCAGCATTATAAAGAAACAATTATGGAGCCAATGACAGCAGCTCCACGTTTTAAGGGGTCTTTGGTTTCACTACGTGACAACGAAATTTGCTTGTACAGCCGCTAAAAAGTAATCGATCTGAACATAAAAAACACATTTGCTGACACTTGCGCATTGTCTTCCTTTTATTCTGACTCATTGAGCAGTGCATTAAAAAAAATCATGCCCGCTAAAGATGTGCGCGTCGTTGAAAACCCATCAAATGAGGGAAAGTATGTGGATGTTTCAAACTCAACAGCACAACCGGGTCCTCGCCCATAAATGAAGAATAATTTAAGTTTAAAGACGCCAAAAATGGAAAGAATACAAATTTGTATATACCATGAAAAAAACCGTGTTGGAATAAACATCGAAATGTTTAGACTTTAAAAATGATTCCGTGCGATTAATGTGATATAAACACGTTGCAGATTCAGTCTGATACCGTATCACAAAAATGCTTGCAAATTAGGATAAACTGAAGTTAAGACAATGGAAGATTTGAATTGAAAAATGAACATTTATATTTTATTGTGCCAGGAGTTCTAGATGCGATAATCATTGCGGTGATCAGAATTCTGTAATGTTGGACGGGAAAACAGGGAAAGAGAGCTTCAAACCCAGTTTCAAAGTTTGTAGAACGATCTGAGCATAACACAAAAGTTAAATTTTAGAGGGTAAGATTAACCGTTTGATTTTTTTTTTGCTGAATTCATTCATGTTCAAAAATTCAATCCTAACAATTAACACAAAACAAAAGAGAAATCGACCAATTTGGAATATTTTTATTTGGAAGTATAGATTATAAAATTGAAAATAAATCGTACACTTTATTTGGACAAAAAGAGGGGAAAATTAGTAAGTGCTATTTTCTGATTCTCCTGTTCAGCTAAAAATCTTTCAAAGGTAGCTATTAATTTCATCCAAATGACTTGGTTATAAAATCTCTTTTATAAATTGTGGATGATATGAGAACAGATCAAAATGATCACAAGATACAGCCATAATAAAAAAATCCAAATTAATGGTTTTTGAAGATAAGACAACAAATTCAGGGCAGCAGTCCTGGTTCAGTGTAAATTTGCCAGCTGTTGATACTATCCTTTAGAATTCTTCCATTCCAACTTGATATGCACCAGTTCTTTGTAGGATTATAGATCAGGGTGATGAGTTTGGCTGGGTGGATCACACATCTCTGGTTGGGAGGTAAAAGATAAATGAATAAATGGATAAATGTTTCAAGTTCTTGGTTTTGATAGTAGTTCATGAATATTCTAATAACTAGCAATACTTTTAACAGCTGAACTATTGTACCAGGTTAAGTTGATTTGAACAATATGCCAATATATTTAAAAAACATACCACTAGAAATGATAGTGAAAACAATATTCCTTCAACTTAGGCAAAAGGGTACATATTTCATTATAGCTGAATATATCTTGCATTAAGTGTTTTATTCCAAGAAGTCATATTTTTGACTACTTTCCTACTTGTCTAAAATTACATTCCATTGTTTGAAGCCAAGGAAGCTTTCTCGAGTAAGTCAGAGGAAAAGTTAATTCAAAAAGCTACACTGAAAACAATGGAACAAACACTTCCAACCACCTGTTACGAACATTCCAAAATTCAACATCTGTTGATGTCATTTAAAGAAATAATTCACTATAGTTAACATGTTATAATGATGCAAACAGACCTTCCTAATCCAGTACCTATACAATATCGCAACGGTAATTCAAAATAGGCAAAAATCTCAAAGCTAACTGGAACTCATATTTGCTTTTCTTGCAATAAATTCTTGCTAAGCCTCTTAACACTAGCTTCTATTTTATATGGACAATGTTGGGCAATCAAAGTTGTAATTTTAATTCAATGAAGTTGTAAACTGTACCAAATATTCCCAAATCTGCAGATGTAGTTTAAAATTACATTGGTGGATGTCTGTTGGGATTCAAAATATATATTATTGAAAAAAAGTTAGTTTTCCATCTATGCAGGTGATGAAAGGACCCTGCTGTCTACAATGATTACTTACTGGCTTGTTAAACATACAAGGCACAAAATAAACTACACATTAACATTTATAGAAACAGACACAAGGCTGACCCAAAAGAACTGACGATCTCATCCGATACTATATAGACACCTATTTATATCTTCCTATTATATTACCAATTAATATAAAATTAACCTCATTGAGGTAAACACCTTGACAATTCAGCTTTGGGGGATTCTGAACTACAAAAGTGAATCATTTTTCATCTCAATGGCACTTGTAGCCTTTTTTTGGGATCAGTTTGCTGTAGTTTGTCAAAAAACACATCAATTTCCCTTCTCATTTATACACATTGAATTAGAAACCCTAACAATATAGGAATAATCAAAGGTATTTTGCAGAAGAACTCGATCCTCCCTAACAATATAGGAATAATCAAAGGTATTTTGCAGAAGAACTCGATCCTTCCAAGCTGTATTATTTTCTCCAAGTTTAGTGTTGTCTATCATGGTGAGCTGATCTGGATCTTCAGTCAAAATTAGGCCACAAAACACGCAACTAAACTTCAAGGATAGTTTAGATCCCCAAGGCGATATAAGCATAGTTTGAAATAAAACAGTAGCACTAGCAAGACATTTAAGAAACATCTTCTGGAACTCGCAAAAACAAACTACTGTCCCAGCACCACAAACGCACATCAAGTAAAAAACAATGCTGAAATTAAAGGTTTGCAGCTTTTAATTATTTTGAAATGAACATGACGATACATCACCTTTTCATTACCAGTACAATGGATTGGGGAAAAAATATTAGTTATTAACGATGGACTCTAATCAAAAAAAAATTGAGATTTTAGCCACTTATTCCCTAAAGAATCCCATTTCAGCGAAGTGGATTTTCAGTAGGCAGCTTTTCTGAATACTAATGGAACCAGTCACAACAGTGGGATATATTTAGCTAAACATACAGCATTTCTGTATCTTCTGAACCAACATAAATATCAATAATTAAACAAAAGTTCCATTTGGTTAATGGTAGCTTGACAGAAGAAACTTCTAGGTGAAAGTAACGACCCACGCTATTTTCAACAGATTAAAGGTTCCTACTGTCTCCACTCCCCACACCCCCAACACTCCCCACCCCAGGGCATCAATGTAGCATAGCAACAAGAAACTGAAAAAAGGAAGTATACCGTCATATCAGATGCAGTACCTGATTTCTCGCTGCATAGCTTGTCAGCCGCATGGTCTGCCTCATGGGCGAACAGAGAAATTATTTCATCTTCATATTCTTCCACTATACCTTCACACTAAGATCAGAATTTAAGAAAAGGTATTAGAGTGCAAAACGATCAAAATGAATAATTGGCATTGCTATGTAGCACAAGCAACCATAGGTGTTTCTTTGTTGCCTGCTGCCATTTTCTATTTCCTGTATCACACCAACATGGCACAAACCATATTGTAATATTTCCACAGTTGAACAGAAGATTAAACTACAAAATGTGATCACACCATCTAATTGCCACTCTGTAACTGCGGATTTTCATGCTTATTTTTGATGAATTATCTAAAGTTAGTAGCATAATTTTCAACGACGGTGTCACGGGCTGAAGTTCTAGTGCCCTCTGCTGTAAAAGCTGTCTGAACGCATAAAAAAAAGTCTTACCACAAACTTTAGTGATTTTGAATTTTCAGGATCAAACTTGAAATTCTTAAAATCTACTGAACCCAGTTTCTCAGAATCCCTCGGAGCAAATCTCATATAAGTCCTCTTCTTGGTCTCTGGATCCACATACAGTGCATAATCATCCATGTTTGAACATATAGTTTCAAAGAGTTCGAGTAGATGGGTCTCTGACCGAGCATATGAAATCTGTGGAAAAACAGAGCACCATGTGAACAATGCTACAACATTACATTATGTATTCTTGAAAAAAAATAAGAAATCTCAAACTGACTGACTGCCAGTTTTAAGACTTGAGAATTACAATGCAACTCTTGGCTTTGAAAAAATGTCCTAGCATTTGCTTTTATCCATTTCAAATAGATTTTCCATCCTATGGAAAATACCAACAAGATTGGTAATTCAGGAAATTAAATTAGAGAAGTAACATATCCAGTTTATTCAATGACTGGTCAGTCCAGACGTTGTTCATTTGCCTGTCAGCAGCTGCTTAATCCTCGTTCAGGATTCAGAGGGGAAAGCAAGGCCCAAAAGTCAATCAGGTCTACAGTCTCAGTTTTCAATTCCTGGAATAATAGCTGCTGGATTGTCTCATCTCCTCCCCCCTTCACCAAATTCAAGAAAAACTCCAGTCGACACCTATATTCGTGGAGTGAATCGCCACAGAGTGCACAAGAGGTCAAAATAGCCCTTTGCCTTGGTAACTGGACAAAACGTTTTAACTGTCTAGACAGGTCAAGGTGCAAAATGTGCCCCGTTGCTTTCTCCGGAAGAGTTTCAATTGAAGCCAAGTACAGGGTAAACAGCAGAGATGCATCCGCAGGCCTACGTCAGTCCCTCCCTCCACCCTCTACTGATCAAAGTAGGAAGTTTGCATGACAACCGCAGTCAAAGGGCTGAATCGCTGATGAACTCGATTTCAGCAATGTAGATATGGCCAGATTCCATTGTCTCCTTTCAGACACAGTATGGCCCCTTCCGGTCCCAGTGATTACATTATGGATGCATTTTCACATAAGCAGTTCATTCACACAAAAGGTTTCTCCTTGCTTCACTGCCATCTGATCACAAAGCAAATACATCAGTGCCTAAACATTAAAATAAGTGATTTACTGACTATGTTGCTAGCTCAGATGTTCCTTCCATATTACTGGGTTGATGATCATTTTAGCAGAATGAAGCAACTTATCTTTGTTGAACTTTGCTTGCAAAATCTATCACAGATAGAGGTTTTTGGTAAAATGTAGGGAAAACTATATGCACATTTAGACATTTTATGCTACATCTGCATAATACAACATTATAACCAACACCAAATTTGCTAGTGGCTTTGTAACAAATCCATGCAACTAACTACCATTTAGCTAGGGTGGGGATAAAACACTTCATTTCAACATAGTCACAGAAGTTTAAATGCATCATGTTCATAAAAGCATTTCTTGGTGTGACAGAGGGGAGGGGAAAGAAAAACACACATGCATTGCCCTCTGCCAGTAGAAAAGATGTCTGAGATACTGCCCTGCAATTTGCGGCTGCCATTGAAATGAGAATGAAGAGGCTGCCATTATTAAAATGTGATGGAAGAGAGTCACAATCAATTTTGCCTGTCTGCTTGGACAAAAGTTTCTTATCTTACTAAAAAATAAGACTGATGCTCTGCAAAGAGGCGATAAAGGTGAAGTGCTTTGGATTTTTCCAGTGTTGAGACACAAAAGAGTGGATTCCCACCTTCAGGATAACAAAAGCATTTTTTAAAATAAAGATAGCCAAACTGCTAGTGAAATTGCATATGTACACAATTTTATGGGGGAAGAAACTGCTTAATCTCAATAAATATGATACAAACACAAGAATGACTGCCTGGAACATACGGGAACCTAGAACATGGCAGGGGAAAATAGTCTAAATATTTCTTGCTTGCAAGATGGAAACAAAACACTTCACCCATTTAGATATTTGAAATTGTATTTTTATGATCACAGTTTACCACTCATGGTTGGGTTCATGACTTCAGAATAATGTAAACCTCAGATGTTTTGTACCAAACAAAATGCGAAGTTAGATATCAAAAACAATCTGTGCTCCACCAAGGGGAATAAATTACTAAAAAAGTTAGCACTACAAATGCATAACCACAAAAATTTCTTCATATGCAGAATTCAAAGAATCGGTTGTGATGGCATACAAAGATATATTGCTACTGTCAGATTTTAGCATTGGTTTCAATCTATATATGACACTTAGACAAAACAAACATATCACTGATTTTCTGTAGCAATTGGTCAAAATAAATTTTTTGCAAGTTAATTACAAGCCCAATTGTTTAAATATAACTGGTGTGCACTTTGGGTAGACATCCATATTTGTTCTAAAATTGCTGCTTTTTTAAAAAGCTGAAAGCATACGATTCAAATTTGCCAATTGCTCCGCCCAAAAGAAATAATGGCTAACCTGATGGAAGTGTTCTTTAAACTTAAGACTGCCTTTAATTTAGTACATTTAAGCATACTTCAATACACTTTTGTTGATATGCAACCTTGTTCATCCATTTAAACTTCACAGAAATTACAGCATTACTTTACGAAACATGATTGGAACACAGAAGTGTGAAAAAAGAATTAATGCCATTTACGCATCAAACAAATCTTATAAATGCTTTGAAATATGAGCCCAGTGAGGGCCAAACAAATCAAAAACATATTGCCCATGGTTTACATAGTAACTGTCAGATGTCAGTCTTCAGCCTCCAGCCACCTTTTAATGAAACCCCTCAAGTCATTTCTTTTAAACTGAAGGTGAACAATAAAATTCCACAGAGTATACTTGACAATTATTCAGTGAGTAAGCTTTAATATTGGTCACAGAGGATCATGAGAACATGGCCCCTGTAACTTAGTCAAGTAAAAACAACTGCTGTACTAATCTATGCAAGTTACATAAAAATCCGTACAAAACCGAAGCAACATATTCAAGTTTGATAAAGCGAATATTTAACATAAATGCAGTTTCTCATCAAAGATGTCAAGATGATCCTGCAGGAAATAGCAGCATTAAAAAAACAAATGGACAATCAAGTGTGCCTATACAGAGCAAAATGAGATCAACATAAAGAGCATTTACAAAGGTCACATTTTATCTAGAAACTGGTTTAAGTTATGGGTGGGTAAAGGCAAAATGTTCAGACAATGAATACTCCATTATGAATGAAGTAAAATGGAATATCATATTAAACTCCACTGAACTTACCCATCATCGGACTAAGATCTTTTTAAGCAGCAATATATTTTTCTGGTAATAGTGTAAAATATGACAGATGGAGACTTTTCTTTAAAAAGCGGTACTGCATAAAAATAGTTTTGTAAGTTTTACTCGAACAATCATTTTGTGCAGTTGTACCAACAATATAGGTAGATCTAGGATAGAGGTTCTGCAAAGAGAGTATGAGGCGATGGGCACTAAATTACAAGGCACAAACTCAAAGGTTCGCTGGGTTATTACCTGAGCCATGTGCAAATTCGCATAGGACAAATAAGGTTAGAGAAACAAATGCATGGCTCAAAGACAGGTGTGGGAGAAGTGGATTCCGGTTCGTGGGGCACTGCTCTACACCTGAACAATGCTGCGACTGGAGTTTTAGTGAGCCGGATATCTACGATAAGTAGAGAAGGTTTCAAACAGAGGGCAAAGGAGAAGATGTGGTAAACCGAAGAGTGGAAACAAGGCACGAGAGAAAGGTATTAATATGGGAAATGATATTCAGAACGTGTCAGGAACGGAATGTGAGTACAAACCTAAGAGGAAAGCAGCAATCAAGGCTAGGGGTTACAAAATAATACAATACAACACTATCGGCTTTCTATCTGAATGCGCACAGCATTCAAACCAAAACAGATGAACTGATAGCGAACAGAAACAAATAAGTACGATCTGATGGCCATTACAGAGACATGCTGCATGTTGACATGGATTGGGACCTGAATATTGAAGGTAACAAGACCTTTAGGAAGGTGAGGGGGTCTCAGCTAATTAATGATGGCATTAGTGCATTAGAGAGGGATGGCTCAAGTTCAGGAAACCAGGATACACAAGCGGTGTGGGTTGAGATGAGAAATGATAAAGGCAAGAAGCTCCTTATGGGAGTGGTATACAGGATTCCTAATTGTAATTACATGGTAGAACAGAGTATTAAGGAGGGAATAATGGGAGTATGTCTGAAAGGTACGTGATAATCATGGTGGATATTAATCAACATATAGAATGAAACATTCAGATGGACATGAGGTGTTTGTAGAATGATTTTGGGATAGTTTCTTAGAACAGCACATTCTGGAGCCAACCATAGAGCAGGCTATATTAGACCTGGTATTGTGCAACAAGATAAGATTGATTGATAACCTCATAGTGAAGACATCCGTAGGGAGCAGAAATCATAACATGACTGAATTTTCCATTCAGTTTGGGGAAAGACAACAGTGGGTCCGAGGCTAGTATTTTATACGTAAAGAAGGGCAATGAAGTGGAAATAAAAGCAAAGCTAGCTGAAGTGAACTGGCAAATGGAGTTATGGAATAATAATAATCTTGATTGTCACAAGTAGGCTTACATTAATACTCCAATGAAGTTACTGTGAAAATCACCTAGGTCAATAGAGATGCGGAGGCAGGCATTTAAAGAGATATTTCAGAATACACAGAACAGATACATTCCAACTTAAAGAAACATTTCAAGGGGAGGACCCACCATCCATGGTTAACTAAAAAAGTGAATAGCAGTATCAAACTTAAAGAAAAAGCATATAATTGTGAAAAGTCAGGTGACAGGTCAGAAGATAAGGCAGAAAATAAATTTGCTGATGACACTAAGATAGGTAGGTAAGTAAATTGTGAAGAGGACATAAAGAGACTACAAAGGGACATAGAGAAGTTAAGTAAGTGAGAGGGCAAAGATCCGGCAAATGGGAGTATGATGTGGGGATGTGAAATTCTCCATTTTGGCAGGAAGAATGAAAAAGCTTATTATCTAAATGATGAGAGATTGCAGAGCTCTGAAGTGCAGAGGGATCTGGGTGTCCGAGTGCATGAAACACAAAAGGCTAGTATGCAGATAAAGCAAGCAATTAGGAAAGCTAATAGAGTGTTATCATTTATTGTGAGGCAAATTGAATGTAAAAGAAAGGAGATTATGCTTCTGTTCAACAGGACACTGATGGGCAATGTCTGCAGTATTGTGTGCAGTATTGGCTTATTTAAGGAAAAATGTAAATGCATTAGAAGCAATTCATAAAAAGGTTTACTAAACTAATACCAGGAATGAGCAGGTTGCCTTAAGAGAAGGATTGGAGAGACTAGGCTTGTATCTGCTGAAGTTTAGAAGGGTAAGAGGTGACTTGATCTTGAGGGGTCTTGACATGGTGTATGTAGAGCAGGTGTTCCTTCTTGTGGGAAAATCTAGAACTAGGGGCCACTGTTTAAAAATAAGGGGTTACTCATTTAAGACCAAGAAGAGAAGAAGTTTATTTCTCTCAGTGGGTAGTGAGTCTTTGGAACTCCCTTCCTCAAAAAGGGAGACGTTGAATATTTTCAAGGCAGAGGTAGAAGGTTCTTGATAAACAAGAGGCTGGAAGATTGCTGGGGGAAGGCAGGAGGTTACAGTTAGGTCAGCCCCGACCTTACTGAATTGTGGAGCAGGCTCGAGTGCCTACTGTTCCTAACTCATATGTATCTCCATATACCATATGTATTGTAGTTTGGAAAGTTTCTTTCCAGTGACAGTCAGCTAGTTTATTAAGACACTGACAGATGTGTTCAGTCAAAATGACTTGCAGCCACAGCCTTGCAACAGCAGACTGAACAATTAGTAGGAACTTAGTTTTGTTTATTAAAAAAATTCTACATAATTGCGCTCCCACAGGTTAGAAACGTCAATTCTCACCAGAGGGGAAAGTGACTTGCTTCCATTCCATGGCTGGTGCAGTTCTTGAATTACCAAGGAGGCTTCCAGAACACACCAGATTGGCCAGCGTACTCATTCCTTCCCCTACTCTCCACTTTCTCTCTCTCAGCCACCTCTCCTGACAGTAATGTGAAGTATTTTCATCTGCTGGATTCCTTACCTATACCAGTGATTTGAAACTTACAACTTATTACCTTCAGAAATAAATTATGCAAACAACTACTAAATATTAGCCTTGCTTTAAATTCAATATCATTTACAGCATTGTTAATATTCTCTGAAAGAGGGCAGCACAGTGGCTAGCACTGCTTCCTATGGCGCTGAGGACTCGGGTTCAATCCCGGTCCCGGGTCACTGTCTGTGTGGAGTTTGCATATTCTCCCTGTATCTGCGTGGGTCTCACCCCAACAACCCAGAAATGTGCAGGGTAGGTGGATTGGCCACGCTAAGTTGTCCCTTAATTGGGTACTCTAAAAATGTATTTTTAAAAATATTCTGAAACATACATATCTACCATGAGAAGTATAAGTTGCTGCTGTATATCTAGCTGAGGAAGATAAGAGCTCCATGGTTGATGAGCAATTAATATTTGGAGATGTGATCTGCTGATTTAAATACATAATCCCAGAGCAGAATAGTAGTCATATCTAGAGAATGATACAAATGAGGCACTTTCAGTTTTGTACTAACATCTAAAATAAAGCTTTAGAAGTATTTACATATTCGATAAGTAAAATACAAAACTGAAGAACTAGGAGACTCATGATAGCAAATTTCCCCTCACTCCCACCCACTCAAATTGGTGAAGAAGGACTTGGAAAATACATGGTAAAAGAAAACCAATTATTTTATTGTTGTATCTAACGGAACTGGATATTTCATGTTCTGCTAATATAGAAGGAAGTTGGTAGGAGAATGGAATAAACTGATAAATAAAATGTTTATTGACAGCAAAAGTTTGTACTTTTTGGCCTTTCCATCTTTCAACAATACAAATCACTAACTGATATACGGCAAATCAAAGTAAATAAAATTTCCATTTTTGTCAGCACTAAAAGTTGTGTAGCTCTCCTGTGACACCGCTCACAGGAGCGACAGAACAAACTAACAAGATAAGAACGTTTCTAACTTGGTTATTGGAGTAGTTTCAGGACACTGGAGGATTGTAAATTTTACACACCTGTTCAAAAAAATGGAGGGAGGTCAATGATAACTACTGGCCAATTAGAGGGGCGGCAGGGTGGTGCAGTGGTTAGCTGCCTCACGTCACCGAGGACCTGGGTTCGATCCTGGTCCCAGGTCACTGCAAGTGTGGAGTTTGTACATTCTCGTGTCTGCCTGGGTCTCACCCCACAACCCAAAAGGATGTGCAGGGTAGCTGGATTAGTCACGCTAAATTGTCCCTTAATTGGAAAATGGATTTGGATACTCTTTTAAAAAAAACAATTTTTAAAAATTAAAAAAACTATAGGCCAATCAGTTTAGCAATGGGAAAACTGCGAGAGACAATTGTCAAGACAGAATTAATTCTCACGTAGCGAAGCATAGGGGCCAGCCTACAAAGATTCATAATGGCAAATTATGTCCAACTAACTTGATTCAGTTCTTTGATGAAGTAACAAGAGAGGAATATATATGGACTCTCGAAAAGCTGCCTACTAGCAGTTATTCAGACAATAGAAACATATGTTATTAAAGGGACAATGGCAACTCCTGTATGTAATTGACTAAGGGATAGGAGAGGGAAGAAGTGGTGAATTAATGCTTTTTAAAAATTGAGTACCCAATTCATTTTTTTCAATTAAGGGGAAATTTAGTGTGGCCAATCCACCTACCCTGCACATCTTTTGGGTTGTGGGGGCGAAACCCACGCAAACACGGGGAGAATGTGCAAACTCCACACGGACAATGACCCAGAGCCGGGATTGAACCTGGGTCCTTGGCACCGTGAGGCAGCAGTGCTAATCACTGCGCCACCGTGCTGCCCAACTAACGCTTTTTTGATGGGAGAAAAGCATGCAGTAGCTACTGCGCCTCCTGCTTCTCACCCGTCCAGAGATCTTGTTGTCTCCCACTTACCAACCACTCCCAAGTCCTCGGCATCTCCTGCTTGCCATCCCTGCCCAAAACTCTCACCACTTCCTACTTGTCACCAGCCCCCTCCCCTGCAAGCCCTCGCTACCATTCCCCCAAGCCACCTTCCCTCTTCCAAGCGCCTCCTGCTCACTGACTTCTCCCTTGCCCTCACAGTAATGTTCTTTTTTTTTTTAAAAATATTTTATTGAAAATTTTTGGCCAACCATCACAGTACATTGTGTATCCTTTACACAGTAATATAACAATATGAATAACAATGGCCAGTTTTATAAACAAGAAATAAATAATATATAAACAAAAACAAAACTAAATGGCAACTGCCTTGTCCCAGATAAATATTCTCCAAAAATATGTTTTAACAGTCCAATATACAATTATCTATAACAACAACCTATACATATTATACTTATATATTAACATCCCTGAGAATCCCTCTGGTTCCTCCCCCCTCCCCCCCCCTGGGCTGCTGCTGCTGTCTTCTTCTTTTCCATTCCCTCTATCTTTCTGTGAGGTATTCAACGAATGGTTGCCACCGCCTGGTGAACCCTTGAGCCGATCCCCTTAGGACGAACTTAATCCGTTCCAGCTTTATAAACCCTGCCATGTCATTTATCCAGGTCTCCACACCCGGGGGCTTGGCTTCCTTCCACATCAACAGTATCCTGCGCCGGGCTACTAGGGACGCAAAGGCCAAAACTTCAGCCTCTCTGGCCTCCTGCACTCCCGGCTCTTCTGCAACCCCAAATATAGCCAACCCCCAGCTTGGTTCGACCTGGACCCCCACTACCTTCGAAAGAACCTTTGTCACCCCCACCCAAAACCCCTGTAGTGCCGGACATGACCAGAACATGTGGGTGTGATTCGCTGGGCTTTTCGAGCATCTCGCACACCTATCCTCTACTCCAAAAAATTTGCTAAGCCGTGTTCCAGTCATATACGCCCTGTGTAACACCTTAAATTGTATCAGGCTTAGCCTGGCACACGAGGACGATGAGTTTACCCTACTTAGGGCATCAGCCCACAGCCCCTCCTCAATCTCCTCCCCCAGCTCTTCTTCCCATTTCCCTTTCAGCTCCTCTACCATAATCTCCCCCTCGTCCCTCATTTCCCTATATATGTCTGATACCTTACCGTCCCCCACCCATGTCTTTGAGATCACTCTGTCCTGCACCTCCTGCGTCGGGAGCTGCGGGAATTCCCTCACCTGTTGCCTCGCAAAAGTCCTCAGTTGCATATACCGGAATGCATTCCCTTGGGGCAACCCATATTTTTTGGTCAGCGCTCCCAGACTTGCAAACGTCCCATCTACAAACAGATCTCTCAATTGTGTTACTCCTGCTCTTTGCAATGTTCCAAATCCCCCATCCATTCTCCCCGGAGCAAACCTATGGTTATTTCTTATCGGGGACCACACCAAGGCTCCCGTCTTTCCCCTATGCCGTCTCCACTGCCCCCAATTTTTCAGAGTAGCCACCACCACCGGGCTTGTGGTGTATTTCTTCGGTGAGAACGGCAACGGCGCCGTCACCATAGCTTGTAGGCTAGTCCCCCTGCAGGACGCCCTCTCCAATCTCTTCCACGCCGCTCCCTCCTCTTCTCCCATCCACTTACATACCATTGAGATGTTGGCGGCCCAGTAGTACTCACTCGGGCTCGGTAGCGCCAGCCCCCCCCTATCCCTACTACGCTGCAAAAATCCCTTCCTCACTCTCGGGGTCTTCCCGGCTCACACAAAACTCATGATACTCTTCTCAATCCTTTTGAAAAAAGCCTTCGTGATCACCACCGGGAGGCACTGAAACACAAAGAGGAATCCCGGGAGGACCACCATTTTAACCTCTTGTACCCTCCCTGCCAGTGACAGGGATACCATGTCCCATCTCTTGAAGTCCTCCTCCATCTGTTCCACCAACCGCGTTAAGTTTAACCTATGCAATGTACCCCAATTCTTGGCTATCTGGATCCCCAAGTAGCGAAAGTCCCTTGTTACCTTCCTCAGCGGTAAGTCCTCTATTTCTCTGCTCTGCTCCCCTGGATGCACCACAAACAGCTCACTTTTCCCCATGTTCAGCTTATATCCTGAAAATTCTCCAAACTCCCAAAGTATCCGCATTATCTCTGGCATCCCCTCCGCCGGGTCCGCCACATACACCAATAAATCGTCCGCGTAAAGAGATACCCGGTGTTCCTCTCCTCCCCTGAGTACTCCCCTCCACTTCCTGGAACCTCTCAATGCTTTGCCAGGGGCTCAATCACCAGTGCAAACAATAATGGGGACAGAGGGCATCCCTGCCTTGTCCCTCTATGGAGCCGAAAATACGCAGACCCCCGTCCATTCGTGACCACGCTCGCCATCGGGGCCCTATACAGCAGCTGTACCCATCTAATATACTCATCTCCAAAGCCAAATCTCCTCAACACCTCCCACAAATAATCCCACTCCACTCTATCAAATGCTTTCTCGGCATCCATCACCACAACTATCTCCGCTTCCCCCTCTGGTGGGGGCATCATCATTACCCCTAGCAGCCTCCGTATATTCATATTCAGCTGTCTCCCCTTCACAAACCCAGTTTGGTCCTCATGGACTACCCCCGGGACACAATCCTCTATCCTCATTGCCATTACCTTGGCCAGAATCTTAGCGTCTACATTTAGGAGGGAAATAGGTCTATAGGACCCGCATTGCAGCGGGTCTTTTTCCTTCTTTAAGAGAAGCGATATTGTTGCTTCAGACATAGTCGGGGGCAGTTGTCCCCTTTCCTTTGCCTCATTAAAGGTCCTCGTCAATACCGGGGCGAGCAAGTCCACATATTTCCTATAAAATTCGACTGGAAATCCATCCTATCCCGGAGCCTTCCCCGCCTGCATACACCTAATTCCTTTCACTACTTCCTCTATCTCGATCTGTGCTCCCAGTCCCACCCTCTCCTGCTCCTCCACCTTAGGAAATTCCAGCCGGTCCAGGAAGCACATCATTCTCTCCTTCCCATCCGGGGGCCGAGCTTCGTATAATCTTTTATAGAATGCCTTGAACACTCCATTCACTCTCTCCACTCCCCGCTCTATCTCTCCTTCCTCATCCCTCACTCCCCCTATTTCCCTCGCTGCTCCCCTTTTCCTCAATTGATGGGCCAGCAACCTGCTCGCCTTCTCCCCATACTCATACTGTACACCCTGTGCCTTCCTCCACTGTGCTTCTGCAGTACCCGTTGTCAGCAAGTCAAATTCTACGTGTAACCTTTGCCTTTCCCTTTACAGTCCCTCCTCCGGTGCCTCCGCATATTGCCTGTCCACCCTCAGAAGTTCTTGCAGCAACCGCTCCCGTTCCCTACTCTCCTGCTTTCCTTTATGTGCCCTTATTGATATCAGCTCCCCTCTAACCACTGCCTTCAGCGCCTCCCAGACCACTCCCACCTGGACCTCCCCGTTATCATTGAGTTCAAAGTATTTTTCAATGCACCCCCTCACCCTTAGACACACCCCTTCATCTGCCATTAGTCCCATGTCCATTCTCCAGGGTGGATGCCCTTCTGTTTCCTCCCCTATCTCCAAGTCTACCCAGTGTGGAGCGTGATCCGAAATGGCTATAGCTGTATACTCCGTCCCCCTCACCTTCGGGATCAACGCCCTTCCCAAAACAAAAAAGTCTATTCGCGAATAGACTTTGTGGACATAGGAGAAAAACGAAAACTCCTTACTCCTAGGTCTGCTAAATCTCCACGGGTCTACTCCTCCCATCTGCTCCATAAAATCTTTAAGCACCTTGGCTGCAGCCGGCCTCCTTCCAGTCCTGGATCTCGACCTGTCCAGCCCTGGCTCCAGCACCGTATTAAAATCTCCCCCCATTACCAACTTTCCCACCTCCAGGTCCGGGATGCGTCGTAGCATGCGCCTCATAAAATTGGCATCATCCCAGTTCGGGGCATATACGTTTACCAAGACCACCGCCTCCCCCTGTAATTTGCCACTCACCATCACGTATCTGCCCCCGCTATCCGCCACTATGGTCTTTGCCTCAAACATAACCCGCTTCCCCACTAGTATAGCCACCCCCCTGTTTTTCGCAACTAGCCCCGAATGAAACACCTGCCCCACCCATCCTTTGCGTAGTCTAACCTGGTCTATAAGTTTCAAGTGCGTCTCTTGTAACATAACCACGTCTGCCTTAAGTTTCTTAAGGTGTGCGAGTACTCGTGCCCTCTTTATCGGCCCGTTCAGCCCTCTCACATTCCACGTGATCAACCGGGTTGGGGGGCTTTTTACCCACCCCTCTTGTCGATTAGCCATCCCCTTTTTCCAGCTCCTCACCCGGTTCCCACGCAGCTGCGTCCCCCCCAGGCGGTGCCCCCCCGCCCACCCCACCCCATTCCGGCTCCCCCCTCTCCCCAGCAGCAGCAACCCAGTAAGTCCCCCCTCCCACCCCCCCCCCCCCCCCGCTAGATCCCCCACTAGCGTAGTTACACCCCCCATGTTGCTCCCAGAAGTCAGCAAACTCTTGCCGACCTCGGCTTCCCCCCATGACCTCGGCTCGCACCGTGCGATGCCCCCTCCTTCCTGCTTCCCTATTCCCGCCATGGTTATCATAGCGCGGGAACAAAGCCCGCGCTTCCCTTTTGGCCCCGCCCCCCATGGCCAACGCCCCATCTCCTCCACCTCCCTTCCTCCCTCCACCACCACCTGTGGAAGAGAGAAAAGTTACCGCATCGCAGGATTAATAACATAAAACTCATCTTTCCCCCCTCTTCGCCCCCCATACTCGCCCCACCACTTTGTTTCAAACGTTCTTTTTTAATAACCCGCTTATCGCAGTTTTTCTTCCACAATAAAAGTCCACGCCTCATCCGCCGTCTCAAAGTAGTGGTGCCTCCCTTGATATGTGACCCACAGTCTTGCCGGTTGCAGCATTCCAAATTTTATCTTCTTTTTGTGAAGCACCGCCTTGGCCCGATTAAAGCTCGCCCTCCTTCTCGCCACCTCCGCACTCCAGTCTTGATATACGCGGATCACCGCGTTCTCCCACCTAGTGCTCCGAGTTTTCTTTGCCCATCTAAGGACCATCTCTTTGTCCTTAAAACGGAGGAATCTCACCACTATGGCTGTAGGAATTTCTCCTGCTCTCGGTCCTCGCGCCATCACTCGGTATGCTCCCTCCACCTCCAGCGGACCCGCCGGGGCCTCCGCTCCCATTAACGAGTGCAGCATCGTGCTCACATATGCCCCAACGTCTGCTCCTTCTGCACCTTCAGGAAGACCAAGAATCCTTAAATTATTCCTCCTCGGGTTATTCTCCAGCACCTCCAGTCTTTCCACACATCATTTATGGTGTGCCTCATGCGTCTCCGTCTTCACCACCAGGCCCTGTATATCGTCCTCGTTCTCGGCAGCCTTTGCCTTCATGACCCGAAGCTCCCGCTCCTGGGTCTTTTGCTCATCCTTTAGCCCTTCGATCGCCTGTAATATCGGGGCCAACAGCTCCTTCTTCATTTCCTTTTTAAGTTCTTCCACGCAACATTTCAAAAACACTTGTTGTTCAGGGCCCCATGTTAAACTGCCACCTTCCGTCGCCATCTTGGTTCTTGCTTGCCTTCCTTGCCGCTGCTCCAAAGGATCCACTGCAATCTGGCCACTTCCCTCTCCTTTTTCCATCCGTTTCCAGGGGGGATTCCCTTCTGGTTTACCGCACAGTGCTTCTAGCCGTTAAAATTGCCGTTGGGGTCTTATTAAGAGCCCAAAAGTCCGTTCCACCAGGAGCTGCCGAAACGTGCGACTTAGCTGGTCATCGCCGCACCCGGATGTCCACAGTAATGTTCTTTGATTGGGTTGATGTTGAACCTTGATATTGTAGTGTGAACAAAGAACATTAGACTGTTTTATAACAGTTATTTAGTACTAACACTACACTAACAAATCACTAAAATGTCTAAGATTAATACAGTTGTAAGTAATGGTCTAACACTAACTTACACGAAGATACTACAGAGCTACTCTAATATGCGACTGATACAAACTCCTTACTAACAACTTCTCTTGGAATACATGGTGTCCGGGTCACGTGCCTGCATACTCACCACCTGGTGGTCGGGTGCTGGAACAGTTATACATATATTATTATTTACATACAGATGACAAATCTACTTACCATCACATCCCCCTTTCTTTGGAAATGCTTTTTTTCTTTTTAGGTGCATTCGTAGCTTTGAAGTATATACATTTTTACTAACAGTGTTGATTTCACTGTATACATTCAAATAATCAGGCTGGTGATGTTCATAAATTAAGTCTATCAGGTTGCCTTCGAACCTTGGTGGACTGTCGCAGTGCTTGAGGTGAAGATAATTTGGTTATTTTCCATTATGCCAACTTGTTCATTGGATGCTTCAATGTTCGGCATTTCTACAGCCGTGTGCATAGTCTCAGGCATGCAAGGAGGAGCAACCCCATCATCCAGTCTTGATTGAAGAGTAAATGGTTGATTCACCTTGAGCTTTAGCAACGCTCTGCGACTGTGTCTCAATATTGAGCCTTGATCTGTGAGAACGACAAAGGAGTTGGGACCTGCCTGTCTTATGACTTTGGCAGTCATGGACCATCCTCGTGATGCCTCAACCCTGATGGTATCATCTGGTCCCAAACCGTCCAACATTCTGCTGGAGCAGTTGTAGTAGTGTGTTTGTTTCTGCTTTTGAGCAGTGATTTTTTGCATTGTGGGTGTATTACGTTTTTATCAGGAATGCTGGGAAGTGTTGTCCGCAGCTTCATATCCATTAGCCGTTGAGCTGGAGCTAATCCACTACTCAGTGGTGTGGTACGATACGCCAACAGCACTAGGTATGGGTCAGTGTGTGAAGCAATTGCCTTCTTGAGCAGAGTCTTAGCAATGTGGACCCCGTTTTCTGCTTGCCCATTGAATTGAGGGTAGTGCGGACTGGAGGTGACGCGCTTTAAATCATATCTTCAAGCGAAATCCTGCCACTCCCAACTTTCAAAGCAGGGACTGTTGTCACTCTGCCAATTTGCGGTATGCCATGACCTGCAAAAACATCCTATGCACATCAGATCACACTGGCACTGCTGGAATTCGGTAGTTTCATTACCTCCGGGTAGTTGGAGTAGTAATCAATTAGCAATATGTATTCAGTGCCATCCAGTTAAAAAAGATCAACCTGGACCTTCATCCAATTTATTGACTAACTCACTTTTAGTCATGGGTTGCTTGGGTTGATTCTGATACCTTTGGCATGTTTCACAGTGTTCTACTGTTCGCTAAATCTCCTGATTGATCCCTGGCCAATAAACTGATTCTCTGGCCCGCCTCTTGCACGTCTCAATCCCCAAGTGCCCTTCGTGAATCTGCGCGAGGATCAAGTGCTGTAATTATTGTGGAATAACTATTCTGTTTTTCCTGAGCACAAAGTCATTGATGTAGCTCAGTTTGTGCCTGACGTTCCAGGACTTTGGAGTTTGAGTCTGGAGGCCATCACTGTCTCATATGCTGGACTACCTTCTGCAAGGTTCTATCTTTATCTGTCTCAGCCTTTATCAATCTGGACTTGTAGAGTTTCCATCACCAGATCGAACTTTCCCTATTTCCACATTTCATTTCCCTTAATATTTCAGAGATGTCTGTCCGCTCCTTATTGGCAGTTGCTCTGGAAAAGGGCATCCGCAACCACTATGTATTTGCTTGGCAAATACACTAGATCGAAGTCGTACTTCAGTAGCTTCATGATTAGCCTCTGGATTCGAGGTGACATCTCACTTAGTTTCTTTTGAATAATGGCCACCTAGTGATTGGTCTCTACAGTGAACGTTGGCAGGTCCTAATTGTGGACTTTTTCCAATTCCTGGATGCATATGTTACAAGTTGCCATGTCTTGTCAGCATATTCTTGCTGACTGCTCCTAGTCCATTCTTTAAAAAAAAAAATTTAGAGTACCCAATTTATTTTTTCCAATTAAGGGGTAATTTAGCGTGGCCATTCCACCTAGCCTGCACATCTTTGGGTTGTGGGGGCGAAACCCACGCAAACACGGGGAGAATTTGCAAACTCCACATGGACAGTGACCCAGAGCCGGGATCGAACCTGGGACCTCGGCACCGTGAGGCAGCAGGGCTAACCCACTGTGCCACCGTGCTGCCCTCTCCTAGCCCATTCTGGCTGGCATCAGTTGATATCTTTGTGTTCTTTGCTGGGTCAAAGAATGCTAAAACTATTGTTGTGGTCAATGCATTTTTCAGGTTACACCACTGTCTCATGACTGTCAATCCAATCAAAAGGAACAGCCTTCCTTATTAAATTCCTGAAGTGCACTGTTTTTGAGGCTAAGTTGGGGATGGACGTTCACACAAAATTCACCATTCCAAGCATACATAGTACCGCTTTCTTGTCATGTGGACGAGGCATCCTGACAATGGTGTTTAGCTTCTTGGGATCCGGCTGTACTCCTTGCGTTGATAATGATACCAAACTGATACTTTTCTTTGCTTGAGCCCGTACTGCTCAATCCTGTGCATGGCTTGTCAAAGTCTTTCATTGTGCTGTGCCATGTTTGATGTCTAGATGACTATGTCATCGGCATAAACGTGAACTCAAGGAAGGTTTTCCACGATCTGTTCCATCGCTCTGTGGAAAATCTCCGATGCAGAGATGATGCCAAACGGCATTCTTAAAACACAGTACCGCCCGAATGACGTATTAAAGGTGCACAAGGGTGCTGTCCTTGTCCAATCTCAGCTGCCAGAATCCCCTGGAAGCATCAAGTTTGCTAAACACGGTGGTATTTTTAATCTCACAGGTTATCGCCTCTTTTGGGGATCTGGTAGTGTTCCCATTTAAGGTTTTCATTCAGATCCTTAGGATCTATGCAAATGCACAACTCTCCGTTCTGCTTCTTTATGCATCCCATCGAGCTAACCCAGTCGGCTGGTTCTTCCACTTTCTCTATGATACCTAACTGCTGTATTATCAAGCTTGGTCTTGAGGCGTTCTCAAAGTGGGGCAGGCACTCTCCTAGGCAGTTGAATTACTGGACGTGCATCATCCTCGAGCTGTATTTTGTACTGGAATAGCAACATTCCAATTCCCTGGAATACTTGGGGAAATCTACTTATTATTTGCTCAATGGCAGCATAGTGTGGTGTTGCACCACGCAATAGACACGCTTCATAAGTTGCAACTGCTCGCAGGTATCTGCGCCCAATAACGATGTTCTTGACGATTTAACCAATATGAACAGGATTAAATATTTCTTCCTCTTAACTTCCACCTATAGGTTACAAGCACCTAGAGTCGTAATACTTTGCTCATTATAGTCGCTCAGGACGCAATCTGTGTTTTGGACATTCGGTTTCATTTTCAACTTCATCAAATTGGTTTTGTTAATTACATTTGCGTGAGCTCCGGTGTCTAACATTACTTTACTTTTACAATGGTCTTGTTTATTTTGAGCAGTGTAGTCCACTCATCCGCTGTTTTCACCATCTGAATCTTTAGTGCTCTTTGTCATCCAGCATTTTCATTAATTATGTTCACAAAGGGCGGCACAGTGACACAGTGGTTAACGCTGCTGCCTCACGGCACCAAGGACCCGGGTTCGATCCCAGTCCTGGGTGGCTCTTCCGTGTGGAGTTTGCACATTCTTCCCGTGTCTGCGTGGGTCTCACCCCCACAACCCAAAAAGATGTGCAGGGTAGGTGAATTGGCCAAGCTAAATTGCCCCTCAATTGGAAAATAAAAAGAATTGGGTACTCTAAATTTTTTTTATTTAAAAAAAAATGTTCAGAAAGGCAGAACCTTCAAGGCCAATTGGTTTATCATTAATTTCATGTTGCCTGTTCACGGCTGCACTTTGTATAATTGATAAATAGCTAGTTTTGTAGCCTTGGCTATTACATTCACGCTCTTTGGTTGCTGTCTTTTCATTGAACAGGCATTACTGTGCAAAGCGATTTTGTCTGGCACAAGTTTTGCCGAATGCAGGGCATTTTCTCAGACTGTGCATTCTGCTGTATCTCCGGCACAAAACTTTGTGCTCTGAATTTTTTTTTAAATGGCCACTGCTCAGACCACGTTTCATTTTGCTGCAGCACAGCACAGATGGCGTCGGTCGCGCCCTCTTTTTTCCCCCGCCACTTTCTCGGGTCTGGATTTCAGTGATCTGCTTTTGTGCTATCTCACTGGCCTTGCAGATTTTAAATGGCATCTGTTAATTTTAAATCGCTTTCCCTCAGCATTCACTTGCGTAATTTATCATATTGTATGTAAACTGGATACAATTTGGTCTTTTATCAATGACTCTTGGGAGGCCTGCAAAATTGCAGGATTGCGCTTGGAAACGAAGATCCGTGACAAAACAGTCAAATGTTTCGCCCAATTTTTGCAGTCTCATCCTGATCGTGTAGCACTCAATGTTTTTTTTGAGGATAGCAATAGTCATCAAATTGCTCGATCATCTTTAAGTAGCTCTTCTTATAATAATAATCTTTACTGTCACAAGTAGGCTTACATTAACACTGCAATGAAGTTACTGTGAAAAGCCGCTAGTCGCCACATTCCTTCACCTGTTCGGGTCTTCCTCTGAAGTGAATTGAAAGGTATTGTACAAATCAATTGCTTGGGGACTGGCTACTGTCATTAGGAGTGCTATTTTTCTCTCGTCTGAAGCTTCTTGGAGACTAAGAAGCTGCATGTAAAAAGTGAACTGTTGTTTAAAAGCACACCAGTTCGCGACTACATTACCAACTGTGAGCAGTTGGTCGGGAGTCTTCAATGCTTCCATCTCACTTTGACGATCCTGGTAGTATTTTGCTTTACAGCCGATTTTCTCAGAGTCTCTGATTGTTCGGTGGTTAGCACTGTTCAGTGGTTAGCACTGTTGCTTCACAGAGCTAGGGTCCAAGGTTCAATTCCCGCTTGGGTCACTGTCTGTGCGGAGTCTGCACGTTCTCCCCGTATCTTTTGTGGGTTTCCTCCCACATGTCCTAAAAGACGTGCTTGTTAGGTGAATTGGACATTCTGAATGTCCAATTCAAATGGAGTGTGGCGACTAGGGGATTTTCACAGTAACTTCACTGCAGTGTTAATATAAGCCTATGTGTGACAATAATAACGATTATTATAATAATAGTAATATGCAACTGCTATAAACTCCTTACTAACACCTCCTGGAACACATGGGGACTTGTGTCTGCCTACTCACCACCTGGTGGTTGGATGCTGGAACTACAACAGTTATACATATATTATTATTGGCAGCACGGTGGCGCAGTGGGTTAGCCCTGCTGCCTCATGGCACCGAGGTCCCAGGTTCGATCCCAGCTCTGGGTCACTGTCCGTGTGGAGTTTGCACATTCTCCCAGTGTTTGCGTGGGTTTCGCCCCCACAACCCAAAGATGTGCAGGCTAGGTGGATTGGCCATGCTAAAATTTGCCCCTTAAATTTGAAAAAATGAATTGGGTACTCTTAAATTTATAAAAATTTAAAAAAACATATCATTATTTACATACAGGTGACAATCTACTTTTCACACTCACTACCCTGCACATGGGCAGGGCTCAGTAAGAGGTGGTGAGCACATTTTTTCAGCAAAATGTGGACTGCACCATTGCTGAAAGTGATGTCACAGGCACTGCATGTGCGAAGAGTGACTTTGACCAGGATGTACAACTTTGAAGTTTGCAAACGGTACAAAACTTGGCAATGCAATAAATAATGCGTACAATAATAAGACTTCAGGAGGACATAAACAGAATGTGAAATGGGCAGACACATGGCAGGTTCAATTTAATGCGCTATGTGTTAGCAATACACTTTAGAGGAAAGAATCATCTAAAATGGTACAATTTGGGCAGGGGTGGGAGGCGATTGGAGATGAACCTGAGGGTGTACATTCAGAAATCATTGAAGTGGCAAGAAGCCTAAGGGACACTTGGCTTTGTAAATTGGGATATTTGAATACAAAAGATAAGCAAGTCATACTAAACATTCAAAAATCTATGATTAGGTCTCAGATGGATTAGTGTGTACAATTCTGGACTAAAACTAAAGGCTCCAGCGAGGACACAGAAGAGGTTTAGCAGGAATGAGAATCTTCAGTTATGTGGAGAGAATAGAAAAACTTGGGTTGTTCTCCTTGGAACAGAGGAGGGAAAAAGATAGGATGTGGGATTACTTTGGACAGATCTCTCAAATAGCAGATTGATGGGCTGCATGGTGTCTCTGCTGTAAGATTCTGCAATTCTAATTGATCCTCAATTCAAATAGAATTTTCCTTTTATATTCAATAACTGAACAGTTATTGCTGTCCTTTGGATGGCTGGCTGCTCAGATAAAGGAAAACAGTCAATTAACAATATTAACTTGCATCTTGGGATGATAGAAAAAAGCCAAGGTGCTTCAGAGAAGTGCAATCAGGAAGAAATTCACTGAGTCAAGCAAAGGGAAGATATAAGATTGGGTGATTAAAAACTTATGGGATGGATTTGAAGGATGGTCTTATGGGAATGGAAAGGCAGAGAAGAGTATATTCTAGAATATAAGGCGTGTGTGGTTGATAGCAAGGTTGCCAATGGCGGAGGCAAATGGAAGAGGAAATGCACACATTTCTCGAAGTCTCGAACAGACAAGGAGGAATAAAGCTATGAAGGAGCTTAAATATGCATAAAATTCTAAATTGAATGCATTGGGAGCCAGTTTTTTGGGAGAAGAAACACGGAGAAACAATACAGGTTCAATGGTACAACTTTTGAGGGGAGTACAGGAGCAGAGGGACCTTGGGGTTCAAGTACATAATTCTGTGACGGTGGCCAGGCAAGTTGAAACAGTTGTTAAGAAGGCTTATAGGATCCTTGGGTTTATAAATAGAGGCATAGAGTGTTAAGCAAGGAAGTAATGCTGCACCTCTACAAATCATTGGTCAGACCACATTTGGGATATTCATAGAATAAAAAATTTACAGTGCAGAAGGAGGCCATTCAGCCCATCAAGTCTGCACCAGCTCTTGGAAAAAGCACCCCACTTAAGCTCACACCTCCATCTTATCCTCGTAACCCCAGCTAACCTTTTTGGACACAAAGGGCAATTTAGCATGGCCAATCCACCTAATCTTTGGTCTGTGGGAGGAAACCGGAGCACCCGGAGGAAATCCACGCAGACATGGGGAAAACATGCAGACCCCGCACAGTGACCCAAGCCAGGAATCGAACCTGGGGCCCTGGAACTGTGAAGCAATAGTGCTAACCACTGTGCTACAATGCCACTTATATTGTGTTCAGTTCTGAACAGCTTATTTAAGGAATGATGTTAGAGCCCTAGAGACACCTTATTTAAGGAATGATGTTAAAGCCCTAGAGCGCTAGAGAGAGTGCAGCGGAGATTTACTAGAAACTAAGGAAATTCAGCATGTCCACATTGACTCTTACCAACTTTTACAGATGCCCCATAGAAAGCACCCCATCTGGCCTGGTATTGCAACTGATCAGCCCAAGACTATAAGAAACTACAGAGTTGTGAACAAAGCCCAGTCCATCACACAAACCTGCCTCCCATCCATTGACTCAGGCCCCACTGCCTTCGGAAAGTGGGTAGCATAATCAAAAACCCCTCCCACCTGGCTTAGTCTTCCAACTTCTTCCATTGGGCAGGAGATACAAAAGTCTGAGAATACGCACGAACAGATTCAAAAACAGATTCTTCTCTGCTGTTACCAGACTTCTAAATTACCCTCTTATGGACTGATCTGATCTCTTCACACATCTTCTCTACTGAGTAGCACTGCACTCCTGTATGCTTCACCCAATGCCTGTGTCCATGTATTCCCTGTGTATTTTCTTTTCATGTTTGGAAGGTTTCTGTATGAACTGTACGCAGAACAATACTTTTCACTGTACCTTGGCACACACAATAACAAACAAATCCAAATCCAATTACCCTTGTTACAGTTGGAGTTCGAGAAGTAATCAGCTTGGTTGCAGATTGAAACCATAACAGCAGGCTACTGGAAACCAAGGATGTTTCCTGATCCTTTAGCTAATGCACAGGAGTTGACGGAAGACGAGCTGGGGAGCAGTGATATACCTTTGGCTTGGTCCCAGAGGAGAGGTGAATGAACATTAAAGATTCACGTAATGTATCCTACTCTTGGAGGGAACTAAAAAGTGTAACTGAGCACACGTCTTTATTAGCATTAGTGTAAAGTTAATAGTGCTTGGTTTAATTTCTCTTCACACAAATAGTGTGTTAAAAAGTGAAATCTTGTGGTGTAGGTCTGTCAGTTAATTGCTTGAAAATGTTAACAGTCTCTAACCAGATCGTAACAATATCCATAGAATTCAATGCTGGCCCTAATCCACCTTTAATGACTTTGTTTTCACAAACGAAAACAAACAGCTCAAGTCTGGAGACAATACTAAAACCAAAGACAGCTAAGCAGGAGCCAAGAGCAAAAAGGAGATAAATAAAATCTGAAATTAGGAAAGTCAGTGGTACATGAAACTCAATAGAAAAGATAAAAAAATCAGGATAAATAGGTGTCATATTATAATGACATTGGAAATAAACTGATACATTTTCTTGCTGAAAATGTAAAATGCAGAGGTCAGATCACATCTCAAGCAATGTTCCATTCTGGCTAAAGTACAAAGGGAAATTGATCCCTTCAATTCAGAATGAAACGATGATAAAGGTATGAGGCTATTGAGGTTCTTCATCTTTGGAAGGAGCCAATTGATAAAAGAAGCATTGAGGAGTGTACATGACATTGAAAGCTCCACGGATTCTGTTGATTTGCAGCATGCGTTACGGTGAGGAATGCCAGAACATACAAACAGTTTTAAACTAATGAGTGTTTGCACACGTACTGGGGAAACTTCTTCATACAAAGCGTAAATCAATACTGGGAATGGTTCCCCAATTAGTGTCCCCCTATAAAAGATCTTATGGAACTATTTTTTAATAAGTACAAATGGCCACAGCAGAATCATTACTAATAGCAGGTTGTCTGGAAAAAGGGGAACAGTGGTTACAATCTGAAAACATTGAACTCAAGAGTCCAGAATAAAATTGAAGAATAGGTGCTGTTCCTGGAGCTGATATTCATAGAACCATACAGTGCAGAAAGAGGCCATTTTGTCCCATTGGGTCTGCATCAATCCTCTGAAAAAGCACTCGGCCTAGGCCCAATCCCATGCCCTATCCCTGTAACCTCACCTAATCTACACATCTTTGGACTGTGGAAGAAAACCAGAGCACCCGGAGGAAACACACGCAGGCACAGTGAGAATGTGCAAATTCCACACAGGCAGACAGTCATCCAAGGCCAGAATTGAACCCAGGTCCCTGGCATTGTAAGGCAACAATGCCAACACTGTGCCACCCGTGAACATCATTGGAACAGGTTTGGAGGCCAAGGCAAGAGATCAAAGTGAGGAATGAGGCCGTGAATCACAATCTTTTTAAAAAAAATTTTTTATTCTCCTCCATTTTCACATTTTCTCCCACATTTACATCCATCAACAAGAAACAATAATCAGCAAGATATGTCAGTCCCCCTAATAACAACGATCCCATCTACCCACCAACCCCCAAACCTCAACCTGCATGTTTACATAAACAAATGGCAAAAAGGAATCAGGGATTACCCGTAGTCACCCTTAATCTTACACAGCTCCCACCCCCCCACCCCAGGTCTCCAGCTCCTCCCGTCCACTGCCTCTTGTAAAACTCCTCCCCCCACCCTCGGTTCCTTCCCCCCCAACTAGACCACTCGGACCCTGTTCTGCCAGGCTCCGATGGCCGCAGCCCCTCCCCCCACCTCACTCCCGTTCACTGGCCGGCACAAACCGGCCAGCGTGGAGGCCCCCGCCCGGGTCCCTTTCCCACTTGCCTGGCCCCAGGAAAGCCCAAAGATCCCCTTTTAGCACACAAACCCCGCATATCCACCTACACCCCAAAGAACTCTCATTTCGAGTGAAAGTCCCGTCCCTTGCCTTGTCCAAATATATCCCACCTTGGCTCCTTTAATCTCTACACGCAGTGATGCAAAAAAGAAGAAAATACAGTCATGAGGTTACATTGGCACATGCCCATTCCTCAATTTGTCAGTTCTGCCACAGTCCTTCTGCTTTCGCAAACTCCTCTGCTGCTTCCGCCGTTCCAAAATAAAAGTCACCGAGCTTGTAAGTCACCCTTCAGCTTCGCTGGATATACAATGCCGCACCGCACCTTGCTAATGTACAGTGCCCTCTTCGCCCGGTTGAAGGCAGCCCGCCCCACAGTAAAGTCTTGGTATACCCGTATACCAGCTCCAGCCCACTGCACCACCCGCTTCTGCTTGGCCCAGCTCAGGACCTTCTCCTTCACCCTGTACCTACGGAAGCACAGAGTCACTGCCCTTGGCGGCTCACTCACCTTTGGTACAGGCCTCCACGACCGATGAGCCCGATCCAGTTCATATCGGGAGGGGTCCTCCCCCTCCCCCAATAGTTTTGCCAGCATCGCGGCAAAATACTCAGTCGGCTTCGGTCCTTCAACTCCTTCGGGCAGCCCCACAATCCTCAAGTTCTGTCACCTGGATCTATTTTCCAGGTCTTCCATTTTTCCTCGCAGATCCTAGTTAGTATCCATCACCTTCCGCATCTCTTTCCCCATCGAGGCAAGTTGATCACCGTGCTGCAATAACGTCTCCTTCACTTCCTTCAGCACCTCCCCTTGCTCTCGCACCTCCGCCACTGCGCCACCTCCGTCCTCACCGGTGAAACCGCCTCCTCCACCAGCACACTCAAAACCTCCCTCATCTCTTTCCTCACCGTCTCCATGCATTTCGCAATCTGCGCCAACTGCTTTTCAAATTCCGCAGCCATCACCTTGGTTATTTCTTCAGCCGTAAGCAGTGCGGCCTTCCCTAGTGCTCCAGCCTCCATTTTTCCTGGTGACCCCGCGGTGACCTTTTCACTCCCCGACGGACCTCCAGCTGGTTTATTTTCGGCCTTTTTTTGCTCACCCTCGACATTTTTGTTTGTTTTTTTTTCCCTCCTGTGTCTTCACAGTGCCTCCTCCGTGCCTTCCCCCTGCTTCTGCCGCCTCCGTGGACCCTGGGACCGGGCTTAAAGCCCCGAAAATGCCGTTCCCGAGCGGGGGCTCTCCATTGTGCGGCCGCCTCCCGCCCGCCGACACCGGAAGTCCGAATCACAACCTTTTACAGCCCTTCTTTGTTCTAAGAATTGGCAAGTCATGTTGCAGCTGTATAGAACCTTAGTTAGGCCACACTTGGAGTATAGTGTTCAATTCTGGTCGCCACACTACAAGAAGGATGTGGAGGCTTTAGAGAGGGTGCAGAAGAGATTTACCAGAATGTTGCCTGGTATGGAGGGCATTAGCTATGAGGAGCGTTTGAATAAACTCGGTTTGTTCTCACTGGAACGAAGGAGGTTGAGGGGCGACCTGATAGAGGTCTACAAAATTATGAGGGGCATAGACAGAGTGCATAGTCAGAGGTTTTTCCCCAGGGTAGAAGAGTCAATTACTAGGGGGCATAGGTTTAAGGTGAGAGGGGCAAGGTTTAGAGTAGATGTACGAGGCAAGTTTTTTACACAGAGGGTAGTGGGTGCCTGGAACTCGCTACCGGAGGAGGTGGTGGAAGCAGGGACGATAGTGACATTTAAGGGGCATCTTGACAAATACATGAATAGGATGGGAATAAAGGGATACGGACCCAGGAAGTGTAGAAGATTGTAGTTTAGTCGGGCAGCATGGTCGGCACGGGCTTGGAGGGCCGAAGGGCCTGTTCCTGTGCTGTACATTTCTTTGTTCTTTGTTCTTTCCTTCCCTTTCTCTGTCCTGGCGTAAAACGTCTTAAATCCCCATTTTCTCTTTCTCTCTTCACAGATGATGCCAGACCTGCTGAGTATTTCTCTCAACTTTGTTTTTAATTTAGATTTCTAGTATCAGGAGTATTTTGCTTTTGTTTTATGTACTGCTACTTCTTTTCCAGGAAATTTGACCTAGGAGATTTCAGTTTGCCTCTGGTTTGCTTTCATTTTTTTTGGTTTCCTTCATCATGTTTGATCAGGTATCGACAGCCATGTTTCTTTGCTCTGTCACCAGCTCTGACCTAATCCATATAGGTTCCAATCGCAAATCCACCATTTGTTTCAGATCAGCCACTATTACAAACGTCACGCTGTCCAGTTCCATGAAACACCACTCTTGCTGCACTGGCCCACAGTCAATATCAGGCACCATGTTATGCCTTGCCCATTGCTCAGCAGCACCACTCACCCACATTCCACTCAAAGTGATCTTGTTCCACAGTTTCATTTCATCCTTTGCCTCATCCAGCATTTCAACAAAACGGTTCATCCTGTTAGGCGTGTTAGTGTTTTCATTGCCCTCTGAGCAGAGCGCATTTCACATAACATCTGCCTCCATGCTCATGTCTTTGGCTGGGCCGCCTCCACCTTTACAAACCCCAAATTTCTCACTGAAAATGACTGCCCGATATCAGCCATTTCCACTTTGCTACCCTATTCATTCACTCCAACCAACCTCTGAGCTTGCAGAACTCATGGCTTCCTTCTGCACTGTAAATTCTATAATTTTTTTTTTTGAAAATCTTTTTATTGGTTTTTTCATATTTATAAACAGTTGTTACTTATATACATTACATTTTTCTTACCCGTGCTAACTTGCTTTATTTTACAGAGAGGTTTGTTTTGTCCTTCATTTGACTAACTGTACATACATTTTGCTGCCCTCTGGATCGGTCTATATCTCCCCTTCCTCCCTGCCGCCCCCCCCCCCGCCCATTGGTTTCAGCACCCTTCCCCTTCTCGTGGTTTCCCCATTCTCCCCCCCCCCCCTCCCCGCACTGTTTACATTTGTCCCCCACCTCCGGGAAGAACCTGCTCATTCGGGTTCTGGTCAGGTGCGCTCTCTGCACCACTTTGAGCTGCATTAGGCTGAGCCTTGCTCAGGAGGAGGTGGAGATCACCCTGCTCAGTGCTTCGCTCCAGAGTCCCCATCCTACCTCTGTCCCCAGTTCGTCCTCCCATTTTTGTCTGGTCCCGTCCAGTGGTGTTCGGGCTCTGTCCAGTACCTGTCCGTATATTTTCCCACATAGCCCCCCCCTTCTCGCTGCTTGTGCCTATTAGGTCCTCTAGTAGTGTGCTTTCTGGGGCCCCGGGGTACCCTACTGTCTCTTTGCGGAGGAAGGGCTTTATTTGAAGGTGTCTCAATTCCTGTCCTCTTGCTAGTTTCCACTTCCTTGTCAGTTCGTCCAGTGTCGCCAGTCTGCGACCTACGTAGAAATCCCCGACAGTCAGTGTGCCCCCGTCCAGCCTCCATCTTTTGAAGGTGGTATCTAGCATGGCTGGGGAGAATCTGTGATTGCCGCAGATGGAGGCTATAAGGGACATTTTGGTTATCCCAAAGTGCTGTCTCAACTGGGTCCACGTTCTCAGCGTGGCCGCTACCACTGGGCTCGTTGTGTACCTTGCTGATGAGGATGGGAGTGCTGCTGTGGCCAGGGCCCGGAGGGTTGTTCCTTTACAGGATGCCTCCTCCATTTGTACCCAATCTGTGTCGGGTTCTTGTACCCATCCCCTCACTTTTTCTGCCGTGGCTGCCCAGTGGTAGTATTGTAGGTTTGGTAGAGCCAGGCCCCCTCTGACTTTCCCTCTTTGCAGTGTCGGTTTGAGAATTCTCAGGTTCTTGCCGCCCAACGCCATGATTAGCCTGTCGACGTTTTGGAAAAAGGCCTTGGGGATGAAGATCGGGATGGATCTAAACAGGAAGATGAACTTTGGCAGTACGTTCATCTGATCGTCTGCACTCTTCCCGCCAGGGAGAGTGGGAGTGAGCCCCCACCGTTGAAGGTCCTTTCTTACTTCCTCCACCAGGTTGGTCAGGTTCCACTTGTGGATCTGTGTCCAGTCTCTGGCTATTTGGATCCCCAGGTAACGGAATCTGTTCTGTGCCGTTTTGAACGGGAGCCCCTTCAGCTCTGTCCCTCTTCTGTCCCTCCCCCTTTTGGGTTCACTGGGAATGTCTCGCTTTTGCCCAGGTTAAGTTTGTAGCCCGAGAAGGTTCCAAACTCTTTCAGTATTTGCTGTATTGCCTTCAGTCCCTCCTGTGGCTTCGAGACATAGAGGAGCAGGTCATCTGCATAGAGTGAAACTCTGTGCTCTCTGTCTGCTCTCTGGATTCCCTTCCAGCTTTTTGCGCCCCGCAGGGCTATCGCCATGGGTTCGATTGCTAGCGCGAACAAGAGTGGGGACAGGGGGCAGCCCTGTCTTGTTCCTCTCTGTAGCTGGAAGTATTCAGAGTTGGTGGTGTTGGTTCGGACACTCGCTTTGGGAGCGTTGTACAGGAGCCTCACCCAGGCGGTGAATCCCGCTCTTAGCTCAAACCGTTCCAGTACCTCGAGGAGGTAGCTCCATTCGACTCTGTCAAAGGCCTTTTCTGCATTTGGGGGGGGGGGGGGGGTCATTATCATATTCAGCAGCCGCCTGATGTTCGCTGTGAGCTGCCTACGCTTAACAAAGCAAATTCTGTAATTCTAATTCATTCTTTCAAGTCCAGCAGAGCGGTGACACTGATTGGTTGTTGCAGGGAAGATTTGCATTGGGCAGTCTGTGCTTCTAGAAAGCGGACCTCAGCAAGGCACCCTCAAGTGTTCATGTGAAGGCACGTATCCCGCAGAGCGGTGACACCGATTGGCTGTTGCAGGGAAGATTTGCATCAGGTGTTCAATGACTTCAGACATTGGTTTGTGGAGGAGCTGTTGTCAGTTAAACCCCAAACACTATTTCAGTATTTTCCTCCCTCACTCCTCCGCTATCACGGAGGACCACAAGCAAGAGAAAGAAAACGGAAGGCAGGGAGAGAGAGAGAGAGAGAGAGAAGCACGCTATTAGAAAATTTGCAGCAGAGTGCTCAAGTGGTGAGGCTTTGGCTCGAGAGGTTTTGCAGCAGAGTACAGGTAATCTCAGTTAGCATCCTCTTAACTTTCCTCTTTAGTCTTGGTGCAGTTGGGATGGCAATGAGGTCAGTGATATGCTCCTCCTGCAGAATGTGAGAGTTCAGGGAGAATTCGGTTGTCCCTGATGACTACATATGTGGGAAGTGCGCCTAGCTGCAGCCCCTGGGAGACCTAGTTAGGGAGCTGGATGCACTCAGGACCATCTGGGATGTTGAGGACTTTATAGATAAGAACCGGTCACACCTAAGGTGCAGGCAGAGAGTAGCTGGGTGACCACCAGGAAAGGCAAAGGGAGCAGGCAGAGAGTGCAAGAGTCCCCTGAGGCCATTCTCCTTATAAACAAGTATACCGTTTTGGATGGGGGGTGGGGGGAAAGCAGCAGTAGCCAGATCTGTGGCACTACGACTGGCTCTGGGGCACAGCGGGAGTGGGTAAAGGTAAACATGACCTTAGTGACAGGAGACTCGATAGTTAGGGGGACAGACAGGAGATTCTGTGGCCGCCCTGGGGGTCCAGGATGTGGTATTATCTCCCGGGTACCAGGGTCAAGGATATCTCGGAACGGCTGCAGAACATTCAAAGAACAAAGAACAATACAGCATAGGAACAGACCCTTCGGCCCTCACAGCCTGTACCGGTCATGATACCACCCTTGGCCAAAACCCTCAGCACTTCCTCGTGCCGTATCCCTCTAAAGATCCACTTGGCGCCGGTGCTACCCCTTAACAGTCGCTGAGGCGGTCCAGGTGCGGTGCCAGTTTTGCTTTGTGGAAGTCCACAAATCAAGGGTGAGCAGCCAGAAGTCTTTGTGCACGTTTCCACAAATTACGCAAATAGAAATGGGGATAAGGTCCTGAGGAGTGATTCGAGAGCAGGCATTGTCAAACTCGGGGGCGTGACCTACGGTGTCGGGAGGGTCGCGGAGCCGTCTGTCGCGGCGCTCCCGATCGTGCAAATCCGCGCGCAATAGCCGGCTTTTAAAAAAAATAAATTTAGAGTACCCAATTCATTTTTTCCAATTTAGGGGCAATTTAGCTTGTTCAATTCACCTACCTGCACATCTTTGTGTTGTGGGGGCAAAACCCACGCAAACACGGGGAGAATGTGCAAACTCCACACGGACAGTGGCCCAGAGCCGGGATCGAACCTGGGACCTCAGCGCCGTGAGACTGCAATGCTAACCACTGAGCCACCGTGCTGCCCTCTAGCCGGCTTTTAATAATGCCGGCTGGAAGCAGCCTTTAAAATGGCCAGGAACAGAAACAAAATTTGGGCGCATGTGCAGTGCGGCCGCATTTTTGTTTTTATATGGTCGCAGCCTTTTTTTTTTCCAAGTTCGGGGGGCCAAAGGGACCATTGGGGCTAAAGTGAGTGTGGTGGTACGTATTAGGGGTAATACGGTACACCACGTGCCGACAGGCTATTGGTGGAGGGATGCCAGGTCCTGATAGGATCTGCCACCCAGGACTCCACCCAGAAATGCCGGTATAAGAACCCAGCTTTTCCCTCCATTTCCCTCAGCAGCTGCATTCTGCAACCACGCTGCTGGGGATAAATTTCTGCTTAATAAAGCCTTCAATTGACATTACCTCAACCTGCCTTGCGTCATATTGACGGTACTACAATTTATTAAGCAGAATTTAAATTGAAGAAAACGACGTGGGAACATGGAGCTCCAAATCACCCCGGAGTGCCGGCGCATCGCGCCCCAAGCAGCTAACTCGACCTCTATCTTCAAGCACTGGCTGGCATGCTTTGAGGGCTACCTCCGAACGGCCCCCGGCACACCGACTGACGAACAAAAGATGCAGGTCCTCTATTCCAGGGTGAGTCCTGACGTCTACTCCCTTATCGAGGACGAGGAAGGTTTCACCGGTGCCATCGCCGCGCTGAAGGATATCTACATCCGGCCCGCCAACCAGGTTTTTGCTCGCTACCAGCTTGCTACACGACGGCAATTTCCTGGGGAATCGCTGGACGAGTTTTATAACGCCCTGCAGATCCTGGGTCGAAACTGCAACTGCCCGGCGGTAACAGCGAATGAACACACAGAGCTCCTGGTCTGCAATGCGTATGTGGCAGGTTTGGCCTCTTCCCAGATCCACCAGAGGCTTCTGGAGAAAGAATCTCTGAGAATCTCTGGGACTTACAGAAGCTCGGGCTCGTGGCCTCGCGTAACGCCCGCGCCTACGCCCCCGACTGCAATACAGCCCCTTGGATTCAGTGGACCCCCACTGCTGTCGACTCTCCGACACCCCCCCCCCCCACCCCCGCAAACCTGCGCGGCCAAAACACCAGACCAACCGGGGGGGGCCCCGCTGCTATTTTTGCGGCCAGCCAAAACACCCTCGGCAGCGCTGCCCGGCCCGCGCGGCTACCTGCAAAAGCTGCGGGAAGAAGGGCCATTACGCGATGGTGTGCAAGTTCCGCGGGGTCGCCGCTATCTCCAGGGAAGAAACGGGACCACAGACCCAGCCCGCCCAGCGATCCACGTGCGACCAACGGCCGCCGCCATTTTGGACCCCGGACGCCACGAGGGAGAGATGGGCGCCGCCATTTTGTCCACCCCCGACCGCGCTCGATCCGTGGACGCCGCCATCTTGGCTGAAGGACCCCAACACAGACGGCCACATACTGCCTGATTACGATGCTCAACTTCAACAACCACGTCTGACTTCGACGACCCTCGACCAGTTGCGACCCCGGACGCTCCAGACTGCAATCACTACAGTCCTAGTGAATGGCTACGAGACGCCGTGTCTCATCGACTCTGGGAGCACGGAGAGCTTCATCCATCCGGACACGGTAAGGCACTGTTCCCTCGTAATTCGGCCAAGCACCCAGAAAATTTTCCTGGCGGCGGGATCCCACTCCGTTCAGATCACGGGGTTCTGCATCGCTAACCTAACGGTGCAGGGGAGGGGGTTCCGAAATTACCGGCTGTATGTCCTCCCCATCTCTGTGCGCCCACACTCCTAGGGTTGGACTTCCAATGCAACCTCCAGAGTTTAACATTTAAATTTGGCGGCCCTATACCCCCACTGACTGTCTGCGGCCTCGCGACCCTCAAGGTTGAACCGCCTTCCTTGTTTGCGAACCTCACCCCGGATTGCAAACCCGTTGCCACATGGAGCAGACGGTACAGCGCCCAGGACCGAGCATTTATCCGGTCCGAAGTCCAGAGGCTGCTGAAGGCATCATCCAGGCTAGCAACAGTCCCTGGAGAGCCCAGGTGGTAGTCGTTAAGACCGGGGAGAAACAGAGGATGGTCATCGACTATAGTCAGACCATCAACAGGTACACTCAGCTAGATGCGTACCCTCACCCCGCATATCCGACATGGTCAATCGGATTGCACAGTACAAGGTTTTTTTCCACCGTGGACCTCAAGTCCGCCTACCACCAGCTCCCCATCCGTCCCGGTGACCGCAACTATACTGCCTTCGAAGCAGATGGGCGGTTATACCACTTTCTAAGGGTTCCATTCGGCGTCACGAGTGGAGTCTCGGTCTTCCAACGAGAGATGGACCGAATGGTTGACCAGTACGGTTTACGGGCCACGTTCCCGTATCTCGACAACGTCACCATCTGCGGCCACGACGCCAACCTCCAAAAATTCCTCCAGACCGCTCACGCCCTGAACCTCACTTACAACAAACAAAAATGCGTGTTCCGCACCGATCGTCTAGCCATCCTGGGCTACGTAGTGCGTAATGGAGTGATAGGCCCCGACCCCGAACGCATGCGCCCCCTCATGGAGTTCCCTCTCCCCCACTGTGCCAAAGCCCTGAAACGTTGCCTGGACTTCTTTTCTTATTACGCCCAGTGGGTTCCACAATACGCCGACAAGGCCCGTGCGCTAATCCAGTCCACTACTTTTCCCCTGTCGACAGAGGCATGCCAGGCCTTTAGCCGCATCAAAGCGGATATCGCAAAGGCCACGATGCGCGCCATCGACGAGTCCCTCCCCTTCCAGGTCGAGAGCAACGCATCGGATGTAGCTCTGGCGGCCACCCTCAACCAAGCAGGCAGACCCGTGGCCTTCTTCTCCCGAACCCTCCACGCTTCAGAAATCCGCCACTCCTCAGTGGAAAAGGGGGCACAAGCAATAGTGGAAGCTGTGCGACACTGGAGGCATTACCTGGCCGGTAGGAGATTCACTCTCCTCACTGACCAACGGTCGGTTGCCTTCATGTTCGATAATGCACAGCGGGGCAAGATAAAAAACGATAAGATCTTGCAGTGGGGGATCGAACTCTCCACCTACAACTACGAGATCTTGTATCATCCTGGGAAGCTAAACGAGCCTCCTGATGCCCTGTCCCACGGCACATGTGCCGCCGCACAAGTGGACCGCCTCCGAGCCCTCCACGAGGACCTCTGCCACACGGGGGTCACTCGTTTCTACCACTTCCTTAACGCCCACAACCTCCCTTACTCCGTCGAGGACGTCCGAACAGTCACCAGAAACTGCCAGATCTGCGCTGAATGCAAACCGCACTTTTTCAGGCCAGATAGAGGTTCGGGGAGGGGTTCATCAGTTGAGTTAGGCTACTTTATGAAGCCCCGTTGGCGAGTGTGGCCACGAACCGGCGGAGGTCAGAATACATTTGGCTGTACCGGGGGACGAGACAGGGGTATCCCCTATCCCCCTTGTTGTTCGCATTGGCAATTGAGCCTTTGGCCATGGCACTGAGGGAGTCCAGGAACTGGAGGGGACTGGTTCGACGGGGGGGGACACACCGGGTGTCGCTGTATGCCGATGACCTGTTATTGTATGTGGCGGACCCAGTGGAGGGGATGCCGGAGGTTATGCGGATCCTCAGGGAGTTCGGAGACTTTTCCGGATACAAGCTTAACGTAGGGAAGAGTGAGCTCTTTGTGATACACCCAGGGGACCAGGGAAGGGAGATAGACGAGCTTCCGCTGAAGAGGGCGGAAAGGACCTTTCGGGACCTGGGGATCTAAGTGGCTAGGAGTTGGGGGGCCCTGCACAAGCTCAATTTGACGCGGCTGGTGGAGCAGATGGAGGAGGAGTTTAAAAGGTGGGCTCTGTTGCCAATGTCGTTGGCGGGTAGGGTGCAGTCGGTGAAAATGATGGTCCTTCCAAGGTTCCTCTTTGTGTTCCAGTGCCTTCCCATCCTGATCCCTAAGGCTTTTTTAAAAACGGGTCAGCAGGAGCATCATGGGATTTGTGTGGGCGAATAAGGCCCCGAGGGTAAAAAGGGTGTTTCTGGAGCGTAGCAGGGACAGAGGAGGGCTAGCGTTGCCCAATCTATGTGGGTACTACTGGACTGCCAATGTGGCGATGATCCGTAAGTGGATACCGGAGGGGGAGGGGGCAGCGTGGAAGAGGCTGGAGATGGCGTCCTGTATGGGCACGAGTCTGAGAGCGCTGGTGACGGCACAGCTGCCGCTCCCGCCGACAAGGTACACCACGAGTCCGGTGGTGGTGGCGACTCTGAAAATTTTGGGGCAGTGGAGGCGCCACAGGGGTGAAGTAGAGGCCTCGGTTTGGTCCCCGATCCGAGAGAACCATCGGTTCGTCTCGGGGAGAATGGATGGGGGGTTTCTGAGCTGGCATCGGGCAGGAATTAAAAGAATGGGAGACCTCTTTATAGATGGGATGTTTGTGAGCCTTGGGGCGCTGGAGGAGAAATTTGGGATGCCCCCTGGAAACGCCTTCGGGTACATGCAGGTGAGGGCGTTCGTGAGAGCCCAGGTGAGGGAATTTCTGCTGCTTCCAGCACGTAGGATTCAAGATAGGGTGCTCTTGGGGGTGTGGGTTGGAGAAGGCAAGGTCTCGGCGGTCTATCAAGAGATGCAGGATGAGGAGGAGACCTCGGTGGAGGAGCTAAAGAGTAAATGGGAGAAGGAGCTTGGGGAGGAGATAGATGAGGGTCTGTGGGATGATGCCCTGGGTAGAGTTAATTCATCCTCCTCTTGCGCCAGGCTTAGCCTGATACAATTTAAGGTTCTTCACAGAGTGCATATGACAGGGGCGAGGTTGAGTAAGTTTTTTGGGGTAGAGGACAGGTGTGTGAGGTGCTCGGGGAGCCCAGCAAACCACGCCCATATGTTTTGGGCGTGTCCGGCGCTGGATGGGTTTTGGAGGGGCTTTGCTAGGACGGTGTCTATGGTGGTGAACACCCAGGTCAAGCCGAGCTGGGGGTTAGCATTATTTGGGGTATCGGACGAGCCGGGAGTGCAGGAGGAGAAAGAGGCCGGTATTCTGGCCTTTGCGTCCCTGGAAGCCTGGCGGAGGATTCTGCTACAGTGGAAGGATGCGAAGCCCCCAAGCGTAGAAGCCTGGATCAACGACATGGCAGGGTTCATTAAATTAGAGAGGGTAAAGTTTGCCTTGCAAGGGTCTGTGCAAGGGTTCTTCAGGTGGTGGCAATAGGTCGTTCCTAGACTTTCTAGCGGAACGTTAGGTGGTGGTCAGCAGCAGCAGCAACCCGGGGGGGGGGGTTTCGGGTATGTGTTGGCTATTGTTTCATGGGGGGGTTTGTACATTGGGGGAATTCGCGATATAAATGTACGATGTTGATCTATGTGTTTTATGCTTTTCTTTTTTCTGTAAGGGGTTTGTTGAAAATTTGCTAAAATTGAATAAAAATATATTTATTATGGGTTCCTGGAAAAAAAGTTTGAAAAACACGGCTCTAGAGAACTAGGAAAAAGGTTAAAAAGCAGTACATCGAGGGTGGTAATCTCTGGATTACTTCCAGTGCCACGTGCTACTGAGGGTAAGAACAGGAGAATATGACAGATGAATGTGTGGCTAAAGAATTGGTGCAGGGCAGGGATTCAGATTCTTAGATCATTGGGATCTTTTCTGGGGCAGAGGTGAGCTGTTGCATTTGAACTGGAAGGGGACCAATATCTTGGGGGGGGCAGACTTTATAGAGCTACAAGGGAGGATTTGAACGAGTTTGGCAGAGGGAGGGGTTCCTCAGCAGCAGGGAAGCTGAAAGAAGATGCAGTACTCGGCAACGGCAAGCTGAAGAGACATGATAGGCAGGAGCATGGCAGGGAGCGGGAAAAACCTGTTAGATTAATTTGCATCTATTTCAATGCAAGAGGGCTGTACGTGGGACTGGGATATTATAGCCATAACTGAAATATGGCTAAGGGACGGGCAGGACAGAGATGGAAGAATAGGAGGGGGAGTTGCATTTTTGATTAAGGGGAGCATCACGGTAGTTGTGTGAGATGAAATAACAGAGGGATCATCCAGCGAGGCTTTGTGGATGGATCTAAGAAATAAGGAGATGGTGACCTTATTGAGGTTGTACTATAGGCCCCCAAATAGTCAACAGGAATTAGAAGAACATATATGCAGGGAGATTGGGGAGACTTGCAGGATTAACAGGGTTGTCAGTTTTAATTTTCCTAACATAGACTGGGACTGCCATAGTGTTAATGGCGTAGATGGGGTGGAATTTGTTTCGTGTGTTCAGGAAAGTTTCCTCAGGCAGTATGTGGAGGGTCCTACTCAGGAAAGGGCAAAGCTTGACCTTCTCTTGGGAAATAGGCAGGGCAAGTGACTGGGTGAAGGTGGGGGACCACTTTAGGACCAGTGACCATAGTTCCATTAATTTTAAAATAGTTATGGAAAGGGACAAAACTGGTCCACTGGTGCAAGTTCTAAATTGGGGCAAGGGGAATTTTGATGGAATTAGACAGGAGCTTGCAAGGGTTCATTTGAGTAGCTTGTTTGAGGGCAAAGGGACCTCCGGCAAGTGGGAGGCCTTTTAAAAGTAAAATGGCTAGAGTTCAGGATCTATATGTTCCTGGTAGGGTGAAGGGCAAGGCTAGCAAGAGTAGGGAACCCTGGATGACAAAACATACTGAGGTTTTGGCCAGGAAAAAGGAGTCATGGCTCAGGTACAAGGAGGTGTACAGGGGATAATAATAATTTATTGCCACAAGTAGGCTTATGTTAACTCTGCAATGCAGTTACTGTGAAAAGCCCGTAGTCGGTACATTCCGGCACCTGTTCGGGTACACAGAGGGAGAATTCAGAACGTCCAATTTACCGAAAAGCACGTCTTTCGGGACTTGTAGGAGGAAACCGGAGCACGCGGAGGAAACCCACGCAGACACAGGGAGAACGTACAGACAGCGACCCAAGCCGGGAACTGAACCAGGGGCCCTGGCGCTGTGAAGCAACAGTGCTAACCACTGCGCTACCATGCTGCCCATATATAGGATACAGGAGTATATAGGAGGGCAAAAAGTGGACATGAGGTAGCTTTGGCTGAGAGGATTAAGGTGAATCCAAAGGGATTTTTAAAGTATATTAAAGGAAAAAGAACTAGAGAGAGAATAGGACCCCTCAAGGACCAAAGTGGACACATACGCATGGAACTTCAGGAGATGGGCAAGGTTCTCAATGAATATTTCTCCTGTGATCACCGTTGAGAAAGATATGACGGTTTGGAGACCTGGGAAAGTTAGTGGCGCTGTATTGGAAACAGGTCACATTACAGTAAAAGAGGCGGTGGACATATTAAAATGTATGAAGGTGGATAAATCTCCTGGCCCTGACCAGGTATATCCAAGAGACTTGAGGCTAGAGAAGAAATTGCGGCGCCTTTGCTGGGATATTTGCATCATAGTTAGCCATATGTGAGGTACCAGAAGACCGGGGGTAGCAAACATTGTGCCCTTATTTAAGAAGGGCTGCAAAGTAAAACCTGGGAATTATAGACC
Source organism: Scyliorhinus torazame (assembly GCF_047496885.1). Classification (NCBI taxonomy): domain Eukaryota; kingdom Metazoa; phylum Chordata; class Chondrichthyes; order Carcharhiniformes; family Scyliorhinidae; genus Scyliorhinus; species Scyliorhinus torazame. Next base: position 52,937,168 of record NC_092712.1, read on the forward strand.
GGTAAGCCTAACTGGGTAAGTTACTAGAGAGGATTCTGAGAGATAAGGGGCGCGATTCTCCGCTCCCGCGCCGGTTGGGAGAATCGCCTGGGTCGCCAAATTTTCCCGCGATGTCGGTACGACGCCCTCCCGCAATTTCCCAAGCGGCGAGAACGGCCCCGTCGAGTGCCACGCAGCGCAGGCCGGAGAATCGCCCGAGACACCCAAAATGCGATTCTCCGGCACCCCTGCTATTCTCAGGCCCGGATGGGCCGAGCGGCCAGCCCAAAATGGCGGGTTCCCCCCGGCGCCGTCCACACCTGGTCGCTGCTGGCGGCAACAGCGCGGGAACGCTGGGGAGGCGGTCTGCGGGGGGGGGGGGGGGGGGGGGGGGGGGGGGGGGATCCTGCACCAGGGGGGGGCCTCAAATGGGGTCTGGCCCGCGATCGGTGCCCACCGATCGTCGGGCCGGCCTCTCTGAAGGAGGACCTTCAGAGGAAAGCTACCTTTCTTCCGCTGCCCCGCAAGATCCGTCTGACATCTTCTTGCGGGGCGGACTCGGAGAGGACGGCAACCACGCATGTGTGGGTTGGCGCCAGCCAACCCGCGCATGCGCGGGTGACGCCAGTTATGCGGCACCGGCCGCGTCATGTATGCGGCGCCGCCTTTACGCGGCGGCAAGGCCTGGCGCGTGTAAATGACGTGGCGCTGTTCCTAGCCCATTATCGGGCCCTGAACCGGTCGGGATAGGGGCCGTTTCACGCCGTCGAGGTTCATGACGGCGCGAACACTCTGGAAAGACAGGGTTTGATTAGGAGTAGTCAGCACAGCTTTGCGCATGGGAGATCATGCTGTACAAATTTGTTAGAGTTCTTTGATGAAGTGACCAGGAAAGTTGATGAGGGCAGGGCGGTAGACTTAGTCTATATGGACTTCGGGAAGGCCTTTGACAAAGTTCCACATGGTAGCGGTTCTGGAAGGTTAGATCACATGGAATCCATGGAGAGCTGGCAAATTGGCTGTACAATTGGCTTGATGGTATGAAGCAGAGGGTAATGGTGGAAGGATGCTTGTTGGACTGGAGGCCTGTGCATCGGGCTAGTGCTGGGCCAATTGCTGTTTGTTATCTATATCAACGATTTGGATGAGAATGTACAAGACATGATCAGTAAGCTTACCGGCCTATAAATACCCGCTTTCTGCCGACCTCCTTTTTTAAACAGTGGTGTCACGTTTGCTACTTTCCAATCCTCTGGGACCACCCCAGAGTCTAGTGAATTTTGATAAATTATCACTAGTGCGTTTACAATTTCCCTAGCCATCTCTTTTAACACTCTGGGGTGCATCCCATCAGGGCCAGGAGACTTGTCTACCTTTAGCCCCATTAGCTTGCCCAATACTGCCTCCTTAGTGATTACAATCATCTCAAGGTCCTCACCTATCATATCTTTATTTCCATCAGTCACTGGCATGTTATTTGTGTCTTCCACTGTGAAGACTGACCCAAAAAACCTGTTCAGCTCCTCAGCCATTTCCCCATCTCCTATTATTAAATCTCCCTTCTCATCTTCCAAAGGACCAATATTTACCTTAGCCACTCTTTTTTGTCTTATATATTTGTAGAAGCTTTTACTATCTGCTTTTATGTTCTGAGCCAGTTTACTTTCATAGTCTACCTTACTCTTCTTTATGGCTTTTTTAGTAGCTTTCTGTTGTCCCCTAAAGACTTCCCAGTCCTCTAGTCTCCCACTAATTTTTGCCACTTTGTATGTTTTTTCCTTCAATTTGATACTCTCCCTCACTTCCTTAGATATCCACGGTCGATTTTTCCCCTTTCTACCGTCTTTCTTTTTTGTCGGTATGAACCTTTTCTGAACACTGTGAAAGATCGCTCGGAAGGTTCTCCACTGTTCCTCAACTGCTTCACCATGAAGTCTTTGCTCCCAGTCTACCTTAGCTAGTTCTTCTCTCATCCCATTGTAATCGCCTTTGTTTAAGCACAAAACACTGGTGTTTGATTTTACCTTGTCATCCTCCAACTGTATTTTAAATTCCACCATATTGTGGTCGCTCCTTCCAAGAGGATCCCGAACTATGAGATCATTAATCAATCCTGCCTCATTACACAGGACCAGATCTAGGACCGCTTGTTCCCTTGTAGGTTCCATGACATACTGTTCCAGGAAATTATCCCGGGCACATTCTATAAACTCCTCCTCAAGGCTGCCTTTACCAACCTGGTTAAACCAATCGATATGCAGATTAAAATCTCCCATGATAACCGCTGTACCATTTCTACATGCATCCGTTTTTTCTTTGCTTATTGCCTGCCCTACCATCCTGTTACTATTTGGTGGCCTATAGACTACTCCTATCAGTGACCTTTTCGCCTTACTATTCCGGATTTCCACCCAAATTGATTCAACCTTGTCCTCCATAGCACCAATATCATCCCTTACTATTGCCCGGATGCCATCCTTAAACAACAAAGCTACACCATCGCCCTTACCGTCCAGTCTATCCTTTCGTATAGTCTGATACCCTTGGATATTTAACTCCCAGTCGTGACCATCTTTTAACCATGTTTCAGTAATGGCCACTAAATCATAGTCATTCACGATGATTTGCGCCATCAACTCATTTACCTTATTTCGTATACGACGAGCATTCAGGTAAAGTACACTTATGCTGTTTTTTATGTCTTTGTTATGAATCCTAACCCCTTGGTCAGTAACTTTTCGCAATTTATTTTTCCTCTTACCCTTTCTCCTAATTTTCCTAGTCTTTGAACCCATATCTCTACATAACCTGCTGCCTTGATCTCCATTAACCATTATACTGTCCATAGCTTTACACTTCCCTTCCCCCCAACTTGCTAGTTTAAAGTCTTTGATGGGCTTAGATAAACTTAGATGGGCTTTTTGGTTGGCATGGACCAGTTTGGTCCTGTCTCCGTGCCGTCGATTCTATGATTCTTTGATAAGTCTGATTATCTTATTAAACCTGCAGACAAGGGAAGTGCTGTTGTTAATGAAAGAACCTCATCTTTCAGAGGGTGACTGGCAACTCTTGACATCTCTGCTACCTTTCCCTATGCCATAGACACCAATGAACATCTGTAGTTTCCCAGACTGTCACTAACCTCCTCTGTAGATCGTCCCCTGCCTGGCCTTCAGCCTCAGGCCCCAAACTTCTCTTTTACCTTCTTCCCAAGATCAACCAACAGAACTGGCCTGGTAGACCCATTGTTTCAATCGGTTCTTGTCTTACTGAATTGATTTCTTTCTATCTTAGTTACCTTTTCTCCCCTTGTCCAGTCTCTTTCCACCTATAACCACAGCACATCCTATACCCTCCGCAACTACAGTTTTTTGTCCCCAACTCATTCCTTTTCACTATAGTTGCCCAATCTCATGACACATCTATCCACACAGGACAACTGGGGTGCTTTTTACTACTTCCTTGAACTCCAACCAATGCCCCACCCACCACCATCCTCCTGTCTGGGTGAACTTTTACATTTACCAAGTTCGCCTTCCTCCCATATACAAGATGTTGATATGGAAATTTATGTGGCCCGAGCTATGCTTGACTTTTTGTGGAATTCGTGGAAGATTATTTCTTCCCATCGTACTTCGGTCCCTTCATCACCTTCATCACATTTTTCCTTCTCGCCCAAAATCGGAAACTTATATTTCCAATTCCCTTCTCATGATCTGTCTCAGAGTCTTCTCTTCCCGGACTTCTCAATCTTCATTACGAAGAATAATCTTTATTAATAATAATCTTTATTATTGTCACAAGTAGGCTTACATCAACACTGCAATGAAGTTACTGTGACCACACTCCGCCGCCTGTTCGGGTATACGGAGGGAGAATTCAGAATGTCCAATTCACCTAACAAGCATGTCTTTCGGGACATGTGGGCTAGGCTGTCAAATAATATACATTTTCACATCCCAGTTACCTTGACTACATTTTCTCCCACCCTTTTGGTAAGAACGCTATTCAATTCTTCCAGTTTCTGTCTCCATTACATCTGTTCTGATGATGTCATTTTCCATATCAGTGTTTCCAACAGATCTTTTTTCTTTAACCAAATTCCCCTTCACCATGGTTGACTGGGCCATTGGCTAGGTTTAGCCCATTAACTACATCTCGGCACTTACCTTTCCTCCCAGAATCATGAGCAGGCTCCCCCTTGTCCTCACCTTCCACCCCATCAATCTCTACATTCAATAGATCACCCAATGCCATTTCACCATATCCATTGGGATGATACCTCCAAAAACCATCTTACCCTTCACTTCAGCATTCCCAAAAGGTGCTACTTCCTCCACAACATTCTGGTACACAAGTGAATCACCCCCAACACCTCGCTCGTTTCCAACTGCACTTTGTAAGCGTATAAAATGCAGCACTTGTCCTTGTAGCTCCTTCACTCCCAACTCAAGTCCTGAACACCCCTTCCGAGTGAAACAGTAATTTATTTGCACGACTTTCAATTCCGCATAACGTATTCACTGTTAACAATGTGGCCCCCTCTACATTAGGGAAACAGAGATGGCTGATCACTTTCAGAGGCATGACTGAGCTTCTGATAGCTTTTCACTTCAATTCTCCACTCCAATCTCACTCTGGCAACTGTCCTTAGCCTCCCATTTTGTTCCGATGACCTTCTCAAGTTTGAGGGTGCTCAGGGCAGCACGGTGGTGCAATGGTTAGCACTGCAGTCTCACGGCACTGAGGTCCCAGGTTCGATCCCGGCTCTGGGTCACTGTCCGTGTGGAGTTTGCACATTCTCCCTGTGTTTGTGTGGGTTTCGCCCCCATAACCCAAAGATGTGCAAGCTAGGTGGATTGGCCACGCTAAATTGCCCCTTAATTGGAAAAAATGAATTGGGTACTCTAAACTCAAAAAAAAAAGTTTGAGGGTGGTCAACTTAAATGCTGTCTGAAATGGTCTCAGATCAAGGACAATTAGCGATGGACAATAAATGCTGGTTCAGCCAGCTACGCTTCTGAAAGCACCCCATGAATTAGTGAAAAAAAAAACACTTTACAGCCTAAATGCAACAATTTAAAATCCAAAAAAAATAGCAGTGGTTATGATTTCTGCTGTTGTTGATTACACCTCATTGAGATCCATCTTTTGTTTGTTTACCTGTCCTCTGCCCTATTACCTTTATCATTTAGTCTCTCCTGCCTTCCCCTTTTTGCTATTTCCTCCCACCACTGTATACTCAAAATCTGTTAGTGTTCCATTTCTGGTGAAAGATTACCTTGGTTTCTCTCTCCACAGAGCTGCTTCTGATACTTCCTTCAGCTCAACAATGTCAGCAATGGCTTCAGCTGTCCACGTCCCAAGCCTTGGTTGAGCTCCTGTGCTTAAACGTCTCCACCTCCCTTTCCTCCTTTTAGACACGTGCTAAAACCTCTGTTTGACCAAGCTTTTGGTCATCTCTCCTAATTTCTTCATTCGCACGGTGTCAGTTTTTGTCTGATTACAGTCCTGTGAAGTGCCTCAGGATGTTTTACAACATTAAATGTACTTTAAAAATGTAAGTTATTTTTATGAATAGCACAGGAATTTTGTCGTACAGGAACACTTGTAAATTATGTAGAATAATATGCTCATTGGTATACTTTAATCAATTTATATAACAAGAGGTGGATAGTTACCCACCATTTTTCCATCCCAAAACAAAGTTCTACAAATCCCAAGACAAAAATGGGAAACAAGATCAGCACATTGCACCAGCAGATGGAGCTATAACGGGGGGCAAAATATAAATCACAGGATGGTTATACTTGATGTTAATCAAGTCAGCTGAGACTGCAAACACAGTACAAACATTGATTAAAACCGGGCCTTTCTGCTCTGTGTGCTTCAGTATATCACCATATATGATGCATTTACTGCAAAGCCACAAGAACAGCCCAACAGTATTTTGTTTTGAAGCATGGTTTTGATATTTCAAGATTTCAATAAAAGTGTTGATGTGCGATTAGCAATGTGTAGTCTTGTGTTCAGAGAAATGTTCACCACCTGTATGCTCTATAGCTGGCATAATGGTTTGCGTAACACCAATACAACTTGCTGCCCTAACATATAGTGAACATAGAAAAATACAGCACAGAACAGGCCGTTCGGCCCACAATGTTGTGCCGAACCATTGTCCTAGATTAATCATAGATTGTCATTGAATTTACAGTGCAGAAGGAGGCCATTCGGCCCATTGAGTCTGCACTGGCTCTTGGAAAGAGCACCCTACCCAAAGTCAACACCTCCACCCAACACTAAGGGCAATTTTGGACACTAAGGGCAATTTATCATGGCCAATCCACCTAACCTGCACATCTTTGGACTGTGGGAGGAAACCGGAGCACCCGGAGGAAACCCACGCAGACACGGGGAGGATGTGCAGACTCCGCACAGACAGTGATCCAAGCCGGAATCGAACCTGGGACCCTGGAGCTGTGAAACAATTGTGCTTTCCACAATGCTACCGTGCTGACCTTCAGAACAAATAAATCTACACTATATCATTTTACCGTAATCCATGTACCTATCCAATAGCTGCTTGAAGGTCCCTAATGTTTCCAACTCAACTACTTCCACAGGCAGTGCATTCCATGCCCCCACTACTCTGGGTAAAGAACCTACCTCTGATATCCCCCCTATATCTTCCACCATTCACCTTCAATTTATGTCCCCTTGTAATGGTTTGTTCCACCCAGGGAAGATGTCTCTGACTGTCTACTCTATCTATTCCCCTGATCACCTTATAAACCTCTATCAAGTCGCCCCTCATCCTTCTCCGTTCTAATGAGAAAACGCCTAGCACCCTCAACCTTTCCTCGTAAGACCTACTCTCCATTCCAGGCAACATCCTGGTAAATCTCCTTTGCACCTTTTCCAAAGCTTCCACATCCTTCCTAAAATGAGGCGACCAGAACTGTACACAGTACTCCAAATGTGGCCTTACCAAAGATTTGTACAGCTGCATCATCACCTCACGGCTCTTAAATTCAATCCCTCTGTTAATGAACGCTAGCACACCATAGGCCTTCTTCACAGCTCTATCCACTTGAGTGGCAACTTTCAAAGATGTATGAACATAGACCCCAAGATCTCTCTGCTCCTCCACATTGCCAAGAACTCTACCGTTAACCCTGTATTCCCGCATTCATATTTGTCCTTCCAAAATGTACAACCTCACACTTTTCAGGGTTAAACTCCATCTGCCACTTCTCAGCCCAGCTCTGCATCCTATCTATGTCTCTTTGCAGCCGACAACAGCCCTCCTCACTATCCACAGCTCCACCAATCTTCGTATCGTCTGCAAATTTACTGACCCACCCTTCAACTCCCTCAACAAAGTCATTAATGAAAATCACAAACAGCAGAGGACCCAGAACTGATCCCTGCGGTACGCCACTGGTAACTGGGATCCAGGCTGAATATTTGCCATCCACCACCACTCTCTGACTTCTATCGGTTAGCCAGTTCGTTATCCAACTGGCCAAATTTTCCACTATCCCATGCCTCCTTACTTTCTGCATAAGCCTACCATGGGGAACCTTGTCAAATGCCTTACTAAAATCCATGTACACAACATCCACTGCTTTACCTTCATCCACATGCTTGGTTACCTCCTCAAAGAATTCAATAAGACTTGTAAGGCAAGACCTACCCCTCACAAATCCATGCTGACTATCCCTAATTAAGCAGTGTCTTTCCAGGTGCTCAGAAATCCTATCCTTCAGTACCCTTTCCCTTACTTTGCCTACCACTGAAGTAAGACTAACTGGCCTGTAATTCCCAGGGTTATCCTTAGTCCCATTTTTGAATAGGGGCACGACATTCGCCACTCTCCAATCCCCTGGTACCACCCCTGCTGACAGTGAGGATGAAAAGATCATTGCCAACGGCTCTGCAATTTCATCTCTTGCTTCCCATAGAATCCTTGGATATATCCCGTCAGGCCCGGGGGACTCGTCTATCCTCAAGTTTTTCAAAATGCCCAACACATCTTCCTTCCTAACAAGTATTTCCTCGAGCTTACCAGTCTGTTTCACACTGTCCTCTCCAACAATATGGCCAGTTTAATTTGTAAATACAGAAGAAAAGTACTAGTTCAAGACCTCTCCTATCTCTTCAGACTCAATACACAATCTCCTGCTACTGTCCTTGATCAGACCTACCCTCGCTCTAGTCATTCTCATATTTCTCACATATGTTTACAAGGCCTTGGGGTTTTCCTTGATCCTACCCGCCAAAAATTGTTCATGCCCTCTCTTAGCTCTCCTAATCCCTTTCTTCAGTTCCCTCCTGGCTATCTTGTATCCCTCCAACGCCCTGTCTGAACCTTGTTTCCTCAGCCTTACATAAGTCTCCTTTTTCCTCTTAACAAGACATTCAACCTCTCTTGTCAACCATGGTTCCCTCATTCGACCATCTCTTCCCTGCCTGACAAGGACATACATATCAAGGACACGTAGTACCTGTTCCTTGAACAAGTTCCACATTTCACTTGTGTCCTTCCCTGACAGCCTATGCTCCCAACTTATGCACTTCAATTCCTGTCTGACAACATCGTATTTACCCTTCCCCCAATTGTAAACCTTGCCCTGTTGCACGCACCTATCCCTCTCCATTACTAAAGCGAAAGTCACAGAATTGTGGTCACTATCTCCAAAATGCTCCCCCACTAACAAATCTATCACTTACCCTGGTTCATTACCAAGTACTAAATCCAATATTGCCCCTCCTCTGGTCGGACAATCTACATACTGTGTTAGAAAAGCTTCCTGGACACACTGCACAAACACCACCCCATCCAAACTATCTGATCTAAAGAGTTTCCACTCAATGTTTGGGAAGTTAAAGTCACCCATGACTACTACCCTGTGACTTCTGCACCTTTCCAAAATCTGTTTCCCAATCTGTTCCTCCACATCTCTGCTACTATTGGGGGGCCTATAGAAAACTCCTAACAAGGTGACTGCTCCTTTCCTATTTCGGACTTCAACCCATACTACCTCAATAGGGTGATACTCCTTGAACTGCCTTTCTGCAGCTGTTATACTATCTCTAATTAACAATGCCACCCCCCCCCCCCCCCACCTCTTTTACCACCCTCACTAATCTTATTGAAACATCTATAACCAGGGACCTCCAACAAACATTTCTGCCCCTCTTCTATCCAAGTTTCCGTGATGGCCACCACATCGTAGTCCCAAGTACCGATCCATGCCTTAAGTTCACCCACCTTATTCCTGATGCTTCTTGCGTTGAAGTATACACACTTCAACCCATCTCCGTGTCTGCAAGTACTCTCCTTTGTCAGTGTTCCCTTCCCCACTGCCTCATTACATGCTTTGGCGTCCTGAATCTAGGCTACCTTATTTGCTGGGCTACAAATCCGGTTCCCATTCCCCTGCCAAATTAGTTTAAACCCTCCCGAAGAGTACTAGAAAACCTCCCTCCCAGGATATTGGTGCCCCTCTGGTTCAGCTGCAACCCGTCCTGCTTGTACAGGTCCCACCTTCCCCAGAATGCGCTCCAATTATCCAAATACCTGAAGCCCTCCCTCCTGCACCATTCCTGCAGCCACGTATTCAGCTGCACTCTCTCCCTATTCCTAGCCTCGCTATCACGTGGCACCGGCAACAAACCAGAGATGACAACTCTGTCTGTCCTGGCTTTTAACTTCCAGCCTAACTCCCTAAACTCGTTTATTACCTCCACACCCCTTTTCCTACCTATGTCGTTGGTACCAATGTGCACCACGACTTCTGGCTGCTCCCCCTCCCCCTTAAGGATCCTGAAGGCATGATCCGAGACATCCCTGGCCCTGGCACCCGGGAGGCAACATACCTTCCGGGAGTCTCGCTCGCGACCACAGAATCTCCTATCTATTCCCCTAACCATTGAATCTCCTACAACTATTGCTTTTCTGGACTTCCGGGTGCGGCGATGACCAGCTGAGTCGCACGTTTCGGCAGCTCCCTGTGAAACGGACTTTTGGGCTCTTGATAGGAGCCCCAACGGCAATTTTAACGGCTGAAAACACCGTGCGGTAAACCAGAAGGGTGTTCCCCCTGGACACGGATGGAAAAAGGAGAGGAAAGTGGCCGGATTGCAGCGGATCCTTTGGAACAACGGCAAGGAAGGCAAGCAGAAACCAAGATGGCGTCGGAAGGTGGCAGTTTCATATGGGGCCCTGAACAACAAGAGTTTTTGAAACGCTGCGTGGAGGAGATAAAAAAGGAAATGAAGAAAGAGCTGTTGGCCCCGATACTACAGGCGATTGAAGGGCTGAAAGAGGAACAAAAGACCCAGGAGCAGGAGCTTCGGGTCGTGAAGGCGAAAGCAGCAGAGAATGAAAACGACATACAGGGCCTGGTGGTGAAGTCGGAGATACAGGAGGCACACCAGAAACGATCTGTGGAGAGGTTGGAGGCACTGGAAAATAACGCAAGGAGGAACAACTTGAGGATTCTTGGCCTTCCTGAAGGTGTGGAGGGGGCGGACGTCGGGGCATATGTGAGCACGATGCTGCACTCGTTAATGGGAGTGGAGGCCCCGACGGGTCCGTTGGAGGTGGAGGGAGCATACCGAGTTATGGTGCGAGGACCGAGAGCAGGAGAAGCTCCCAGAGCCATAGTGGTGAGATTTCTCCGTTTTAAGGATAGAGAAATGGTCCTTAGATGGGCGAAGAAAACTCGGTGTAGTAAATGGGAGAACGCGGTGATCCGCGTCTATCAAGATTGGAGTGCGGAGGTGGCGAGAAGGAGGGCGAGCTTTAATCGGGCCAAAGCGGTACTTCACAAAAAAAAGATGAAGTTTGGAATGCTGCAACCGGCAAGACTGTGGGTCACATATCAAGGGAGGCACCACTACTTTGAGACGGCGGATGAAGCGTGGACTTTTATTGTAGAAGAAAAATTGGAATGATTGGACTACGAAAATGAACGTTTGGACAAAGTGGTGGGACGAGTGGGGGAGGGGGGGGGCGAAGAGGGATTGTATGATTAATCCTGCGGTATGGTAACTTTTCTTTCTCCCACAGGTGGTGATGGGGGGAGGTGGGGAGGGAGAGGAGATGGGGCGTTGGCCATGGGAGGTGGGGCCGAGGGAGAGGCGCGGGCTTGGTTCCCGCGCTATGATAATTATGGCGGGAATAGAGAAGCAGGAAGGAGGGGGCGCCGCACGGGGCGAGCCGTGATCACGGGGGGAAGCCGAGGTCAGCCAGAGTTTGCTGACTTCTGGGAGCAACATGGGGGGAGTAATTACGCTAGCGGGGGGTCTAGCGGGGGGGGGGGGGGGGGGGAATTACTGGGTTGCTGCTGCTGGGAAAAGGGGGGAGTGGGTGCGGGAAAGGATGGGCGGGGGGGCACCGTCTGGGAGAAATACAGCCGCGTGGGAACTGGGCGAGAAGCTGGAAAAAGATGATGGCTAACCGGCAAGGGGGGGGGTGGGAAGCCCCCCAACTTGGCTGATCACGTGGAACGTGAGGGGGCTTAACGGGCCGATAAAGAGGGCACGAGTACTCGCACAGATTAAGAAACTTAAAGCAGATGTGGTCATGTTACAGGAAACGCACCTGAAACTGATAGATCAGGTTAGGTTGCGCAAAGGATGGGTAGGGCAGGTGTTCCATTCGGGGCTGGATGCGAAAAACAGGGGGGTGGCTATATTAGTGGGGAAGCGGGTAATGTTCGAGGCAAAGACTATAGTGGCGGATAACGGGGGCAGATACGTGATGGTGAGTGGCAAATTACAGGGAGAGATGGTGGTGTTGGTAAACGTGTATGCCCCGAATTGGGACAATGCCAATTTTATGAGGCGAATGCTAGGACGCATCCCAGACCTAGAGACCGGAAAGCTGATAATGGGGGGAGACTTTAACACGGTGTTGGAACCAAGGCTGGATAGGTCGAAGTCCAGGACTGGTAGGAGGCCGGCAGCAGCCAAGGTGCTTAAGGATTTTATGGAGCAGATGGGAGGGGTGGACCCGTGGAGATTCAGTAGACCTAGGAGTAAGGAGTTCTCGTTTTTCTCCTATGTCCATAAAGTCTATTCACGCATAGACTTTTTTGTGTTGGGTAGGGCATTGATCCCGAGGGTGAGGGGAATGGAATATACGGCTATAGCCATTTCGGATCATGCCCCACACTGGGTAGACTTGGAGATAGGGGAGAAAACAAGAGGGCGTCCACCCTGGAGAATGGATATGGGACTAATGGCGGTCGAGGGGGTGTGCTTAAGGGTGAGGGGATGCATTGAAAAGTACTTGGAACTCAATGACAATGGGGAGGTTCAGGTGGGAGTGGTCTGGGAGGCGTTGGAGGCGGTGGTTAGGGGGGAGCTGATATCAATAAGGACACATAAAGGGAAGCAGGAGAGTAAGGAACGGGAGCGGTTGTTGCAAGAACTTTTGAGGGTGGACAGACAGTATGCGGAAGCACCGGAGGAGGGACTGTATAGGGAAAGGCAAAGGCTGCATGTGGAATTTGACTTGCTGACCACAGGCACTGCAGAGGCACAATGGAGGAAGGCGCAGGGTGTACAGTATGAATATGGAGAGAAGGCGAGCAGATTGCTGGCACACCAATTGAGGAAAAGGGGAGCAGCGAGGGAAATAGGGGGGGCTGAGAGACGAAGATGGAGAGACGGAGCGGGGAGCGGAGAGAGTGAATGAAGTGTTTAAGACATTTTATAAAAAATTGTATGAAGCTCAACCCCCGGATGGGAGGGAGAGAATGATGGAGTTTTTGGATCGGCTGGAAATTCCCAAGGTGGAAGAGCAGGAAAGGATGGGATTGGGAGCACAGATCACGGTAGAAGAAGTGGTGAAAGGAATTAGGAACATGCAGACGGGAAAGGCCCCGGGACCGGACGGATTCCCAGTTGAATTTTACAGAAAATATTTGGACTTGCTCGCCCCGCTACTGACGAGGACCTTCAACGAGGCAAAGGAAAGGGGACAACTGCCCCCGACTATGTCAGAAGCAACGATATCGCTTCTTTTAAAGAAGGAAAAGGATCCGCTACAATGCGGGTCCTACAGACCAATCTCCCTCCTCAATGTAGATGCCAAGGTCTTGGCCAAGGTAATGGCAATGAGAATAGAGGAATGTGTCCCGGGGGTGGTTCATGAGGACCAAACTGGGTTTGTGAAGGGGAGACAGCTGAACACGAACATACGGAGGTTGTTAGGGGTAATGATGATGGCCCCACCAGAGGGTGAAACGGAGATAGTAGTGGCGATGGATGCCGAGAAAGCATTTGTTAGAGTGGAGTGGGATTATCTGTGGGAGGTGTTGAGGAGATTTGGGTTCGGAGAGGGGTATGTTAGATGGGTGCAGCTGTTGTATAGGGCCCCAGTGGCGAGTGTGGTCACGAATGGACAGGGATCGGCATATTTTCGGCTCCATAGAGGGACAAGGCAGGGATGTCCTCTGTCCCCATTACTGTTTGCACTGGCGATTGAGCCCCTGGCGATAGCGCTGAGAGGTTCAAAGGGATGGAGGGGAATACTTAGGGGAGGAGAAGAACACCGGGTATCTTTATATGCGGATGATCTGCTACTATATGTGGCGGATCCAGCGGAGGGGATGCCAGAAATAATGCGGATACTTGGGGAGTTTGGGGATTTTTCAGGGTATAAATTGAATATGGGAAAGAGTGAGCTGTTTGTGGTGCATCCAGGGGAGCAGAGTAGAGAAATAGAAGACCTACCGTTGAGGAAGGTAACAAGAGACTTTCGTTACCTGGGGATCCAGATAGCTAAGAATTGGGGCACATTGCACAGGCTAAATTTGACGCGGTTGGTGGAACAGATGGAGGAAGATTTCAAGAGATGGGATATGGTATCCCTGTCAATGGCAGGGAGGGTGCAGGCAGTTAAGATGGTGGTCCTCCCGAGATTCCTTTTTGTGTTTCAGTGTCTCCCGGTGGTGATCACGAAGGCTTTTTTCAAAAGGATAGAAAAGAGTATTATGGGTTTTGTTTGGGCTGGGAAGACTCCGAGAGTGAGGAAGGGATTCTTACAGCGCAGTAGGGATAGGGGGGGGCTGGCACTACCGAGCCTAAGTGAGTATTATTGGGCCGCTAATATTTCAATGGTGAGTAAGTGGATGGGAGAGGAGGAAGGAGCGGCGTGGAAGAGATTAGAGAGGGCGTCCTGTAGGGGGACCAGCCTGCAGGCTATGGTGACAGCCCCATTGCCGTTCTCACCAAGGAACTATACCACGAGTCCGGTGGTGGTAGCTACACTGAAGATTTGGGGACAGTGGAGACGACATAGGGGAAAGACCGGAGCACTGGGGGGGGTCCCCGATAAGAAACAACCATAGGTTTGCCCCGGGGGGAATGGATGGGGGATATGGAATGTGGCAAAGAGCAGGTATAACGCAATTGAAAGATCTATTTGTGGATGGGAAGTTTGCGAGTCTGGGAGCGCTGACCGAGAAATATGGGTTGCCCCAAGGGAATGCATTCAGGTACATGCAATTGAGGGCTTTTGCGAGGCAGCAGGTGAGGGAATTCCCGCAGCTCCCGACACAAGAGGTGCAGGACAGAGTCATCTCAAAGAAATGGGTGGGGGACGGTAAGGTGTCGGATATATATAGGGAAATGAGAGACGAAGGGGAGACTATGATAGACGAACTAAAAGGGAAATGGGAAGAAGCGCTAGGGGAGGAGATTGAGGAGGGGATGTGGGCAGATGCCCTAAGCAGGGTAAACTCGTCGTCCTCGTGCGCCAGGCTAAGCCTGATTCAGTTTAAGGTATTACACAGGGCACATATGACTGGAACACGGCTCAGTAAATTTTTTGGGGTGGAGGATAGGTGTGCGAGGTGCTCGAGAAGCCCAGCGAATCATACCCATATGTTTTGGTCATGCCCGGCACTACAGGGGTTTTGGATGGGGGTGACAAAGGTGCTTTCGAAAGTAGTAGGAGTCCGGGTCGAACCAAGCTGGGGGTTGGCTATATTTGGGGTTGCACAAGAGCCGGGAGTGCAGGAGGCGAAAGAGGCCGATGTTTTGGCCTTTGCGTCCCTAGTAGCCCGGCGCAGAATATTGCTAATGTGGAAAGAAGCCAAGCCCCCGGGGGTGGAGACCTGGATAAATGATATGGCGGGGTTCATAAAGTTAGAGCGGATTAAGTTCGTCCTAAGGGGGTCAGCTCAAGGGTTTACTAGGCGGTGGCAACCGTTCGTCGAATATCTTGCGGAAAGATAGATAGGGGAGAACAAAGAAGGCAGCAGCAGCGGCCCAGGACTTGGGGGGGGGGGGGGGGGGGGGGAGGGGGAGGGGGGGGGGTGGCCTGAGACAAGGCAGTTGCCAATTAGGGCTAGTTTTTATTTTTTGTTATTTAATATTTATTTATTTGTTGTTGTTTTTGTTTAAATTTAAAAAAGGTCATTATTATCTGTATTGTTACAATGTTGTGTAAAGGATGCACAATGTACTGTGTTGGTTGACCAAAAAGTTTCAATAAAATATTATTTAAAAAAAAAAACTATTGCTTTTCTATTCTCCCCCCTTCCCTTCTGAGCCCCAGAGCCAGACTCAGTGCCAGAGACCTGGCCGCTAGGGCCTTCCCCTGGTAGGTCATCCCCCCCAACAGCATCCAAAACGGTATACTTGTTTTGAAGGGGAACGGCCACGAGGGATCCCTGCACTGTCTGCCTGTTTGGTTTTTTTCCCCTGACTGTAACCCAGCTATTCTTGTCCTGTACCTTGGGTGTGGTTACTTCCCTGTAACTCTTCTCTATCAGCCCCTCTGCCTCCCGATGATCCGAAGTTCATCCAGCTTCAGCTCCAGTTCCCTAACACGGTCTTTGAGGAGCTGGAGTTGGGTGCAGGTATAGTCAGCGGGGATACCGGTGGTATCCTTCACCACCCACATCCTACAGGAGGAGCATGCAACTGGCCTAGCCTCCATCCCCTCTTACCTTACAGAATATAGCTGCCCTGTGGACCAACTGGATCTCCGCCCTCCGACTCTGCTCCCAGTCAGCGGCACTCTCTGTAAACTCCTGGTTCTCTTCTCACTTTGCGGAAATGTAGGAAACAAAATGAAAGGAGCACCTTACTCGCTCCTCACCTAACTCCCTCAGTCACCAAACTCTCACTATAGCACTCAAATGCACCAAATTCAGCACTCAGTGCCAGTTCATAAAACAAACTATTCTCACCATCAATAAGGAGTCCCAAAATAAACCTGCGAAGCTACACTTCTCCACCTACTGGGCCATTGTGAGGTAGTTAGCTATCCTTAACATCTGGGGCAAAAGAAATGGGGGCAAGCCACCAGGTGCTCATATGTTTCTTTTGCCAGGCATGAGAGACTGGCAAAATTCACCCATCTTGGAGAGCTGCATGGCAAATTTAAAATGGAGAGGGGACTGCATTAAAATGTCATGAACAAAATTTCCAAATTATAATCTAGAGGACTAACCACTCGAGAGACCAGCAGCTAAATTCAACAGGCGCTAGACAGTGAAATGTCCATCTAACCTCACGTCAGTAAGTGGAAATCATTACCTATTTAACTTTGGTAATTTAATCTCACTTTCAACATGTGGCATTACAGTTTTGAAGTCTGCAATATCATTAAGTGTTGTATTTGTAGGGTGGATCTAACCTCTCAGAAGTTCCATTCCTTTAAAATTACCCAGATCAATACCATTTTATTTGTCCCAAAGATGTTGCCATTTTATCTTGTGGATATAGCAACAAGACATAATCTGGGAGGACTACCAGGAGGCATAACTATCTCAAGCTCTCTGCAAACGTTATTTACAACACACAAGACATATTCCAGAAACACGGGTCAGACTCATGGGGCAGGGCCCGGTGGTATGATGGTGGTGGATAAGAAGGGTGGGGGGGCATGAGAGACCCCCAGTTAGGATAGTCACGTGGAACGTGAGAGGGTTAGGTGGTCCGATCAAGGGTGCTTGCGCATCTTAAAAGTTTGAAAGCCAATGTAGCAATGCTGCAGGAGACTCACTTGAGGGTGAATGACCAGGTGAGACTTAAAAAGGGCTGGGTTAGTCAGGTGTTTCACTCTGGATTTGACGGAAGGGCTTGAAGGGGTAGCGGTAATGGTCAGCAAGAGTACGCTTCCAGATGGAGAAGGTGGTGGCAGATCAGGGGGGTAGATATGTGATTATGACAGGGGTGCTGGAGGAGGTTAGTGGCGCTGTTAAGTGTATACGGTCCCAATTGGGACGATGTGGGATTCGCAAAGAAGGTGTTTGGGGCCATCCCCGACTTGGACACACACAAACTGATAGTGGGGGGGTCTGGAACTTGGTGCAGGAGCCAAGGTTGGACAGGTCACGGTCGCGCTCGCTGGCCCCATCAGGGGGCGAAGGCGTTGGCTGGGCTAATGGTGGAAAGGAGAGGGGTGGACCCTTGGAGGTTTCTGCACCCGAGGGAACGGGAGTACTCTTTTTTTCTCAGCAGTCCATAAGGTATACTCGCGGATCGACTTTTTCGTGGTGGGGAAGGCATTGCTGGCTTTGGTTAAGGGGTCGGAATACTCGGCAATTGCAGTGTCAGATCATGCTCCGCATTGGGTGGATATGGTACTCGAGAAGGGACTTTTGGGGGACCAAGTGTTCGGTGATAAAATTGAAAAGGTAATTAAGGAATATGTAGGTTTCAACTGTACGGGTGAGGTGTCGAAGGCAGTTGTCTGGGAGGCTCTAAAGGCGGTGGTGAGGGTTGAGGTGATTTTGTTTAAGGCCAGGGTGGACAAAGAGGAGAGGTTGGAGCGGCAGAGGGTAATAGAGGAGATGTTGGAGGTAGATAGGAGTTATGCAGAAGATGGGGACCCAGCGAAGCTGGGCAAGAGGAGGGAACTACAGGCGAGCTTTGACCGGCTAGCCACCAGGAAGGCGGTGTGCCAACTGAGGCGAGCAAGGGGTGCAGTTTACGAACATGGAGATAAGGCGGGGCATATGTCAGCAGGTCAGCTCCGGAGGGAAGCAGCGGCAAGGGAAATTGTTCAGGTGAGGGATAGGGCAGGGAATTGGGTGGTGGATCCGGTTCTGATTAACAAGGTTTTTGAGGAATTTTATGAGAGATTGTACAAGTCAGAGCCACCTGGGGGAGACCGTGAGATGCAGGAATTTCTAGATGGGTTGGAGTACCCGAGGTTAGGGGAGGGGGACAGGGCTACATTAGAACATAGAACATAGAACGATACAGCGCAGTACAGGCCCTTCGGCCCACGATGTTGCACCGAAACAAAAGCCATCTAGCCTACACTATGCCATTATCATCCATATGCTTATCCAATAAACTTTTAAATGCCCTCAATGTTGGCGAGTTCACTACTGTTGCAGGTAGGGCATTCCACAGCCTCACCACTCTTTGCGTAAAGAACCTACCTCTGACCTCTGTCCTACATCTATTACCCCTCAGTTTAAAGCTATGTCACCTCGTGCCAGCCATTTCCATCTGCAGGAGAAGGCTCTCACTGTCCACCCTATCTAACCCCCTGATCATTTTGTATGCCTCTATTAAGTCTCCTCTTAACCTTCTTCTCTCCAACAAAAACCTCAAGTCCATCAGCCTTTCCTCATAAGATTTTCCCTCCATACCAGGCAACATCCTGGTAAATTTCCTCTGCACCCGCTCCAAAGCCTCCACGTCCTTCCTATAATGCGGTGACCAGAACTGTACGCAATATTCCAAATGCGGCCATACCAGAGTTCTGTACAGCTGCAACATGACCTCCTGACTCCGGAACTCAATCCCTCTACCAATAAAGGCCAACACTCCATAGGCCTTCTTCACAACCCTATCAACCTGGGTGGCAGCTTTCAGGGATCTATGTACATGGACACCTAGATCCCTCTGCTCATCCACACTTCCAAGAACTTTACCATTAGCCAAATATTCCGCATTCCTGTTATTCCTTCCAAAGTGAATCACCTCACACTTCTTTATATTAAACTCCATTTGCCACCTCTCAGCCCAGCTCTGCAGCTTATCCATGTCCCTCTGTAACCTGCTACATCCTTCCACACTATCGACAACACCACCGACTTTAGTATCGTCTGCAAATTTACTCACCCACCCTTCTGCGCCTTCCTCTAGGTCATTGATAAAAATGACAAACAGCAACGGCCCCAGAACAGATCCTTGTGGTACTCCACTTGTGACTGTACTCCATTTTGAACATTTCCCATCAACCACCACCCTCTGTCTTCTTTCAGCTAGCCAATTTCTGATCCACATCTCTAAATCACCCTCAATCCCCAGCCTCCGTATTTTTGCAATAGCCTACCGTGGGGAACCTTATCAAACGCTTTGCTGAAATCCATATACACCACATCAACTGCTCTACCCTCGTCTACCTGTTCAGTCACCTTCTCAAAGAACTCGATAATGTTTGTGAGGCATGACCTACCCTTCACAAAGCCAGGCTGACTATCCCTGATCATATTATTCCTATCTAGATGATTATAAATCTTGTCTCTTATAATCCCCTCCAAGACTTTACCCACTACAGACGTGAGGCTCACCGGTCTATAGTTGCCGGGGTTGTCTCTGCTCCCCTTTTTGAACAAAGGGACCACATTTGCTATCCTCCAGTCCTCTGGCACTATTCCTGTAGCCAATGATGACATAAAAATAGAAGGAGCGATACTGGAGCAGGAGATAAAGGATGCGATTGGGAGAATGCAGTCGGGGAAGGTGGCGGGGCCGGATGGGCTTCCGGTGGAATATTAGAAAAAATTCAAGGTAACCTGGCACCCCTGATGGTGGGGATGTTTGGAGAGGCGATAGGGAAGGGATCGTTGCCACAAACTTTGGGGCAGGCATCGATTTCCCTGTTGCTAAAAAAAGATACGGATCCGACGGAGTGTGGGTCGTATAGGCCCATATCGCTTCGGAATGTGGACGCAAAAGTATTGACAAAGGTACTGGTGGGTAGGCTGGAGGAGTGCCTTCCCAAGGTGATAGGGGAGGATCAGACGGAGTTCGTGAGAGGGAGGCAGCTCTTTTCAAACATTAGAAGGGTATTGAACGTCGTTATGGCACCGGCAGAGGGGAAGGAAACAGAGGTGCTTGTGCACTGGACACTGAGAAGACGTTTGACCGGGTAGAATGGGGGCACTTGATGGCAGTTCTGGAGCAGTTTGGGATTGGACCAAGATTTCTGAACTTGGTAAAGCTACTACATAAGGAGCCGAGGGCGAGAGTCCGCACAAACAACATCAGCTCGAGATACTTTTCTCTCCACCGTGGGACTAGGCAGGGATGTCCTATGTCACCCCTGCTGTTTGCACTCGCGATTGAGCCGTTGGCCATCGCATTAAGAAGTTCGGGGGTATGGAAAGGAATAGTGCGGGCGGGGGGATAAAGCATAGGGTGTCCTTATATGCCGATGATTTGCTGTTATTCGTGTCGGAACAGAGTGTGTCGATAGGGGGAATATTGGTGAGTGTTTGGGCCTTCAGTGTACAAACTAAATCTAGACAAGAGTGAGTATTTTGTGGTGTCTCGGCCGAGGGTGGGGGCAGGGGTGCCATTCCGTAGGGCAGGGACTCACTTTAGGTACCTGGGGGTGCAGGTTGCACGGGAGTGGGGGGGGCTCTTCAGGTACAACATTTCTAGTTTGGTGGAGAGAGTGAAAACTGATCTGGCAAGGTGGGATGGTCTCCCTCTTGTCACTGGCGGGTCGGGTACAGGCGGTTTTGAACATGCTGCCGCAATTTTGGTTTATTTTTCAATGCCTGCCGATTTTCCTGCCAAAGGCTTTTTTCAGAGAGATTGAGGGAAGGATTACTTTGTTCATATGGGGAGGGAAGGTGGCCAGAGTTAGAAAGGTGCTGCTACTGAGGGGAAGGCAGGCAGGGGGTTTGGGTCTTCCGAACCTGATGTATTACTACTGGGCTGTGGAGAAGGTGCGGAGCTGGGTCAGAGGGGTTGATTCCCAGCAGGTCAGAATGGAGGAGAGTTTGTGCAGGGGGTCGGGATTGAAAGCACTAGCAACAGCGCCGCTCCAGATAGCCCCGGGGAAGTATTCAGGGAGTCCGGTAATAATAGCTTCATTGAGAATTTGAAGGCAGTTTCGCCAACACTTCGGGTTGGGGGCAGGGTCAAGGGAAATGCCGATTCGGGAGAACCACAGATTTGAGCCGGGGAGGTGGGATGGAAATTTTCGGAAGTGGGAGGAGAAGGGGATTAAGACACTTAAAAGATTTGTTTCTTAGGGGTCAGTTTGCAGGGCTGAAGAAGCTGGAAGCGAAGTATGGGCTGGTGCAGGGGGAAATGTTTAGATACATGCAGGTTCGAGATTTTGCCAGAAAGGAGATACAGAGCTTCCCGGTGGAGCTGGCCTCCACATTGCTGGAGGAAGTGCTGACGACAGGGGGACTGGAGAAGTGGGTACTGTCAGCGGTTTACGGAGCTGTTTTGGAAGAGGAGAAGGCACCACTGGAAGGGATCAAAGCAAAGTGGGAGGAAGAGTTGGGAGAGGTTATTGAGGAGGGGTTCTGGTGTGAGGTGCTCCGGAGTGAATGCCTCCACCTTGTGTGAGAAGTTGGGGCTGATACAGCTGGTGGTATACAGAGCACACCTCACGAGGGCGAGGATGAGCCGATTCTTTGGAGGAGTAGAAGATGTGTGTGAACGTTGCGGGGGGGGGGGGGGGGGGGGGGGGGGGGGGGGGGGGGCGGGGGGGCGCTAATCACATTCATATGTTTTGGTCCTGTCCAAAGCTAGAGGATTACTGAAGGAGGTTTTTAGGGTAATTTCTAAAGTGGTGCACGTGAAACAGGACCCGGGCCCCTGGGAGGCCATATTCGGGGTGTCGGACCAGTCAGGGTTGGAAACGGGTGCGGAGGCAGATGTTGTAGTCTTTGCCTCGTTGATCGCCCGAAGGCGGATCCTGATGGAATGGAGAGCAACCTCTCCACCCTGTGCCCTGGTGTGGCGGGGGGGACCTGTTGGAATTCTTGACTCTTGAGAAGGTTAAGTTTGAACTGAGGGGAAGGATGGAGGGGTTCGACAATTCATGGGCATTATTCATCATGTACTTTCAAGAACTGGATAACATCAAACATTAGTTGGAGGGAGGGGGGCGGTGTGTGTTGATGGTGACTATGGGTGATTCCCGATTCCTTTTTGTCACTTGTTTATGTGAACATGCGGGCTAATGTTTGGGATTTGGTGAGAGGATGGGATCATTGTTATTGATATGGGATTGACATATTTGTTACTGATTATTGTTTGTTGTTGGTGGGTGTAAATTTGGGAGAAAATGTGAAAAAGGAGAATAAAAAATATTTTTAAAAAGACGACATATTCCAGAAACAAAGACGTGTCCTTCAGTGACATTCCCTTTAGATAAAGGGATAAGGCTCTTGTTTGTTTGGCATATTGTCATACTCTTTTCTCCCTTAGAGAAGGTGTGGAGCATTGGGAGAATTTATAAGGCTGGATAACAACTCACTGAACCACATCATAAAGTGCTGGAATCGGACTTATAGCCAGGGCCTTCCGGTTCAGATGTGCCATCAACTGAGCCCCAAAGCCTGAGTGAATTAAGAAGTTATTAAATACTATAATTGCAGATACAGTGGTTGGTGAAATATATATTTGGTGTTGTGTAAAATTAGCAGTACTTTTATAAATAAGTAGCACCCCAATACCAGTTTGTGTAAAAAAGCTGACCAGAAGAGTGATGTGTTATGTACTCTGGGATAACACAGGCTGCAACTGGTTGCAGCTTTAACCAAAAGATACTCCAGAATGAAGTTGCCGGGTGCGGCGATGACCAGCTGAGTCGCACGTTTCGGCAGCTCCCTGTGAAACGGACTTTTGGGCTCTTGATAGGAGCCCCAACGGTAATTTTGACGGCTAAAAACACTGTGCGGTAAACCAGAAGGGAATCCCCCCTGGATACGGATGGAAAAAGGAGGAGAGAGTGGCCAGATTGCAGTGGATCCTTTAGAACAGCGGCAAGGAAGGCAAGCAAAAACCAAGATGGCGTCGGAAGGTGGCAGTTTAACATGGGGCCCTGAACAACAAGAGTTCTTGAAATGCTGTGTGGAAGAGATAAAAAAGGAAATGAAGAAAGAGCTGTTGGCCCCGATACTACAGGCGATCGAAGGGCTAAAGGAGGAACAAAAGACCCAGGAGCGGGAGCTTCGGGTCGTGAAGGCAAAGGCAGCCGAGAATGAGGACGATATACAGGGCCTGGTGGTGAAGACAGAGACGCAGGAGGCACATCAGAAACGATGTGTGGAAAGGTTGGAGGCACTGGAAAACAACGCAAGGAGGAACAACCTGAGGATTCTTGGTCTTCCTGAAGGTGTGGAGGGAGTGGACGTCGGGGCATATGTGAGCACGATGCTGCACTCGTTAATGGGAGCGGAGGCCCCAGCGGGTCCGTTGGAGGTGGAGGGAGCATACCGAGTGATGGCGCAAGGACCGAGAGCAAGAGAAATTCCCAGAGCCATAGTGGTGAGATTCCTCCGTTTTAAGGATAGAGAAATGGTCCTTAGATGGGCAAAGAAAACTCGGAGCAGTAAATGGGAGAACGCGGTGATCCGCGTTTATCAAGACTGGAGTGCGGAGGTGGCGAGAAGGAGGGCGAGCTTTAATCGGGCCAAGGCGGTGCTGCATAAAAAGAAGATAAAATTTGGAATGCTGCAACCGGCAAGACTGTGGGTCACATATCGAGGGAGGCACCACTACTTTGAGACGGCGGATGAAGCGTGGACTTTTATTGTGGAAGAAAAACTGGAATGAGCGGGTTATTAAAAAGAACGTTCGAACAAAGTGGTGGGGCGAATGTGGGGGGCAAAGAGGGGTTTTATGTACTAATCCTGCGATGTGGTAACTTTTCTCTCTCCCACAGGTGGTGATGGGGGGAGGAGGGGAGGTGGAGGAGATGGGGCGTTGGCCATTGGGTGCGGGGCCAAGGGAGAAGCGCGGGCTTGGTTCCCGCGCTATGATAATCATGGCGGGAATAGAGAAGCAGGAAGGAGGGGGCGTCGCACGGTGCGAGCCGAGGTCACGGGGGGAAGCCGAGGTCAGCCAGAGTTTGCTGACTTCTGGGAGCAACATGGGGGGAGTAATTACGCTAGCGGGGGATCTAGCGGGGGGGTGGGAGGGGGGAATTACTGGGTTGCTGCTGCTGGGGAGAGGGGGGAGCTGGTATGGGAGAGGATGGGCGGGGGGGCACCGCCTGGGGGAGATACAGCTGCGTGGGAACTGGGTGAGGAGCTGGAAAAAGGTGATGGCTAATCGACAAGGGGGGGGGTAGGAAGCCCCCCAACTCGGCTGATCACGTGGAACGTGAGAGGGCTGAACGGGCCGATAAAGAGGGCACGGGTACTCGCACACCTTAATAAACTTAAGGCAGATGTGGTTATGTTACAGGAAACGCACCTGAAACTGATAGACCAGGTTAGGCTACGCAAAGGATGGGTGGGGCAGGTGTTCCATTCGGGGCGAGATGCGAAAAACAGGGGGGTGGCTATATTAGTGGGGAAGTGGGTAATGTTCGAGGCAAAGACTATAGTGGCGGATAACGGGGGCAGATACGTGATGGTGAGTGGCAAACTACAGGGTGAGACGGTGGTTTTGGTAAACGTATATGCCCCGAACTGGGATGATGCCAATTTTATGAGGCGGATGCTAGGACGCATTCCGGACCTAGAGATGGGAAAGCTGATAATGGGGGGAGATTTTAATACGGTGTTGGAACCAGGGCTGGATAGGTCGAAGTCCAGGACTGGAAGGAGGCCGGCAGCAGCCAAGGTGCTTAAAGATTTTATGGAGCAGATGGGAGGTGTAGACCCGTGGAGATTTAGCAGACCTAGGAGTAAGGAGTTCTCGTTTTTCTCCTATGTCCATAAAGTCTACTCGCGAATAGACTTTTTTGTGCTGGGTAGGGCATTGATCCCGAAGGTGAGGGGAACGGAGTATACGGCTATAGCCATTTCGGATCACGCTCCACACTGGGTGGACTTGGAGATAGGGGAGGAAACAGGAGGGCGCCCACCCTGGAGAATGGACATGGGACTAATGGCAGATGAGGGGGTGTGTCTAAGGGTGAGGGGGTGCATTGAAAAGTACTTGGAACTCAATGATAATGGGGAGGTCCAGGTGGGAGTGGTCTGGGAGGCGTTGAAGGCGGTGGTTAGAGGGGAGCTGATATCAATAAGGGCACATAAAGGGAAGCAGGAGAGTAAGGAACGGGAGCGGTTGCTGCAAGAACTTTTGAGGGTGGACAGGCAATATGCGGAAGCACCGGAGGAGGGACTGTACAGGGAAAGGCAAAGGCTACATGTAGAATTTGACTTGCTGACTACAGGCACTGCAGAGGCACAATGGAGGAAGGCACAGGGTGTACAGTACGAATGTGGGGAGAAGGCGAGCAGGTTGCTGGCACACCAATTGAGGAAAAGGGGAGCAGCGAGGGAAATAGGGGGAGTGAGGGATGAGGAAGGAGAGATGGAGCGGGGAGCGGAGAGAGTGAATGGAGTGTTCAAGACATTTTATAAAAAATTATATGAAGCTCAACCCCCGGATGGGAGGGAGAGAATGATGGGCTTCTTGGATCGGCTGGAATTTCCCAAGGTGGAAGAGCAGGAAAGGGTGGGACTGGGAGCACAGATCGAGGTAGAAGAAGTGGTGAAAGGAATTAGGAGCATGCAGGCGGGAAAGGCCCCGGGACCGGATGGATTCCCAGTCGAATTCTATAGAAAATATGTGGACTTGCTCGCCCCGGTACTGACGAGGACCTTTAATGAGGCAAAGGAAAGGGGACAACTGCCCCCGACTATGTCTGAAGCAACGATATCGCTTCTCTTAAAGAAGGAAAAGGACCCGCTACAATGCGGGTCCTATAGACCTATTTCCCTCCTAAATGTAGATGCCAAGGTCCTGGCCAAGGTAATGGCAATGAGAATAGAGGAATGTGTCCCGGGGGTGGTCCACGAGGACCAAACTGGGTTTGTGAAGGGGAGACAGCTGAACACGAATATACGGAGGTTGTTAGGGGTAATGATGATGGCCCCACCAGAGGGAGAAACGGAGATAGTAGTGGCGATGGATGCCGAGAAAGCATTTGATAGAGTGGAGTGGGATTATTTGTGGGAGGTGTTGAGGAGATTTGGTTTTGGAGAGGGGTATGTTAGATGGGTGCAGCTGTTGTATAGGGCCCCAGTGGCGAGCGTGGTCACGAATGGACGGGGATCTGCATATTTTCGGCTCCATAGAGGGACAAGGCAGGGATGCCCTCTGTCCCCATTATTGTTTGCACTGGCGATTGAGCCCCTGGCGATAGCGTTGAGGGGTTCCAAGAAGTGGAGGGGAGTACTTAGGGGAGGAGAAGAGCACCGGGTATCTTTGTATGCGGACGATTTGCTACTATACGTGGCGGACCCGGCGGAGGGGATGCCAGAAATAATGCGGATACTTGGGGAGTTTGGGGATTTTTCAGGGTATAAATTGAACATGGGGAAAAGTGAGTTGTTTGTGGTGCATCCAGGGGAGCAGAGTAGAGAAATAGAGGACCTACCGCTGAGGAAGGTAACAAGGGACTTTCGTTACCTGGGGATCCAGATAGCTAAGAATTGGGGCACATTGCACAGGTTAAATTTAACGCGGTTGGTGGAACAGATGGAGGAGGATTTCAAGAGATGGGATATGGTATCCCTGTCAATGGCAGGGAGGGTGCAGGCGGTTAAGATGGTGGTCCTCCCGAGATTCCTCTTTGTGTTTCAGTGTCTCCCGGTGGTGATCACGAAGGCTTTTTTTAAAAGGATTGAAAAGAGCATCATGGGTTTTGTGTGGGCCGGGAAGACCCCGAGAGTGAGGAAGGGATTCTTACAGCGTAGCAGGGATAGGGGGGGGCTGGCACTACCGAGCCTAAGTGAGTATTATTGGGCCGCTAATATTTCAATGGTGAGTAAGTGGATGGGAGAGGAGGAGGGAGCGGCGTGGAAGAGATTAGAGAGGGCGTCCTGTAGGGGGACTAGCCTACAGGCTATGGTGACAGCCCCATTGCCGTTCTCACCGAGGAACTACACCACAAGCCCGGTGGTGGTGGCTACACTGAAGATTTGGGGACAGTGGAGACGGCATAGGGGAAAGACTGGAGCCTTGGGGGGGTCCCCGATAAGAAACAACCATAGGTTTGCCCCGGGGGGAATGGATGGGGGATATGGAATGTGGCAAAGAGCAGGAATAACGCAACTGAAAGATCTGTTTGTGGATGGGAAGTTCGCGAGTCTGGGAGCGCTGACCGAGAAATATGGGTTGCCCCAAGGGAATGCATTCAGGTATATGCAACTGAGGGCTTTTGCGAGGCAACAGGTGAGGGAATTCCCGCAGCTCCCGACACAAGAGGTGCAGGACAGAGTGATCTCAAAGACATGGGTGGGGGATGGTAAGGTGTCAGATATATATAGGGAAATGAGGGACGAAGGGGAGACTATGGTAGATGAACTAAAAGGGAAATGGGAAGAAGAGCTGGGGGAGGAGATCGAGGAGGGGCTGTGGGCAGATGCCCTAAGCAGGGTAAACTCGTCGTCCTCGTGTGCCAGGCTAAGCCTGATTCAGTTTAAGGTATTACACAGGGCACATATGACTGGAGCACGGCTCAGTAAATTTTTTGGGGTGGAGGATAGGTGTGCGAGGTGCTCGAGAAGCCCAGCGAATCATACCCATATGTTTTGGTCATGCCCGGCACTACAGAGGTTTTGGATGGGGGTGACAAAGGTGCTTTCAAAAGTAGTAGGAGTCCGGGTCGAACCAAGCTGGGGGTTGGCTATATTTGGGGTTGCACAAGAGCCGGGAGTGCAGGAGGCGAGAGAGGCCGATGTTTTGGCCTTTGCGTCCCTAGTAGCCCGGCGCAGGATATTGCTAATGTGGAAAGAAGCCAAGCCCCCGGGGGTGGAGACCTGGATAAATGACATGGCGGGGTTTATAAAGCTAGAGCGGATTAAGTTTGTCCTAAGGGGGTCGGCTCAAGGGTTCACCAGGCGGTGGCAACCGTTCGTCGAATACCTCGCAGAAAGATAGACGGAATGGGAAAAAGAAGGCAGCAGCAGCAGCCCAGGATCGGGGGGGGGGGGGGGGGGGGGAGGAACCAGAAGGACTCTCAGGGTTGTTAATATATACTGTATAGTATGTATAGGTCGTTGCTACAGATAATTATATATTGGACTGTTAAATTATATTTTTGGAGAGTGTTACTTGTGACAAGGCAGTTGCCAATTAGGGCTAGTTTTCATTTTTGTTATTTATTATTTATTCATTTTTTGTTTATAAAATAGGTCATTGTTATTTGTGTTGTTATAATATTGTGTAAAGGATGCACAATGTACTGTGTTGGTTGACCAAAAATTTTCAATAAAATATTTAATTTAAAAAAAAGATACTCCAGAATTGAAGTTAGTTCAGTCTGATTTATTGAACCAGTAGCACAGTTAGCACAGTTCTCTATGTGTTCGACTCTCTGCTAACCTAAGCATGGTTACTCTATCTGATTGAACCAGACTAGCTCTTAGCCACGTGCTGGAGGCGTGATACTGTACATACACCCTGACTCACTCTGTAGATGTTCATCAGTTGAAAGAGGCAGAGTGAGTGCCTCGTGCCTTTCATACTGAGAGACCACCCCTGAGTGTCCTGCCTGCTCATTGGTCATGTCCTCGGTGTTCATTAGCTGCCTGTCTGTATATTATCTGCATGTCTGCATATCATGACAAAGTGTATTTCATGCCTGAATTTAGACTAATTTTCAGAGTTGAGGAAAAGGGAGGGCATGTGATTCATAACCGGCAGAGCCATGACAGGCTGTGGTATCCTTCAGTGCTGCAATTTTGTTATTCAATGAAAATAGGAAGACATTTCTCAGGGATAGTTTTTTTTTAAATGTATGTGAGGCTTGGAACATTTGTGTTTCAAATACAGCATCTTTCATGAATGTGCAAGCATTTAAACAACACCCCAAAAGGCTACTAAATGCTGAAATTGATAAATATAGATGTTGTCAGAAACACACTGAGGTTTCAAGTACTGGAGTCTGGACACGTGGCAAAGGAATCACCGAGTATACCAGTGACCCCAAGCATGGAATGGATGGGAGACAACTGGAGAAAATAGTGAAGGAAATCACGGGACATCAAAGCGATGGAGATCACGGTCCCAACAGATATTTCCTGTTTCTAATGTGACATATTGCATAACATTTATAAAATTATATTCAGCTGGACCAGTTTTACAAAAAGCAACATGCAACAAAACTGATGCTTAATTTAAAGAAAACTGAACAATCAGCAGAATTTGGCATTGTGTGATATTCTAACTAAAATCCAATTGAAAGTTGGGGTTATGTGATGTGAGCGCGGGAGAGACCGTTTTCATGAGCTCCGGCTCTGCTCATCTTTTAAGTTTTTTAAAATCCATTTACACATTTTTAAAATGTCTTTTCTTGGCATACATATGTACGTAGATTTGTTGGTCAATATTTTAGCACTATTGAGTGCAGACAAAATGCTTAAATCCTCATTGATTTATGGAAGGAGTTGGGGTTGGGCCTTCTCATTAGTGGTGCAGCTGGTTTTGGGAGGCTTCCTACCCTGATGGTGCAGTGTGTTCCGACAGATGATGGTTGCTAGCGATGATGTTGTTCCGCCCAAATGTCTCGGCTCTGCAATGCAGGTCGGCAAAGCCCAATTTCAAGAGTTGGGAGGCGTTTCTATGCAGGTCTTGAAGGCGCACAAGGAGGTTCTTGTAACCACCGTCTCTGGTGGATCGAGGGTGCATATTTAATCCTGGTCTGAGGCCTGGGGTTGGATTCGCCTTCTGAACCCTGGTCAAATGTTGTCCTGTTCCTGATGTGTGTCGAGAGGGTTTGGGGTGTTGCTGAGCCCGCCAGGTCACCTCCCCCTACCCCCACTGGAGCCTGGATTGTTGGCCACCTGGGTTCAGCTGACACAGCAAGTTGGAAGCAATGAGGTTTGTTGAAATCCTTGGAAGATCCTGAAGAGTGCTCACTGACTTTGATCCTTCTTTATCCTTGATTTCTGCTTTCTTTGTGAGCCAGTGGAGAAGTTTTTATCCTGATAACTGTCTCGCATCTCAGATGTTATCTTGGATTTCGCTCCCTGATAATTATGTTGTTGTTGTCGTCGTCAATTTATTTGCTTGCAGGGTAGTGAATAATTTGGGTGTGATGTCCTGCATTGCAGGTTATTCTGATTTAGAAGTTAAAATGTTACGCTGAATGTTGAATTCATGATTTGAGCAAAGTGTCTTTATCCTCCGGTATCCTGCAGGGGGAGGGGGCTAGAGCAAGGGAGACTAGCAGAGCCAGAGCGGGAGGACAGGTGGAGGCTTGGCAGGATTAGTTCTGTCCTTGCTATGTTCGAGGAAGGTCCCTCCAATGAAAGCTTCTCTTTTTGTTTTGTTTAGTGCCCTTTTTTGGGCCCAGGCAGACTGTGTGTTATCCTGTTGAGGACTGAGATTTGTTTGGCTGGACTTGATGTTTGGGGTGCTCGATCCTCTCCTTGACATTCTGCAGTTGTATCACAGCAATCTGTTCCGACCCAAGCCTGGAGAAGAGTTTAATTTGCGCTGTTGAGTGTTAGTCAATTTCCCCTTTAGCACTGGGGTTCTCAGGATATTGGTCTCTTTTGAAGCTACGGGTATAATGTAGGCCTGTAATGTTGCCTGTATTCTGTTTTGGTGCCGATGGGTCCTATACCCGTGAAGGGAATATGTTGGGGATTTTGTCCCTGATTCATCTGGACTTGTTCCCATTCTTGCGATGACTACTGTTTTACTACCTGTTGCTACCTGTGGCTTACTTTCCTTGTCTTTTGTTTTGAGGTGATTTTTGAAAAAAAAATTAAATTCCAATAAAAAGACTTTTTAAAAATCCAATTTAAGACTTCACAAGTTCATTACTATATCCTGTTCGAAAGTAAAATTATCCATTTACTTTTTAAAAATCGAAAATCACAAATCAATCTTAAGCACACTACAGTAGCATTTTCCATTATTAGTTTCTTAGTTCCATTCATACTATCCTCAGGCTAGTATTGCCTTTTGTTTGAATGACCTGCCCTCCAACATAAGGTCAAAATTAGGTTACTCGTTGACAATTCTGTGTTCGGCTCCATTCACATCTTCGCCAGCCTATGCCAGCCTTCAGCAGGGACTGTATACCATCCAGTTGACAAGTGGCAGATTCCACCAAGATAACAATCAAGAGGAAAGTTAGCCCTATCCCCATGGTCTTCAACACACCATCATTGCCCAACAACATCTTGGGAGATGTATGTGGACTTCCAAGAGGCATTTGATAAAGTGTCACATAATTGAAATCAGAGGGACGCTGGCAGCATGGAAACGAAGTTGGCCGAGTGGCATGAAACAGTCGTTCTTCAGACGAGAGGAAGGTGTTTTTCCCAGAGTTCTGTACAAGGCCCACTGCTTTTCTCGATCTTGATTCATGACTTCAACTTGGGTGTATATGGCACACTTCCAAAATTTAGAACTTTTTATTATTGTGAACCTCGAGTAGGATCGTGGCAGACTTGTGTGCAATTCTGGTATTCGCATTGTAGGTGGGATGTGATAGCACTGCAAAAAGACTAACCAGGACGTTGCCTGGGCTGGAGAGTTTCAGTTATGAAGAGCGATTGGATAGACTGGGGTTGTTTTCCTTAGAGCAGAGGAGAACAGGGAAGACATGATTGAGATGTGTAAAATTAAGAGGGGCATTGAAGGGCGGCACAGTGGTTAGCACTGCTGTCTCACAGCTCCAGGGACCTGGGTCCAATTCCAGCCTTGGGTAACTGTCTGTGTGGGGTTTCACATTCTCCCAGTGTATGCGAAGGTTTCTTCCGAGTGCTGCGGTTTCCTCCCACAGTCCAAAGACGTGCCGGTTAGATGGTTTGGCCATGCTAAATTGCCCCTTAGTGTCCAGGAATGTACGGGTTAAGTGGGGTTGAAGGGATAGTTGGGGTATTCCTTCGGAGGGTCGGTGCAGACCTAATGGGCCAAATGACCACCTTCTGCACTGCAGAGATTCTATAATACACGAGACAATAAGAAACTTTTCCCCTGGTTGGAGGGAGCAATGACCAGGGACATAGATTTTAAGGGCAGGAGGTTTAGATGGGATGCGAGGAAAACATTTTACACCCAGAGGGTGGTGAGAGTCTGGAACTCACTGCCTGAAAGGGTGGTGGAAGCAGAGACCCTCATAAGATCTAGGAGATTTAAGGGGCAGGAGGTTTAGATGGAATGTGAGAAAAGCCTTTTACACCTAGAGGGTGGTGAGAGTCTGGAACTCACTGCCTGAAGGGTGGTGAAAGCAGAGATCCTAGTAAGATCTAGGAGGGGTAGGCCATCTGGCCCCTCGAGCCTGCTCTGCCAATCAATAAGATCATGCTTCTTTTTGTGGACTCACTTACCCACCTGCTCACCATAACCCTTAATTCCTTTACTGTTCAAAAATCTATCTATCTATCAAACATTGAAAGAGGTAGCCTCAACTGCTTTACTGGGTAGAGATTCACAGCCTTTTGTGTAAAGTAGTTCCTCCTCAACTCAGTCCTAAATCTGCACCCCCTTATTTTGAGACTATGCCCCCCGAAGTTCTGTTTCACTCACCAGTGGAAACAACCTTCCTGCTTCTATCTTATCTATTCTCTTCATAATTTTACATGTTTCTATAAGATCCCCCGATTTTTCTAAATTTCAATGAGTACAGTCCCAGTCTGCTCATTCTCTCCTCATAAGCCAATTCTCCAACTCCAGGATCAAACTAGTGAATATCCTCTGCATCCCCTCCAGTGCCATTACCTCCTTTCTCAAGTGAGACCAAAACTGTACACAGTACTCCAAGCATGACCTCACCAGCACCCTATACAGCTGCAACATAACCTCCCTGTTTTTCATAGAATTTACAGTGCAGAAGGAGGCCATTCGGCCCATCGAGTCTGCACCGGCTCTTGGAAAGAGCACCCTACCCTAGGTCAACGCCTCCACCCTATCCCCATAACCCAGTAACCCCACCCAACACTAAGGGCAACCTTACACACTAAGGGCAATTTATCATGGCCAATCCACCTAACCCGCACATCTTTGGACTGTGGGAGGAAACCGGAGCACCCGGAGGAAACCCACGCACACACGGGGAGGATGTGCAGACTCCGCACAGACAGTGACCCAAGCCGGAATTGAACCTGGGATCCTGGAGCTGTGAAGCAATTGTGCTATCCACAATGCTACCGTGCTGCCCCAAAGAACATCAAAGGGCTCGTCCGGGATTTGAACCCGGGACCTCTCACATTTTCTTGCAGCACAAACCCCGAAGCGAGAATCTTACCCCTAGACCAACGAGCCGATTTAAACTCCATCCCTCTCGCAACAAAGGACAAAATTCCATTTGTCTTTTTTTATTTATTTAGAGTATCCAATTCATTTTCTGCAATTAAGGGGCAATTTAGCATGGCCAATCCATCTAGCCTGCACATCTTTGGGTTGTGGGGGAAAAACCCACGCAAACATGGGGTAAACGTGCAAACTCCACACGGACAGTGACCCAAAGCCGCGATCGAACCTGGGACCTTGACGCCATGAGGCAGCAATGCTAACCACTCGCACCACTGTGCTGCCCTAGCCATTTGTCTTCTTAATTACCTGCTACGCCTGCAAACCAACTTTTGATAACATTTAAGAAGTACTTAGAACGGCTTCTCAGCCTTTTAGCTAAGGTGAGGTCAGGTCTAATGCCTGGATCTGGTATGTCTCTCTTGTGGGGACCATGAATTGGATTCAATTTGAATTGTTTTTTGGAGCAGGCAAGGAGCTGAATTAGGGATTTGTCCCTGTCCATACTGAGCTCTGGCTTTGTAACTGTGATAAAGGAATTTTGAAAAAAGAAGTACTTAGATGTGCACTTGTGATGCCAAGGCATACAAGGCTATGGGCCAAGTGCTGAAAAATGAGATTAGAATAGTTAGGTGGATGTTTTGACTGGTGCAGATGTAATGGGCCAAAGGGCCTTTTCTGAACTGCAGACCTCAATTACTCTTATGACTCAAAGAGGACATGAGTTAATGGAATGGGCCGACATGGCAGATGAAATTATTGCAAAGAAATGTGAAGTGATATTTTTTGGCAGGAAAAATAAGGAGAGGCAACATAAGCTAAATTGTACAATTGTAAAGCAGGTGCAGAACAGAGAGATGTGCACAAATTATTGAAGGTGTCAGGGCAGTTTGAGAAAGTGGCTCAAAAGGCTCAACAGGATTCTGGGCTTTTTAATCAAAACACGGAGTACAAAAGTAGGAAAAATATTATGAAAGCCTCAACTGGGGTACTATCTTAGTTTCTAAGTTAATACTTTAGGATGGACGTGAAGGCTTTAAAGTAGTGCAGAAAAAGAATTAGGGGCCTCATGTCACCGAGAATCCGGGTTCGATCCCGGTCCACTGTTCGTGTGGAGTTTGCACATTCTCCCAGTGTCTGCGTGGGTCTTGCCCCCACAACCCAATGAGGTACAGGGTAGGTGGATTGGCCACACTAAATTGCACCTTAATTGGAAAAAAAAGAATTGGGTACTTTAAATTGAACAAAAAGGAGTGAAAAAAAGAGAAAAAATTACCAAAATGATTCCAGTGATGCAATGACTGGAAAAGCTGGGGTTGTTCACCTTAGAAGGCAGAGAGGAGGAAATAGATGGAAGTGTGCAAAATCATCAGGGGTCTCAACAAAATTGATGGGGAGAAACTGTTCCCATTGAGAGGGGGACCACAGGGCACAGATTTAGGGTGATTTGCAAAACAGCATGAGACAACATTTTTTTATGCAGGAAGGGGTTAGAATCTGGAATGCATCCCAGGAGGGTGGAGGTAGCAGATTAAAATAGTGGTTTTCAAAACATAATTGGATAGGCACATGAAGACAAAGAACTTTCAGGGTTATAGGAATAGGTAGTATGAGTCTAACTGAACAGCTCTTGCAGAAAGATGGTACAGACCCGACAAGTCCAATGACCTCCTTCTGTGCTGAAACCATTCCAAAGTTCCATAACTTCATGGTATTCAATATAAGCTATAACCCAGCCTGGAATGCTTGGGACTAAGTAATTTCTGGATTCCAGAATGAAGTTAGAATGCCTAATCACAAATATGTGAATATGTGAACAGGAAAACATCATAACTTTGTAGCACCAAGCATAAAACAGTGATAAAACATTATAATGCAGTATAAAAATGGTTTTACTTATCCACATACTATATCTTATGTTTCCGCTCCCAAAGTACCGTACTAAAATTATGCCATTGAATTGCTCGAGCCTGTTCAAACGATTTCCAGACAACTGCTGCTTCTGAGCAATTGATTTTCAAACCGGAGAGGTTCCAGTGTATTTGAATGGGGAGCCAGACAGTGAGATGCTGTTTTCATGCATCTTATGGCAGAGTGGCGCATCTCTTAACAATGATTGCTGTCAGATTTGTACATGGTGAGCACTGCTCACCACACCCTTATTTTCACAGAAAATTCTGGACTGTTGTTACAGTTAGCTACTTTTTCCCCCCAATTGGGTTAAAAGCCAGAAATGTGGTTAGAATAATTTCTGTCTGCAGAGACAAACACATATTTTTAATGTTGTCGTATTAAATACAAGTTGATTAGGCTCCACAGGACCCACAATTTTTCTGAACAGCAGGAGGTTAGGAGTTCCAGGACACACACACTTTTAACCACTGATCACTAATTCAAATTCAAAATCCACATATGTGTGATATGCTTTACAGACGCCTCCTGCTGCAAACAATTAACAAGATTAATGATACACACATTCACACACAAAATTGCTCACCACAAATGACTTGATACAAATAATATTAAACACAATAGTGTAGTTGTTGCATTACTGCAGTAGTGAAGTAGAATTTAAATTGAAATCCTATCCTGGCTGCACAAGAGTCTAAATTCAGTTCAAAATATATATATTTTTTAAAATTATGCTGGATCATTCTGTGAAAAAAACAACAACTGGCTCATGAATGGGTTTTAGGAATTGAAATCAGCTGTCTTTATCAAGCCAGTACCAATATGGTTGCCTCTTAACTGCTTTCCAAAGCAGTCAAGCAAGCCACACAGCAGTATCAAGGCCAGAAGACAGAGGAGCATAATTGGGCCACTCAGCCCATCGAGTCTGCTCTGCCATTCAATCATGGCTGATATTTTTCTTATCCCCATTCTCCTGCCTTCTCCCCATAACCTTTGATCTGCGGCAAAAAGTTCCACAGATTCACCACCCTCTGGCTGAAGAAATTCCTCCTCATCTCTGTTTTAAAGGATCGTCCCTTTAGTCTGAGATTGTGTCTTCTGGTTCTAGTTTTTCCGACAAGTGAAAACATCCTCTCCACATCTACACTATTCATTTAGAAGGTAGATCACCAACTCCTACTCTGAGTAACTAGGTATGGGCAATAATTGCCAACCTTGACAGCAATGCCCCCATCTTGGGAATGATTAAAACAAGCTCAATGCTCACAAGTCAACTATGGTGGTAAACATCACCATAGTGGACCCATTTATCTTTTCAGAGTGGTTTTGACTGAGGGAAGAATATTGGTCAAGGCACTAGAAGGAGACAGAACTGCAGCTTATCAAGTCTGAAGGACAGCATTTCTGACAATGTGGTTCTGCTTCATTACTGAAGTTATGCATGAACCCAGCTTTTGCACCAAATCCTAAATAAGTGTCCAACTCACAAACATTATCCCAGTTTTGGAATGCCTATCACCAAGCTTAGCTGGCATACAATGTCAAAACTAAGAAGTAAAAAGTGGACCAGATGTGTAGTCTGCTCTATTTTAAATCCATTGTTTACACATGAGGTATTGTAATGATAAAGCCTGGAAGGAGCCCGTTCAGCTCATCATGCCTGTGCTGGCTCCTTGGTCAAATCATTCAATTAATCTCACACTACAGTGGTTAAGAAAGCATATAGTACACTTGTCCTTATTAGCCATAGAGTTGAAGAACAGGGAGGTTAGGTTATTCTGGAAATGTATAAAATGTTGGTTAGACCACAGCTAGAGTATTGTGTGCAGTTCTGGAATCCACATTACAGGAGGGGTGTGATAGCACAGGAAAGGGTGCAGAGGAGATTTACCAAGATGTTGCCTGGGCTGGAGAGTGGTAGTTATGAAGATAGATTGAATTGTTTTACTTTGAGCAGAGGAGACTGATGGAGGACATGATTGAGATTTCTAAAATTAAGAGGGGCATAGATCATAGAATTTACAGTGCCACCCAGCCCATCGAGTCTGCACCAGCTCTTGGAAAAAGCACCCTACCCAAGGTCAACACCTCCACCATATCCCCATAACCCATAAACCCCACCCAACACTCAGGGCAATTTTGGACACTAAGGGCAATTTATCACGGCCAATCCACCTAACCTGCACATCTTTGGACTGTGGGAGGAAACCGGAGCACCCGGAGGAAACCCACGCACACACGGGGAGGACGTGCAGACTCCGCACAGACAGTGACCCAAGCCTGGAATTGAACCTAGGACCCTGGAGCTGTGAAGCAATTGTGTTATCCACAATGCTACCGTGCTGCCTACTCTACTGATAGAGTAGACAGGATCAAACTTTCCCCTTGGTGGAGGGGGTCAATGACCAGAGGGCATAGATTTAACGTAAGGGGCAGGGGGCCAAAGGGGATGGGAGGAAAAACCTTTTTTACCCAGAGGGTGGTGGGAGTTTGGAATTTGCAGCCTGAAAGGGTGGTGGAGGCAGAGACCCTCAGAACATTTAAGAGTATTTAGGTGGGCATTTGTGATCCCAGGGCACACAAGACTATGGGCCAAGTGCTGGAAAATAGCATTAGAATGGTGGTTGATTTTGACTGGCGCAGCCACGATGGGCCTTTTCTGTGCCTTATGTTTCTATGACTCTGACACTCCTACACTAGCCCCATAGCCCTGTAATTCTTTTTCCCTTAAACCATTTGTCCAATTCTGCTACACTGGCAGCATCCTCTTTATCAATGGGATCTTGCGTCCACAAGATCTCCTTTTTGGTCCCTAATTTGACCCACCTTCCTTACCCTTACTATTTATACTTTATCAAAGATGTTTACGTTATTTTTATGTTACGTGCTGATCTATTCTCATACCCTTTCTTAATCTTCACATTTTTTCTTTTCAAAAGATCTTTTTTGTAATTTCTGTATTTAGCTTTTTTCTCTCCTGGATTATTTTTACAATTGACATAAGGAGGCTTATGACCAAAAAGAGGCTTGTGTCTCATTTTAACCTCAAGTCATCCAGGGAGCTATGGATTTAATTGCCCTTCCTTCATCATAGAAATGCATTTACCCCATCTCCTCTTTCAAGCTCTCCTAAAGCAGTACATTCTAAAATTTAAGAGCTATATAGTGATCATGTGAGGAGTGCAGTACTATAACAGAAGTTTAGATTAATTTAAACTAATTTCCTCCTAAAAATTATATTAAAAAAAAAAAACCAGGCCAAGTGAATTCCACTCATACCCGTCGTACATGACATTAAATATTCCAGCTCATTTTCTCCGAATACGTTGTCATTATATGTTGCTCCAATCATTATTCCATTAAACTCAGAACTACCACTAAAAGCAACAAACAGTAAAGGGTAAATTTGGAATTTATTTTTTCTGTATTTCATGAAGATTCTGAGAATGCTTAATTATTTTATATATTAAAGTCCATCAGAGATATTACAAAAAGATGATTTCCATTTCCCAAGGGTAGACTCAATTTATAATCTATTACCCCATATGATTACGGTTACTGAATTTGTGGACCACTGCTGTTTGAATAAGTGGCTGTAAATGTGCTTATTAAATAGTATACATACCTCATTTGGTTTTTGAGAGCCATCAGGACTAATTCGGAAAGATCCCACTTGAATAGTCTTTTTTGGATCCACCTTCTTAATTGCCCAGTCTATTTCAGCTACTAATGCCCTGCAAACTTAAGTTAAAAACAAAATCAAGTCAAATAACTGCAAAAAAAATAGAGGTTTTTTCCCCCACTAAAGAGTAAAATGCTTTTACATATTGGTCGAATAGCTTCCTTTTCTCCATGGAAAAGAAATCTAAAGCATTCAGTTGTCTTGACAATCTAGTGGAAGTTTTCTACCAAATTGTAGTGTACAAACAAATGGGCATTAGCACATGAAAAGATTTGAAAGTGAAACCCTCAAATTATGTGCAAAAATCCCAGTTTTTAAACACTTCATCGGTTCTGGCCAGCGCACTGATATATTGTGAAATGAAAACCCCATGGGTGTGGGAAAATCTTGAAAGCCACCGAACATCATTCCTCCATTAGAGCTCACATCTCTAAATATTATCTGAACTAAAAGTATTATCCCAAATGAAAAATTGTGTCGCAAAGCTTGATGAGATTTAGATTTGAATGCAAAACAATTCTATCTCCTTTGACCTGGCAGTTCATACAGATCTTTGAATAAGGGGAGGTACTGAAATAAACAAATTTGAAAATTCAACAACATTGAATCTTAAAATATTCTATGAGATGAGGTTGCATCAGCTTGCTTATGTTATGGCA
This sequence comes from Scyliorhinus torazame, assembly GCF_047496885.1. Taxonomy (NCBI): domain Eukaryota; kingdom Metazoa; phylum Chordata; class Chondrichthyes; order Carcharhiniformes; family Scyliorhinidae; genus Scyliorhinus; species Scyliorhinus torazame. The sequence goes on from NC_092712.1 coordinate 52,976,807, forward strand.
CATTAACCTGGACTATCTCATTTGAAGCATATAGCCAACAAACCTCCAATGCAAACCAATGTTTCCAAATTCTTGTTGAAGATTAATATTGTATAAAAAAAGGACTTGAATCTTTATAATATTGGAATTTATATGACTCTAGTGTTAGTTATTTCTCATGTCATTCAGGAGTCTGCTTTGACTACTAGGAATGATCATCTGGCATGATCAGTGCAGCACGATGGCACAGTGGTTAGCACTGTGCCAGGAGCCCGGGTTTAATTCTGGCCTTGGGTGGCTGTGTGAAGTTTGCACATTCTCCCAGTGTCTGCGTGGGTTTCCTCCGGGTGCCCTGGTTTCCTCCCACAGTCCAAAGATGTGCAGGTTGTGGCGGAGTGGGCCTAGGTAGGGTCAGTGCAGGCTCCATGGGCCAAAAGGCCTCCTTCTGCACTATGTAAATTCAGATATGAAATTAAAACATAAACAAAGGCTACATCGACTAGGAAACTGCATTCCTTCAGGAAAACAACAGTTTATGGAATAGAATAAAAATACAAATGGAAATAGGAAGGATGTGGAGCATTGGAAAGGGTGCAGAGATTTACCAGAATGTTGCCTGGTATGGAGGGAAGATCTTATGAGGAAAGGCTGAGTGACTTGAGGCTGTTTTCGTTAGAGAGAAGAAGGTTAAGAGGTGACTTAATTGAGGCATACAAGATGATCAGAGGATTGGATAGGGTGGACAGTGAGAGCCTTTTCCTCAGATGGTGATGTCTAGCACGAGGGGACATAGCTTTAAATTGTGGGGAGATAGATATAGGACAGATGTCAGAGGTAGGTTCTTTACTCAGAGAGTAGTAAGGACTTGGAATGACCTGCCTGCGACAGTAGTGGACTCGCCAACACTAAGGGCATTCAAATGGTCATTGGATAGACATATGGACGATAAGGGCATATTGTAGATGGGCTTTAGAGTGATTTCACAGGTCGGTGCAACATCGAGGGCTGAAGGGCCTGTACTGTGCTGTAATGTTCTATGTTCTATGTAACTTGAGAAACGAGAGCTCCATTTTTTGTAGAAATGCTGCATGAAAATGTTGATGGACAGTAAGTAAAATATCAAGAGTTATTTTTCAACATAACAGCTAATTGGACAGCAGCAATCGAGTTGAGACGTTTCAGCCGATGAAGGAGCAAACACTATTACCATAGCACAGCATATGGTTTTACATGGAACTGAATTATTCACTACATCAAGTTGTGTATAACAAGACTAATTTTCCGTAATGTATTTAAAAGTCAAAACATCATCTCGTAAAACAATCTAGATGGTAGTGGTCGGGGGTTTGGAAGGTGCTGCCCAAGGAGCCTTTGAGCAGCACAGTAGCATAGTGGTTAGCACTGCTACCTCACAGAGCCAGGGACCCAAGTTCAATTCCAGCCTTGGGTAACTGTTTGTGTGGAGTTTGCACTGTCTCCCAGTGTCTGCATGGGTTTCCTCCGGCTGCTCCAGTTTCCTCCCACAGTCCAAATATATGTAGGTGTGGCTATGGGGTTATGGGGATTGGGCCTAGTTAGGGTGCTCTTTCAGAAAGGGCCGACGCAGACTCGATGGGGGAATGGCCTCCTTCTGCACTGCAGGAATTCTATGGTGAGTTCTTGCTGTGCATCTTGTCGATAGTACACACTGCTGATACTGTTAGTCAGTGGTGGAGGGATTGAATGTTTGTGGAAGGAGTGCCAACCAAACAGGCTGCTTTGTCCTGGAGCTTAACTTATCCAGGCAAGTGGAGACTACCATCACACTCCTGACTTGTGCCTTATAGATGGTGGGCAGGCTTTGGGGAGTCAGGAGGCGAGTTACTCCCACAGATTTCCTAGCCTCTGTGCTGCTCTTGTAGCCCCAGAATTTATATGGCTAGTCCAATTTAGTTTCTGGTCAATGGTAACTCCCAGGATGCTGATAGTGGGGATTCAGTTCTGGTAATGCTATTAAACGTCAAGGCGAGAGGATTGAATTCACTCTTTCGGAGATGGTCATTTCCTCGCACTTGTGTGGTGCGAACGTTACTTGCCAGCCCAAGCCTGGATATTGTCCAGGTCTTGCTGCATGAATCCAGAGGAGTCACGAATGGTGTTGAATGTCGCGCAATGATCAGCACATTTTCCTACTTCTGACCTTATGATGAGGGAAGATAATTGATGAAGCAACTGAAGATGGTTGGTCATAGATTTCATAGAATTTACAGTGCAGAAGGAGGCCATTTGGCCCATCGAGTCTGCACCGGCTCAACAGCACCCTACTTAAGCCCAGACTTCCACCCTATCCCCGTAACCCAGTAACCCCAGTTAACTTTTTTTTTTGGACACTAAGGGCAATTTATCATGGCCAATCCACCTAACCTGCACATCTTTGGACTGTGGGAGGAAACTGGAGCGCCAGGAGGAAACCCACGCAGACACGGGGAGAACATGCAGACTCTGCACAGACAATGACCCAAACCGGGAATCGAACCTGGGACCTTGGAGCCGTGAAGCAACTGTGTTAACCACTATGCTACCGTGCTGGTCCTAGAACATTACCCCGAGGAACTCCTGTCGTGATGTTCTGGAATTGGGATGATTGACCTCCATCAAACACAACCATTTTCCTTTGTACCAGGTATGACTCGAACCAGTGGAGAGTCTTCCCCCGCCCCACAATTCCCACTGACATCAGTTTTGCTAGGCTTCCTGATGCCACACTCAGTCATATGCTGCCTTGATGTCAAGGGCAGTCACTTTCATCTAAGAGTTCAGATCTTTTGCCCATGTTTGGATCTAGGTTGTAATGAGGTCAAAAGCTGAGCGGACCTGGTGGAACTCAAACTGATCAGTCAGCCTGTTATGGCTAAGTGTTGCTTCGATATTCTGGGGGAGGACAAGGTATCTTTAGAGGTGATTAAAGCAAAGTGGGAGGAAGAGTTGGGAGAGGTTATGGAGGAGGGGCTGTGGTGTGAGGTGCTCTGGAGGGTAAACACCTTAAACTCGCATGCGAGGTTGGGGCTGATACAGTTGAAGGTGGCTCACCTGACGAGGGCTAATTTGAGCCGACTCGAGGGGGTTGAAAATGTGTGTGAGCTCTATGGGAGGAGCCCCGCAAACCATGTTCACATGTTTTGGTTCTGTCCGAAACTGGAGGGGTTTTGGAGGGAGGTCTTTAAAGGTCATCTCGGGGGTGGTACATGTGAGGTTCGAACCAGGGTCCCTAGAAGCCATTTTCGGGGTATCGGACCAGCCCAGGCTGCAAGCGGCTGCGGGGTTAGATATCTTAGCCTTTGCCTCGCTGATTGCCCGAAAGTGGGTCCTATTGGGGGTGGAGATCAGCTTCTCCGCCCTGTGCCTTGGCGTGGTGGGGGGACCTGCTGGAATTTTTGACACAAGGTAAAGTTTGAGTGTGGGAGGATGGAAGGGTTCGACAATTCATGAGCATTGTTTATCCTGCACTTTCAAGAATTGAATGCCTTTGAACATGGGGGTGTGTGCCATTGAACATTTTTTGGGGGGGGAAAAGAGAGATGGGCATATTGTTTATCATGCATGTGATGACCGTGGATTCTCTTTTGGTCTTTCTTGTTTTGTATTTAGGATGTAGGGGTGGAGGTTTGGGTTTGTATGTTGATGGGGATGCTGGTTGGGGGGGTTGCTATAGTATTTGTTGGTTATCTTTCATTGGGTGTATATTTGATGAAAAAGTGGAAAAATTAGGCGAGAATGTGGCAACTAGGGGCTTTTCACAGTAACTTTATTGAAGCCTACTTGTGACAATAAGTTTTTTTTTTAATGTCCCTTCGATGGCCCTTTCCATCACTTTACTGATGAAAAAGAGTAGGCCGATAGCGCAGTTTAGTTAGGTTGGATTTCTCCTGCTTTTTGTGGACAGGACATAGCTGGATAATTTTCCACATTGCTGGGTAGATGCCAGTGTTGTCGTTGTACTGGAACAGCTTGGTTAAGGGTACAGCTAGTTCTGAAGCACAAGTCTTCAGTACTATTGCTGGAATATTGTGAGGGCCCATAACCTTGGCAGTATCCAGTGCCTTCAGCAGTTTCTTGATATCACATGAAAACTGGAATCTGTGATAGTGGGGAACTCGGGAGGAGGCGGAGATGAATAATCCACTCAGCACTTCTCACTGAAGATTGTTGCAAATGCTTCAGCCTCATATTTTTGCCCAGAAACGTGTGTTTTTCTGACTTGGACACCTGAGTCCACTGGGGTCCTGCAGGGATAAGTGGGGACCTTGCTGTTTTCTTTATACATCAGTACATTCGTGGATGATACGAAAATTGGTGGAGTGGTAAATAATAAGCTTTAGATTACAGGACGATATGGACAGGCTGGTCAGATGGGCTAATCAGTGACAAACAGAATTTTATGCGGATAAGTGTGAGGTGATGCACGTGGGCAGGATAAACAACGCAAGGGAATACATGACGAACGGCAGGACCCTGGGAAGCACCAGGGATTAAAGCAAACTTGGTGTGCATGTACACTGGTCCCTGAAGGTAGCAGGGCAGGTAGATACAGGTGGTTAAGGGGGCTTCCCGTACCAGCCTCCCCGAACAGGCGCCGGAATGTGGCGACTAGGGGCTTTTCACAGTAACTTCATTGAAGCCTACTTGTGACAATAAGCAATTTTCATTTCATTTCATTTCATAGGGGCATAGAGTTAAGAGCAAGACGGTTATACTGGAACTGTAGGCTAGAATACGGTGTGCCGTTCTAGAATCCACATTAGAGGAGGTAGGTAATTGCACTGGAAAGGGTGCGGAGAGGGGATGGGGAGACGAGAAGAGGAGACGGGAAAGAAACATTTCCCCTTGGTGGAGGGGCTACTTGCATGCCAAACATGCGATTGACGGAGCTAAACGATCCCCCTCTGCCCTTTACTGCCTGAGAGGGCGGTGGAGGGAGGGACCCTCATAAGATTTAAGAAGTTATTATTTAAATATGCACTTGCGATGCCAAGACATACAAGGCTATGGACCAAGTGCTGGAAAATAGGATTAGAATTAGTTTGGTGGTTGTTTTTGACCGGAGCAGGCACGAGGGGCTGAAGATCCTTCTCTGTTCTGTTGAGCTCAATCTCTGTGGTGTGCTGGGCTTCCCCACATCATTGAGGTTGGGGATATTTGGGGAGTCTCCTCCTCCAATGTTGTTCAATTGTCTACCAGCATTCAGAACTCGAAGTGGCAGGATTGCAGCGCATAGATCTGATCTGGTTGCAAGGTCCTTTAGCTCTGTCAATCGCATGTTTGGCATGCAAGTCGCTCAGTGTTGTAGTTTTACCAAGTTAACATATCATTCTTGGGTAGTACTGATGCTGCTCCCTGCATGCCCTCTTGCATTGTTCATTGAACAAGTCGTTCCCCTGGCTTGGCGGTAATGGTAGAGTGGGAGATATGCCAGGCCATGAGGTTACAGATTCTGACTGTATACAATTCTGCTTCCGCCCAAAGCCTCTCATAGATGTCCAGTGGAGAGGCAAGGTTTGTTTGAAATCTAGCCCATTTAACACAGTGGAGGTGGCACACAACACAATGGAGGATATCCTCAATGTGAAGTGAGACTTGCCACCACAAGAACTGCGTAGTAGTCACTCCTACCAATACGGTCATGGACAGATGCATCTGTGACAGGTGAATTGGTGAAGAGGGGGTGAAGTATGTTTATCCCTCTGGTTGGTTCCCTCGTCACCACCAAAGATCCAGTCTAGCAGCTATGTCCTTTAGGACTCTTGCCAGCTCAGTCAGGCATGCTGCTGTCAAGCCACTCTTGCTGATGGACATTGAAGCCCTCCACACAGAATATATTCTGTACCCTTGCCACCCTCAAAGTGCTTTCTTCAACATGGAGGAGTATTGATGCATCAGCTGAGGGGGGTGGGGGGAATGGCAAATGGCAACCAGCAGTTTGTTTCCTCATCTATGCTTGATCTGATACCATGAGAATTCATGGGATCCAGACTCGATGTTGAGGACTCCCAAGCAATTCTCCCAGACTGTATACAGCCAGCCATGCTACCACCTCTGGTGGTTCCAGTGGAACAGGAGATACCCACGAATCAATGTATTGTCTGGGACACTATGGTATAATTCCACAAGTACAAAGAACAAAGAAAAGTACAGCACAGGAACAGGCCCTTCGGCCCTCCAAGCCTGCGCCGACCAGGCTGCCCGACTAAACTACAATCTTCTACATTTCCTGGGTCCGTATCCTTCTATTCCCATCCTATTCATGTATTTGTCAAGATGCCTCTTAAACGTCACTATCGTCCCTGCTTCCACCACCTCCTCCGGCAGCGAGTTCCAGGCACCCACTACCCTCTGTGTAAAAAACTTGCCTCGTACATCTACTCTAAACCTTGCCCCTCGCACCTTAAACCTATGCCCCCTAGTAATTGACCCTTCTACCCTGGAAAAAAGTCTCTGACTATCCACTCTGTCTGTGCAACATTGGCTATTCTCCAGTCCTCCGGGACATCACCTGAAGACAGTGAGGATCCAAAGATTTCTGTCAAGGCCTCAGCAATTTCCTCTCTTGCCTCCTTCAGTATTCTGGGCTAGATCCCATCAGGCCCTGGGGACTTATCCACCTTAATATTTTTCAAGACACCCAACACCTCGTCTTTTTGGATCTCAATGTGACCCCAGGCTATCTACACACCCTTCGCCAGACTCAACATCCACCAATTCCTTCTCTTTGGTGAATACTGGTGCAAAGTATTCATTTAGTACCTCACCCATTTCCTCTGGCTCCACACATAGATTCCCTCCCCTGTCCTTCAGTGGGCCAACCCTTTCCCTGGCCACCCTCTTGCTTTTTATGTACTTGTATAAAGCCTTGGGATTTTCCTTAACCCTGTTTGCCAATGACTTTTCATGACCCCTTCAAGCCCTCCTGACTCCTTGCTTAAGTTCCTTCCTACTTTCCTTATATTCCACACAGGCTTTGTCTGTTCCCAGCCTTCTAGCTCCGACAAATGCCTCCTTTTTCTTTTTGACAAGGCCTACAATATCCCTCGTTATCCAAGGATCGCGAAATTTGCCATATTTATCCTTCTTCCTCACAGGAACATGCCGATCCTGAATTCCTTTCTACTAATATTTCAAAACCTCCCACATGTCAGATGTTGATTTACCCTCAAACATCCGCCCCCAATCTACGTTCTTCAGTTCCCGCCTGATATTGTTATAATTAGCCTTCCCCCAATTTAGCACATTCACCCGAGGACCACTCTTATCCTTGTCCACCAGCACTTTAAAATTTACTGAATTGTGGTCACGGTTCCTGAAATGCTCCCCTACTGAAACTTCTACCACCTGGCCGGGCTCATCCCCCAATACCAGGTCTAGTACAGCCCCTTCCCTAGTTGGACTATCTACATATTGTTTTAAGAAGCCCTCCTGGATGCTCCTTACAAACTCTGCCCCGTCCAAGCCCCTAGCACTAAGTGAGTCCCAGTCAATATTGGGGAAGTTAAAGTCTCCCATCACAACAACCCTGTTGCTTTTACTCTTTTCCAAAATCGGTCTACCTATCTGCTCCTCCATCTCCCGCTGGCTGTTGGGTGGTCTGTCGTAAACCCCCAACATTGTGACTGGACCCTTTTTATTCCTGATCTCTACCCATACAGCCTCGCTGACCTCGGAGGTGTCCTCCCGCAGTACATCTGTGATATTCTCCCTAACCAGTAGCACAACTCCTCCGCCCCTTTTACCTGCCCCTCGATCCTGCCTGAAACATCTAAATCCTGGAATGTTTAGCTGCCAATCCTGTCCTTCCCTCAACCAGGTCTCTGTAATGGCAACAACAGCATAGTTCCAAGTACTAATTCAAGCTCCAAGTTCTGCCTTACCGGTTATACTTCTTGCATTAAACCATATGCACTTCAGGCCACCAGTCCTGCTGTTTTCAGCAACATCTCCCTGTCTGCTCTTCCTCAGAGCCATAGTGGCCCTATTTCCTAGTTCTCCCTCAATTTTTTAATCTTCTGACCTATTGCTCCAGTGCCCACCCCCCTGCCATACTAGTTTAAACCCTCCCGTGTGACACGAGCAAACCTCGCGGCCAGGATATTTATGCCTCTCCAGTTTAGATGCAACCCGTCCTTCTTATGCAGGTCACACCTGCCCCGGAAGAGCTCCCAATGGTCCAGATAACTGAAACCCACCCTCCTACACCAGCTGTTTAGCCATGTGTTTAGCTGCTCTATCTTCCTATTTCCAGCCTCACTGGCACATAGCACAGGGAGTAATCCAGAGATTACAACCCTTGAGGTCCTGTCTTTTAACATTCTGCCTAGTTCCCTGAACTCCTGCTGCAGGACCTCATCCCCCTTCCTGCCTATGTCGTTACTACCAATATGTACCACGACCTCTGCCTGTTTGCCCTCCCCCTTCAGGATGCCCACTACCCGTTCTGAGACATCCTGGACCCTGGCACCAGGGAGGCAACATATCATCCTGGAGTCTCTTTCACGGCCACAGAAGCTCCCCTGACTATAGAGTCCCCTATGATTATTGCTCTTCTGCGCTTTGACCCTCCCTGCTGAACATCAGAGCCAGCCGTTGTGCCACTGCTCTGGCTGCTGCTGTTTTCCCCTGATAGGCTATCCACCCTGACAGTATCCAAAGGGGTATACCTGTTCGAGAGGGGGACAACCACAGGGGATTCCTGCACTGACTGCCTGCCCCTTCTGGTGGCCACCCATTTCTCTACCCGCACCTTGGGTGTGACCACATTTATAGAACTGCGATCTATGACGCTTTCCGCCACCTGCATGCTCCTAAGTGCATCCAACTGCTGCTCCAACCGAACCATGCAGTCTGTGAGGAGCTCCAGTTGGGTGCACTTTCTGCAGATGAAGCCACCCGGGACACTGGAAGCCTCCCGGACCTGCCACATCTCACAGTCAGAGCACTGCACCCCTCTAATTGACATTGCGTTAATCAATTAGTAAGTTATTGTTAACTATATGTTTCCTAGCACTAGATTTCTACTATAAATGTAAAAGCTAAATACAGTACTCTCCGATCTCTGGCTTAGATACCCCTCTAGCTTTGGTTCAAGCCCCATTAATAAAGAGAGCTTTTCACGGTTGGCATTCTAGTGCCTTAGCTGTTGCCAGTTGGTCCATCCAGTTTCATTCCCTTTAGACATCATAGCTGTTCGATACAATCGAATGGCTTGTTGGGCCATTTCTGAGGGCAGCCAAGAGTCAACCAGACTGCTGCGGGTCTGGGAGTCACATGAATACCAGACCAGGTAAGGACAGCACATTTTCTTCCCTAAAGGGAATTGGTGAACCAAGTGGCTTTTTACGACAATTGACAATGGTTTTATGGTCACACAGTCAAGTATCAGGTTTGCTTTTAATCCAGATTTTAAATTAAATTCCACGAGTTGCCATTGCAGGATTTGAACCCATGTCCCCAGAGCATTAGCTGGGACTTCTGGATTACTAGTCCACTGACATTACCACTGCACCTAACCCTCCCCTATCTGCTGAATATTTACAGCATTTTATGTTCAGATTTCAGATTTCTGGTATCTGCAGTACTTTTGCTTTTGGATATACAGGTCTTTATTCATAAAATCATAATTCTCAAAGTCTATTAAATATATGAATAGTGAGGGGCAGCATGGTGGTGCAGTGGTTGACACTGCTGTCTCATGACGCTGAGGTCCCAGGTTCGATCACAGCACTGGGCCACTGTCAGTGTGGGGTTGGCATATTCTCCCCGTGTTTGTGTAGGTTTCGCCCCACAACCCAAAGATGTGCAGGGTAGGTGGACTGGCCATGCTAAATTGCCCCTTAATTGGAAAAAAAAGAATTGGGTTCTCGAAATTTATTAAGAACTATATGAATAGTTGGACCCCTGCACAGATCCTAGACGTTCACCATTCATTAATTCCTTAAATTTGAATACATGTCTGTAGTCTTCTACCATCAAACCCATCACCTTCTCAGATCAATAACTGCCTTCAATTAATTTGCTTTAATTTTATTGCTTTAATTTTAAACAGTCTCTTGCGTGAAATCTTATTGCTGGTCTTTTAGAAGTCAAATTAAAGATATCCCTCTTTCTATTACAGTATTTACTCAAAATATTCAGGTATACTCAGTTGACATGACCTATTCCTTGCAAATCTGTGTTGATTCTCTCCAAATCAGCACTTGAGTGCTCAGTCACTGTCCATATTATATATTCCAATAACTTCCCTGCAGCAGTAGATAGGACTAACAAATAATTTCCTGGTTGCTCGGACCTTTCTTTTTTAAAAAAAAAAAAATAATTTTTATTGACGTTTACACAAAATATCAACAACAAAATGTAAAAGGAACTGTAAAATGTAGAATTAAATACAAAACATAACAACCCAGTGCCCCCTCCCCCCTATACATAAATAATATATTAACACCCAGCGAAAGACACAGCAAACATAGCAAATATATACACCCCCTCAGATCCCCCAGTATAGCCAAAAAAAATAAAATAGAACCCCCCCCCGGGTTGCTGCTGCTGTTGACCATGGACTTCCTGGCAGAACGGTAGACAAAGAACGGTTGCCACCGCCTGAAGAACCCTTGCCCCGATCCCCTTAAGGCAAATTTCACCCTCTCCAATTTAATAAACCCCGCCATATCGTTGATCCAGGATTCCACGCTTGGGGGCCTCGCATCCTTCCACTGAAGAAGAATCCTTCGCCGGGCTACCAGGGATGCAAAGGCCAGAATTCCGGCCTCTTTCGCCTCCTGCACTCCCGGCTCCTCTGCAACTCCAAATATTGCGAGCCCCCAACCCGGTTTGACCCTGGATCCTACCACCCTCGACACCGTCCTCGCTACGCCCTTCCAAAATTCCTCCAGCTCTGGGCATGCCCAGAACATATGGGTGTGGTTTGCTGGGCTCCCTGAGCACCTAACACACCTGTCCTCACCCCCAAAAAACCGGCTCATCCTTGTCCCAGTCATGTGTGCCCTGTGCAGCACCTTAAACTGTATAAGGCTAAGCCTCGCGCACGAAGAGGAAGAGTTCACCCTCCCGAGGACATCTGCCCACGTCCCCTCCTCGATCTCCTTCCCCAACTCCTCCTCCCACTTACCTTTCAGCACCTCCATCGAGGTCTCCTCCTCCTCCTGCATCACCTGGTATGTTGCAGAGATCTTCCCCTCTCCAACCCACGCCCCCAAGAGCACCCTGTCCTGTACCGTACGTGGCGGCAGCAGCGGGAATTCCACCACTTCCCGCCTGGCAAACGCCCTTACCTGTAGATACTAAAGGCGTTTCCCGGGGGGAGCCCGTACTTCTCCTCCAGCTCACCCAGGCTCGTGAACTTCCCATCCACAAACAGGTCCCCCAACGTTCTTATCCCTGCCCTGTGCCACCCCGAAAACCCTCCATCTATTCTCCCTGGGTCAAACCGGTGGTTCCCCCGTATCGGGGTCCACATCGAGGCCCCCACTTCCCCCCTGTGCTGCCTCCATTGCCCCCAAATTTTGAGGGCAGCCGCCACCACCGGGCTCGTGGTATACCTCATTGGAGGGAGCGGCAGCGGCGCCATTGCCAGCACCTCCAGACTTGTACCCTCACAAGACGCTGTCTCCAGACTCTTCCATGCCGCCCCCCCCCCATTACCCTCTTGCGCACCATCGCCGCATTGGCGGCCCAGTAGTACCCACATAGGTTGGGCAGTGCCAGCCACCCCCCCCCCCCCCCCCCATCCCTACTCCGGGACTCCAAGAACATCCTTTTCACCCTCGGAGTCCCTCGCGCCCACACAAACCCCGTTATGCTCCTGTTCACCCGCCTAAAGAAGGCCTTCGGGATAAGAATGGGGAGGCACTGGAACAGGAACAAAAACCTTGGGAGCACCGTCATCTTGACTGACTGCACCCTACCCGCCAGGGACAGCGGCAACGCGTCCCACCTGTTAAACTCCTCCTCCATTTGCTCCACCAGCCTCGTGAAATTAAGTCTATGCAGGGCCCCCCAGCTCTTGGCCACCTGGACCCCCAAATACCTGAAGCTCCTCTCCGCCCTGGTTAGTGGGAGCTCGCCAATCCCCCTCTCCTGGTCCCCTGGGTGATTCACAAACAACTCGCTCTTGCCCATGTTGAGCTTGTACCCTGAGAAATCCCCGAACTCCCTGAGGATCCTCATTATCTCCGGCATTCCCCCCACCGGGTCCGCCACATATAGCAGCAAGTCGTACGCACAGAGTGACACCCTATGCTCCTCCCCACCCCGCACCAGCCCCCTCCAGTTCCTCGACTCCCTCAGTGCCATAGCCAGGGGTTCAATCGCCAGCGCGAAGAGCAGGGGGGACAAGGGACACCCCTGCCTCGTCCCTCGATGCAACCAAAAGTACTCCGACCTCCTCTTGTTCGTGGCCACACTCGCCATTGGGACCTCGTACAACAGCCTAACCCACCTGACGAACCCCTCCCCAAACCCGAACCTCTTCAGCACCTCCCACAAGTACCCCCACTCTAACCTATTGAAGGCCTTCTCAGCGTCCATCGCCGCCACTATCTCCGCCTCCCTCGCCGGCATAACAACATTCAGGAGCCTCCGCACATTCGCGTTCAACTGCCTCCCCTTCACGAACCCCATCTGGTCTTCGTGGATGACCTGCAGCACACAATTCTTAAGGCTAAGACCTTCGCCAGTACCTTGTCATCTACCTTTAACAATGAAATCGGCCTGTAAGATCCACACTGCAGGGGATCATTGTCCCGCTTCTGGATCAAGGAGATCAGTGCCCGGGACATCGTCGGGGGCCCCTCCCTTGCCTCATTGAAGGTCCTAACCAGCAATGGGCCCAACAGGTCCACATATCTTTTGTAAAATTCGACCGGGAAACCGTCCAGCCCCGGTGCCTTCCCCGCCTGCATGCTCCCTATCCCTTTGGCCAGCTCCTCCAACCCAATCGGGGCCCCCAGTCCCTCCTCCACCTTCGTGAACTTCAGTTGGTCCAGAAAGCGGCCCATCCCTTCCTCCTTCAGTGGGGGCTCGGACCAATACGTTCCTCATAAAAGTCCCTGAAGACTCCATTGATGCCAATCCCACTCCGCACCCCCCCCTCCCATTCTTAATTCCCCCAATCTCCCTAGCTGCATCCCGCTTCCGTAGCTGATGCGCCAGCATGCGACTTGCCTTTTCCCCCATATTCATAAATCGCCCCCTGGGCCTTTCTCCACTGCGCCTCCGCATTCCTGTTGGTCAACAGGTCGAATTCGGCCTGGATGCTACGCCTCTCCCTCAACAGTCCCTCCTCCGCATACCTCCTGTCTACTCTCACCATCTCCCCCACCAGCCTCTCCCTCTGCTCTCTCCTTTCCTTGTGGGCCCTAATGGAGATCAGCTCTCCCCTAACCACCGCCTTCAGCGCCTCCCAGACCATCCCCACTCGGACCTCCCCGTTATCGTTGGCCTCCAGGTAGCCCTCTATGTTTCTTCGGACACGCTCGCTCACCTCCTCGTCCGCCAACAACCCCATGTCCAAGCGCCACAATGGTCGCTGGTCCCTCTCCTCCCCCAGCTCTAGGTCTACCCAATGCGGGGCGTGATCCAAAATGGCTATCACCGAGTACTCGGTATCCTCTACTTTAGCAATCAGCGCCCTGCTCATAACAAAAAAGTCGATCCGGGAATAGGCCTAATGAACGTGCGAGAAGAATGAAAATTCCCTAGCCCACGGCCTTGCAAATCTCCAAGGGTCCACCCCTCCCATCTGGTCAATAAACCCCCTCAGCACTTTAGCCGCCGCCGGCTACCTACCCGTCCTAGACCTGGAGCGATCCAGTGCGGGATCCAACACCGTGTTAAAGTCTCCCCCCATTATCAGGCCCCCCACTTCCAAGGCCGGGATCCGATCCAACATGCGCCGCATAAAACCTGCATCGTCTCAGTTCGGGGCATACACATTGACCAGCACCACCCTTTCCCCTTGCAACTTACCATTACGTACCTGCCGCCATTGTCTGTCACAATGCTCGACGCCTCGAACGACACCCTCTTTCCCACCAAGATCGCAACCCCCCGATTTTTGGCATCCAGCCCCGAATGAAACACCTGGCCTACCCACCCCTTCCTCAATCTTACCTGGTCTGCCACCTTCAGTTGTGTCTCCTGGAGCATGACCACATCCGCCTTCAGGTGTGCGAACACCCGAGCCCGCTTAACCGGCCCGTTCAGCCCCCTTACGTTCCAGGTTATCAGCCGGATCAGGGGGCTAGCCCCGTCTCCCCCGCCGACTAGCCATAACCCCTCCTCGGCCAGCCACGCGCTCTCGCCCCACGTCCGGCCCGTTCCCCACGGCGGCAGACCCCCGTCCCAACACCCTCTACTCGCTCCAGCTCCCCCTTGACCATACCAGCAGCAACCCGGTTCTCCCCCACCCCCCAGCTAGGACCCCTCCTAGCTGCATTGCTCCCCCCATTGCACTCCCGCAAGTCAGCGGACTCCTGCTGACCCCGGCCGCACCCGCCTCTCCTTCGACTCCTCCCATTGTGGGACTTCCCCTCCCCCTCCATTATCCACCAGCAGGCTCTCCGCCTCCCCCTTCCGTCCGAAGCACGGGGAAAAACCCATGCTTCCCCGCCCCGGCCCCGCCCCCTCCAGCCATCAGCGTGGGAAAAAGCCTGCGCTTTCCACCTGCCCGGCCCCGCCTCTCTGTCGCAGCTCCTTTCACAGGCCCAGTCCCCTCACGCCCGACTCGGGCCTCACCCTCCCCCGGCGGGGCCTCACCCTCCCCCGGCGGGGCCTCACCCTCCCCCGGCGGGGCCTCACCCTCCCCCGGCGGGGCCTCACCCTCCCCCGGCGGGGCCTCACCCTCCCCCGGCGGGGCCTCACCCTCCCCCGGCGGGGCCCCATCCCCCCTACCGGCCATCCACCCCCTACTCCGTTTACTTGCCCCCCTCCAAGAGCCCACCCAAAACAGTGCCCAACCCACCCTAACCACCCACACCGAACCAAAATTGAAAAAGAACAAAGAACCCCCCCCAACCTCAAAATGTAACACAACAACAGCAATCCCCGACCATCCCCATGGCCGACCCCCCCATCCCGACCCTCAGTTTGTGTCCAGCTTCTCGGCCTGAACAAAGGCCCACGCCTCCACCGGGGACTCAAAATAATGGTGCCGGTCCTTGTAGGTAACTCACAGTCGCGCCGGCTGCAGCATCCCAAACTTCACCCCCTTCCTGTGCAGCACCGCCTTTGCCCGGTTGTAACCGGCCCTCTTCTTCGCCACTTCCGCGCTCCAGTCCTGATATACTCAAACCTCCGCGTTCTCCCACCTGCTGCTCCTCTCTTTCTTGGCCCACCCGAGTACGCACTCCCGATCAGCGAACCGATGAAACCGCACCAACACCGCGCGCGGCGGCTCGTTAGCCTTGGGCCTCCTTGCCAGCAGTCTATGGGCCCCTTCCAGCTCCAGGGGCCCCTAGAAGGACACCGCTCCCATCAACGAGTTTGGTGACCACATAGGCTCCCACGTCCGACCCCTCCAGCCCCTCCGGGAGGCCCAGGATCCGCAGATTCATCCACCTCGACCGATTCTCCATTTCCTCGAACCGTTCCTGCCATTTCTTGTGGAGCGCCTCGTGCGCCTCCACCTTTACCGCTAGGCCCAAGATATTGTCCTCGTTATCTGAGATCTTTTGTCGGACCCCGCATATCGCCACCCCCTGGGCCGTCTGGGTCTTCAGCAGCTTATCAATAGAAGCCTTCATCGGCTCCAGCAGGTCCGCTTTGAGCTCCCTGAAGCAGCGCTGGATAACCTCCTGCTGCTCCTGCGCCCACTCCATCCACGCTGCCTCGTCCCTGCCCGACGCCATCTTGCTCTTCTTCCCTCGCACTTTCTTTGGCTTCACCACCACTTTTTTTAGTCGCCCCGCTCCTGGTCCAAGCCATACACTGGCGGGGGAATGTTGCAGTCTTCTTCCCACACCGGGAAATGTCGAAAAAATTTTGTTGGGGGCCCTGAGAAGAGCCCAAAAGTCCGTTCCAAGCGGGAGCTGCTGAACGTGCGACTTAGCTCCGCATAGCCGCAACCAGAAGTGCTCGGACCTTTCTTAAATAACAGGGTTACATTTGCAATTTTCCATCCAAAAACGGGACAATTCCTAAATAAGAAAGCTTTGGAAGGTTACGACAAAAGCATTCATCATTTTCTCACTAACTTCTGGGTGGAAATCAGATTATGGGGATTTTGTCAATCTTTAGTCTCATAAGCGGAAGTGCGCAGAAGCGGAACAAGCCGACAACGGCAGCGAACTCCGTCTGGGAGAACCAAGGGGCGACAACACCATGAACAGATGCCTACTTATGTGTGTGAATAATTTTGCAAAGTGTACAGAGCTGCTGCTGTTGAGCGGGGGCATAATACAGTCCGATGGCTTCTCAGGGAAAATTAAAACGTCAGCAGCAGCAGCGGCCCATAGGGGAGTTGGGGTGAGTGCTCCGTTGGGAGGGTGTGGGAAGACGGAGGCGCGTGGGGTCACGTCAATTGCTGTTGTATATTCTCTTTTTGCACTATGTTAATGTTCACTCTATTTTGCTGTGTTAGGATTATTACTATTTATCAAAAACTTTGCAAAACTTCAATTAAAAAATATATATTTTTAAAAAAATCTTTAGTCTCATTATTGTTTTGAATACTGTTTTCTCGGTTCATGTCACCTTTAGTGAGTCCCAGTCTTTATACATTCCCTGCAACATAAGGTGTATTATCCCCTTCCTCTGCTATGAAAACTGACAAAGTAATTAATCAAAAAGTGCACCACTTATTTTAATTTCCAATATGACCCATGTTTGAAGGACCATATTACCCTGGCTATAGTAAAAAAAAAAGATAGTTTTAATTCTGATGGTGCTTGGAAGTTTCTTTTTGTAGCTTTCACTATCCTTTTTATCACTCTTTGAAGGTCTTTACATCACTCGCTGTCCCCTGCACTTACACCATTTTCGGAATTTATACTTTTCTTAACTATTCTTGGATTTTTTTAAAATTCATTTACGGGATGTAGGCATCAATGGTTAGGCCAGTATTCATTGCCCACCCCTAGTTGCCCTTAGGAAGGTGGTGGCGAGCCGCTTTCCTGAACCGCTGGATTCCCTGAGGTGTACGTACACCCACTGTGCTGTTAGGGCGAGAGTTCCAGGATTTTGACCTAGCAACAGTGAAGGATTGGCTGATGTACTTCCAAGTCAGGATGGTGAATGACTGAAGTTAGGATGGTGAATGACTTGAAGGGGAACTCCAGGTGGTGAGGTTCCCAGGTATCTGCTACTTTTGTACTTCTAGATGGTAGCTGTCGTGGGTTTGGAAGGTGCTGTCTAAGGAACCTTGGCGAGTTACTGCAGTGCATCTTGTAGAAGGTACACATGGCTGCCACTGTTAGTCGGTGGTGGAGAGTTTGAATGTTTGTGGAATGGGGAAACAATCAAGCAGGTTACTTTGCCCTGGATGGTGTTGAGCTTCTTGAGTGTTGTTGGAGCTGCACTCCTCCAAGCAAGTGGAGAGTATTGCATTACACTCCTGGCTTATGCTTTGTAGATGGTTGACAGTCTTTTGGGGGTGGGGGTGGGGGGTAAGAAATCAGGTGGTGAGTTACGTCTCAAGATTCCTAGCCTTTGACCTGCCCTGGTAGCCACAGTATTATGGCTCATAAAGCCAAGACCCTTTATGCTATTTTATCTGCTGTCTCTATTCATCCTGTTGCCTTTAAACAAAATTGTGTACATTTATCTGCAGGTCCCTCCGTTCCTTCACCCCCTATAAATGCATCACTTCACACAAATTGAATCTACCATTTCACGTCCTCCTCATGTTTGTTGCGATCCTTTACATTGTTACATTTCCAAGCTTGAAATCACCTACAAATTTTGGAAATGTGCACCCCATGACAATTCCAGATTATAATCAAAAACAACAGTGGCCCCAATGCAAAACCCAAGGGGACACCACTGCATTATTCCATCCAGTCTAAAAATCAACCATTCCCTACCACTCGCAGTCAATTTGTACCCACAGTACCATGACCCTCTTTAATCCCATGGCCTTTATACCTTTGATTTTTTTTAAATTTTAGACATCAAATCGATGTGTTTTGTAGTTACGCAGCATAACATAGGAGGTCTTTTTCTAAAATCAGTTGAGTTATGAAATGAATACATCTTTATCACGTATGACTATTTAAAAAGTTAACAAACATTGGGCATTGGCTCATTCTTCAATGTACAGGCAATAGCTGCTGATTATCAATTGCAACAGTGTAATTTGTTCTCGTGGGTGACGTTGGGCTGTTCTGAACACTGACAGGTTTATTCATCCTTTAGGCAGCTCTTGCTGTGGTGACTTTTTGTTTACACATTGATCTGATCACATTGACAACATAACCATGATGGTTTATCTTTTGATTGAAAAACTGTTTTTCAGTCAAAGACCAGTGCCAAATTGCTTCAATTTCAAATAGATAGTGCAAGCCAAGAGGGAAGTCCCCAAAATAAAATTTCATAGAAATTGACAAGAGGAAAAATGGTTATCAGAAATTTTATTTTCCTTTGATTTTGTCATGCTAATCCTCCTTTTCATCACTTTCCTCCCACGTACACTTTTCTTAGAATTAACACACCATACAACAAGGAAAACAGGAGGACAGGCAAATAAGGTGCAAAACAAGTTTTAATAAAAAACAAAGGCAGGGAGAAAGAAATACATTTCTATCAAGGACTAGAGCCTGTTAATGTAAACAATTCTTTGGACCTTCACAGCACGTACAAGTCAAACGATTTGGAGGCAGACAGGTTAATGAAAAGAAAAATGGCTGGATTATACTCTCCAGAGGAATGTGTAAGGCAGTTTGTGGCTTTATAAGAGATTGCAGAATGTCACAAGGCTCAAGGGAAACCAATTTAAATTTGTTTCAGTGATTTTTGTGAAGCTTTGACCTACTATCTCGTGCAACCATCATGAAGTGGGAAAGCTATGGGAATATATGGCTACCTTTTGGATTTTGTTTTTAGTGTGTACTGCAGCTCCAGTACAAACAAAGCGCCCAGTATTAAAAAAAATGCAAGTTATTACAATTAACATACCTTGCTTTAAAATTTCTTTAAGGAACATGCCCAAGAAACTGTATATTTACATATATTTAATCAATCAGATTTGTCATCCGATTTTATTTGGTTTATTCTGGTCTACGCTTTGCCAGAGCTTAAAGGGCAGAAATGCATTACTCATTCCTCATTGGCTCGGTGATGGGAAGCAAGAAGCTAACTCGATAACAGGTAAAAGAAAATGTAACTTCTCACTTTAATATCGTCAGAATTGTTTTTGCTACACTTTATACAAAGATATATAGTGAAATAATTCTTCCGGTTCCCAGTCTCAAGCTTTTGCACAGACAAGATTGTCTGCCTGTTTTTGTGATGCAAAATCTTTCTATTTCTGAAATCAGGAACTAAATAAAACTTGGGGAAACCTACACACAATAAACTGAGGGAAGAAACACTACTTTGCTTATGTTTCAAACTGGTCCTGCTACACTTCAGGAGGAATGTAGTCATTTGGTCGGTGTTGTTGACTTACCAGTGTGTTATGCTGATGCAGTGTGCAAATATAATAAGACAAGAATTTATACAATAACTGTATCTGAAATGGTGTTATGCTAGTGGCCTCTAGAGGGAGATAGCACAAGTTTCCTGGGCCATTGCACCTGCATTTGTATTGGTAAGAAAATGCAGTGTTACCACCATAGGGGACAAGCAGTTAAGACAAAAACACTGCTTGGCTCTTTGCATTTCCTCTCGAGTTACTTTACAAATATATGTCTAATTTTACGATCCAGTTAGGGACCTGTAACCCACAACATTCCACAATTTTAACCAAAAATAAACTATTATACAAAGTCAGAAAGTAAAACAGTCTACAAAATCTACCTTGTACCTTTAGCATTCAGAATATACAGTCAATATGAATTAACAGGGAAACTGTGGTCAAACACACTGCACATTAAATGGCAGATGCGACCAAGACAGATCCCAGAGATTTCTCAGCAACCCACCGAGATGTCAGTGACCACCTTGAGTGACAAATTCTCACAAAGACCAGTTAAAACTCTCCCTCACGAGCAATTTCAACTCTGCTTTCAAAAAATCTAGCCTCCAAATTCCCGCAAAAGCCATTCTGACTCAGACCACCTCAATAACTGCACGGGCAATCTCTTCTCCCACGACTGCATTCCACAGGATTCACAGCCCTTCAAGAAGAGTTGGCAGTGTGAGGGTTGATTAGAGGCAGGAGTGAAGACCACTGTATTCACGAAGCGATCACTACCTTGTGTTCTTGGAACTCCAGTCTCCCAGCTGCACCAAGGTATAAATGATTAGAGGGGATATTAGGAAGTACTTTTCACAAGGTGGTAGGTGTCTGGAATTCACTGTCCGGATTGGTGGAAGCCCTCTCATTTAAAGATACCTGGATCGACATCTGAAGTGCTGTAACCTTAAAGGCTACAGACTGGGTGCTGGAAGATGGGATTAGAATGGTCTTTTTTCAGCTGGCACAGACAATAGGCTGAATGGTCTATTTTGGAGCTGTAACTTTTCTTTTGTTTTATAGCTTCTCAAAGCACCAATTTCCTTCAGCACAGCAACAATGATTATACACCATCTTCTCAGTTCCTCAGAATGTACCTGCTAACAGTTCCCAGTGTTTTTCTGTCAGCTGCAAACACACAAGGTCCAAACAGCAACTTACCCCTTTCCCAGCAAACAGAATCTGAAACCAGAGAAACTTCTTACACTCCACCCATCTCCACGACAGCATAGCCTTTTAGGGTTCATTGAATCTTTTCAACTAACTTAGCTCTAACTAAATTCCAAAACAAAACATATTGGGAGACTGAACTTATTTGCACATTACAGGGGGCCAGATGACTTGCTTCACCTGCCCTCTCCCAGGAATTAAAGTTGCCAGGAAGCCAACTTATTCCATGCCAGCCAACCCTGCACCCGTAACACTGTGCGGGCAGGCTAAATTGGAGTGAGCGAGTCCCACCCTCAGGAGCTACTGGTCAAATTGTCTGGCAGCTCCAGTAGCACCAAAATCTCATTAGTGGGTGCTGCCGGGACCAATGGATCCCACAGTGAGGCAAGTTCGAGGTGTTGGGCATGGAGGATTTGGCTATCCAGGGCGGGGTTTGCAGCTCGGTTTTGAAGATCAGGGAGGGAAGGAGGGACGGAGGGATGGATGGCCCCCCATCCCACACAAGATAGTAAACTATTTTTCCTGTTTGCACCAAATAGCCTGACCATTCCCATCGTATTATAGTAAGGGCAGCAGATTATCAGCGTCAATTGGCTTAACATTCTCAATTGTCCCTTAATTATTTCTTTCAGCACCTGTTCACCTATTGTGTTAGGGGGATGAGCAGCAAGATGGAGGGTGGGGGTTGTACACCCACCCTATTTTAAGTACCCAACACCGAAATATGCTTGGCAGAAGTACACAACATGCACTCCCACATCTCAAGCTCGTAAAATCCAACCCTACATCTCCAGCTACGTTAACCCACCTGCTGTAATAGGATCTTACCTTTCTCGCTGTTAGCCCCTTAACTCAGAATGGGCCAATGTGTAACAGACTCAAAGCTGCTTTAGTTGCAGTTATCTCATTTTCTCCAGTTAAACTGGAATATTCCAAGAAATAAAAATGACATCTAAAATATCATGAACCATGAACTAGATATTTGCGCCACAAACTTGTTTTACTATTGGGCAGCCAACACGGAGGTGCTGTTAGGTTGGTTCAGGGACCAGGAGGTTTCCTGGATACGAATGGAGTCAGGGTCATGAAAGGGGCCGTGTCGGAGGCATTGCCGACGGCCTCTCTGCTGTTTCCTCCAGCAAAGTATTTGTCGCATCCGGTGGTTATGAGGAATGTGATATAAAATAGTTAGTTTAAATATATTAGTTACAGTAATGTAGATGTAGGCTGGTCTAATTCTAGTGAGTTCACAGACAAAGGATTTCAGAAAGCATGGCAAGGAAGGGGGAGGGGTGTCTGGTAGAGGAGGAGAAAAGGATGCTGGGTAACAAGATGCCAGGGTTAAGGAATGAGAAGTGAGCCAATTAGGATGTATGGCCAGGTCAGGAGGGGTATAGGATGACCTATGGGAATCGTGTATGTGAAACTTGATGCCATTTGAATGTATTTGCAGAGATCCCCTTGTCTCGGACCTCATTCGTTTCCAAGGGGTCCAGGAGACTGGTTCAGTGTTCTGTGTCCCTGAGAAGCGAGTCAGACTTGCAAGTTGGTTAAAAATAAATAATACTATGCCTACAAATCCATCGAGTTTTATTGAGGCCAGACTGACGGGTAAAGAATTCAACATTTGTCATTCGGTGCTGGAAACCCGGAATTTCTCAAGACGGTTACCGACCAACCGCGAAATCAGAATTAGACTGATTTTGGACAAGGAAAGTGGGAATGGGCCCACAATGTGTAGCTGGAAAATGACCGCGCATTGATTTTCCCCTCTTCTTATGGTCTGATTGGTCTGGTCACTCGCGGTTGGTACGGAAAGATCGTCGCGACGAAATCAAAGGTCAGTCTGGGGATTAGAAAATTTAACTGATAGGATTTCATAATTGATGGTTCGGTTTTGGGTTAGTTTTGGAATTGATGGGACATCGAAATTGATGGTTTAATTCCATATGGTTCGGTTTTGGGTTAGTTTTGGAATTGATGGGACATCGAAATTGATGGTTTAATTCCATATGTGTGTAGTTTTGGGATTGATGAGACATCAAAATTAATGGTTTAATTCCATATGTGTGTAGTTTTGGAATTGATGGGACATCGGATGATGGTTTAATTCCAGGTGTGTGTGTTTTGGAATTGATTTAATTCCACGTATGAGTGTTTTGGAAACTATAGTTGATTAAGCTAAAATTGTATCCTTGGACTGTAGCGGCGAAAAAACGCAGTCTTGAGGACTAGTTTGAGATTATGGGGAATTGCTTGGATAACACGAATGGTCCAGGCACGCCATTGCAAATATTATGTGATATTTATCCAGATAAAGCAAGAGATTTTAGGAAAATGTCAGCAACCTTAAGGAACAAATTGGGTGATGAATGGCCACTAGGGGGCACTAAAGACCTGGACATCATTAAGAAAATTCAGGGAAAAATCTGGAAAAAGAGCCAAAGTATGAAAGCAAAAGAATTAATTGGATGATGGAGACAATATTGTCAAGAGGAAAGAGATAAGATCATGTTATCAAGTTGGCAAGGAAATGCCCTTAAAATGGGAATTCCAATTAGTGAAGGGGGAACCAGAAAACTCTGCAGATCTTGAAAAAGGAGCGTGCATTCAAAAAACGCACAAGTAAAGAGAGGATGGACTCAAGTAAAAAAAATGGGCTACGTAGTTCAATGGCTGGCCTTGCATTGACAGAAGCAGATGAGGACTTAGAAAATTGGACCATGTCGGCTAGAGTCCCGACTGCACCAGTAACATTGTCTGCACTAATTCCGGAACCACCAGGGTATCAGAATTTATATTCGGTCACTGCTCCCCAGATTCAAATCATGCCAGCCTCTCCAGCCCCTTCGGCTGATAGCTTGGGTCCTATTTCAGAATCATCACGGTCTGTTAGAGAAAGGGAGCTCTGTTCAACAAGCCCAGTTAGCTCTAGGACCCGATCTCGGACAATGAGAGAGGGGCCTGATCCTATCCAGAAACAATCACGCATACCACCTGGATCCCTTCAGACCGATATGGTAGGACAGAAAAGTATGAGATCAAAGAAAGAGGATGGGAATGGTTCTGAGGAGCTGAAGCTCCCCCTAGTGGCAGGGAAGGACGTCAAAGTCTTTGAAGAGCCAGAGGAATCCACTAGAGCGCCCCCTAGTGAGTCTCTGAGACAGTTGCCGATTAGGAAAATACCAAACCCTGACGCTGCAACGGCGGCCGCCCAGCCCACGATAGACGTTTATTTCCCATGGAGGCCCAGTGAGATGATGGCTATTCTGGCTGCAATCCCAGACAGGAAGAAATCTCCTGCTGCTTTCGTGGATTATCTGAGAACTACCATCTCAGTTTATCAGGCTGATTCTAGGGACCTCTGGGCCCTAGTCCAGCAGGTTTTAACCCCAGCAGATACCGCAATCATCTCAATCACTTGAAGTATGCTAGCCACACCGCACTTCAGCAAGCCCATGCTTTGGACGATGATAGACGGGCACAAATTCTGAATGCGTTGAATGTCACATTTCAAAAGCCCATAAACATTTCTGCTATCTTAGACCTCAAACCTAAAAAGACTGAAGAGCCAGAGGAATTTCTGGAACGTTTTAATGAAATCTACCGTGGGCAGTCAGGCGACTTGCCATACCAAAATGGTCAGAATTCCCCTCAATATTGTGCTGTGTTAATGCATTGCCTACTACCTTCCGTGGCTACTGCCGGGAAATGTAATAACATGAATTGGTCAGAGAACGACCCTTCTCAGATGGCCAGGGCAGTCAGATTTTATTGGAAGGAGGGTGTAGGTCAGGAAGGAGGCTCAGTTACAAAGATTAAGACCGAGTATGTAACGAAAAAAGGATGATCTGAGACCCCAACCAGCGGCAGAAACGGTGGCTTACCAGCTGGAACCCCAATATTGTGACCTTGGGTGGGTGGATCAACATGGGGTAGGATATCAAACCCACCCAAATGGACCCTCAGCTCCTCTTTATGGCCCAGCGTATGCACCAACAGCTTTACAACCGCCGCCCCCTCTGAGGGGCCATTGGTCTACTGGGAAAAGAGGACGGGGCAGATATAGAGGGAACAATGCATGTTTTAATTGCGGCCGTGCAGATCACTGGCAAAAGGAATGCCCCTTTAAAAGACAGGCAGCAGAAGGAGACAACCCGACCCAAAGGAGGGGGTACCCACCAAGGGAGGACAGACGAGATACACTGACTTCTCCCAGGCAAACCCTTTCCCAACACAGGATTGACGAGCTAATTTAGTCATAAGGACTCTCCAATCGGACAGGGAACCTATTATTTCTCTGCAGATAGGAGATCAACACTGCCCATTTGTAATCGACACTGGAGCAGCCATGTCTTCGGTGCAATCGACTACCACTATCCGACCACACCCAGCATTTGTCGGGGTTCCAAGGACAGGTGTGTAAGTATCCTATTTCTGAACCTGTGACAGTCACTTACGAGAATAAGTCTGCGGGTCATCAGTTTGTGGTGACTACTGGATTGGACTGTAACTTGTTGGCCCGAGATTTACTGTGTATCTTCCAGCTACAGCTAGAGTGCGCAGACGAAGGGGTAACGGTTCAATCATGGAGGATGAGACAACAGTGCTATATTTCTATCACTCCCCAGTGGTGGACATTAGACATTGAACATTCACTGCATCACGTTACCCTGGCCTATGACAGAACCGGACAAAACAGGGAGTTGGAGGACAAATACCGGCCGTTAATTGGGAGCGAATGGCCAGTCAAGGTTACAGCCAGTCACGGGAAAAGAAGGTACAGCCGATTTTGTTACAATACCACCACATTTATGGCCACAGTCAGCTTCTGTAGGCCCTCATATTACACGTCAGGTCCACGACCAGTACCATGCCAAGGATCTGGGACCTATGGTAAGGAGGGCAGTGGATCATTCAGATCCAACAGAGTACGCACTTCAAGTCACGCCAGACGGCACTACCATAAAATATTTTGAGGTCCCTGAAACGATTAACACTCGACTTCAGCATCACCGGGGACGTGACGTTTTGGAATATGTCAATCCACAGGTCTGGGCAGAATACCCATTACAAGTGGGAAAGACAAATGTTACACCTATAAAGGTAACGATTAAGGATCATGTAAAGCTACCTTCCATTCGGCAATGCCCCCTGAAATCCCAAGCTGCCCCGTCTATAGACAAATTAATCCGAGAGCTGTTGCAACAGGGTATTTTGGTCCCTTGCCAATCAGAATGTAACACCCCCATACTTTCTGTGCCTAAACCAGCCAAACCAGACCAGTACCGATTAGTACAGGATTTACGCTTCAATCAATGCCATCGCACAGCCGTTACATGCTCTCGTCCCTAATCCTGACCACATACTGGCTCAAATTCCAGCTCAAGCCCGTATCTTCGCCATAATTGACCTTCAGCACGCTTTCTTTGCCCTTCCACTTGCACCTGAAAGCCAATATTTGTTTGCCTTCACTTACAATGGACAGCAGTATACCTGGACCCGACTGCCTCAGGGGTTCGTCAACTCACCTACGCTCTTCTCCAGATGTCTGCAGACCCAACTCCAGGCCTTGACATTGGAGCATGGTTCCACTCTAGTGCAGTATGTAGATGACATATTGGTACGAGTCCTGACGAGCCCAGTAACAGGGATGATGTGATCCAGTTATTAAACCACCTATCCTCGTTGGGTTATGTTGTTTCACAATCAAAGGTCCTGGTGGCTCAGACAAAGGTCAAGTTCTTAGGAGTTTTACTTACAGCCACAGAAAGAAGTCTCGAACCCAGTAGGATTGAACCAATATGCCAATTCCCCGCCCCTACCACAGCCAAGGAGGTCCGTCATTGGCTGGGTATGGCGAATTATTGTAGGCAGTGGATACCAAACATCGCTGTCTATACAAAAGTTGCTGACGCCTTACACTAGTGAAGGGGGGAATTTTACTCTCACCACCGAGGCACTCAAAGCCTTCCATTGCCTGAATCAGGCCTTGTTACAAGCACCGGCCCTCGGTAGGCCCTTGTACGACCGACCGACCGTTCCAGATATACTGTACTGTTCTGGAAGGATGTTCAACAGCGGTACTCACCCAGCAACATGGGGACAAGCACCGGCCCGTAGCATATTACTCTTCCAAACTTGATCCAGCGGCGTTGGGCCACCCGGTTTGCACCCAGATCTTGGCAGCGATATACAATAGTTTGCAGGCTGCTGCCAATATAACTCTCCAACAGGATATTACGGTCCCACCTCGGTAATCGCACTATTGGGGCAACTGCAGACTCAGCATCTTACCGCAGCTCGTCAGAATAGGTATGAAATATACCAATTGAACAATCCACGTCTGACATTTAAATACTGTACCACTGTCAATCCAGCCTGTTTTCTTAGCGGTCCCCCTGTCCATGAAGACGCACCTGGCCACAACTGTTTAGCCTTGATTCAGGAAACTACCACAATAAGGGACGATCTGAGCGATATTCCGTTGGAACAACCTGACATGATTATGTATGTTGATGGCAGTGCATTAATAAGCCCCACTGGCCGGAGACTGTCCGGTTACGCAATCGTAGATCAGGATGGTCTGATCCGAGAAATGACCGCTTTTCAGACCCCTTATTTAGCCCAACAAGCCAAACTTTTTGCCCTTACCCGTGCATGTATACTTGGGGTAGATCGTCGGGTAAATATTTACACTGACTCCCGATACGCCTTCGGGGTAGTTCATGACTTCGGACAGCTCTGGAAGAATAGGGGATTCCTTACCTCGGCTGGCACAGAAATATCCCACCAGGGTTTAGTTAATGACCTACTGCAGGCCCTCCTTATGCCTGCGCTGATTTCCGTCATTAAACACGTTGCCCATACAAACGGTAAGACCCCAGTTGACGTTGGTAATGAACAAGCAGATTGTGCAGCGCGGACAGCCGCGCAAATTCAGCAAGTGATGGTGCTTAAAATATTAAGTCAGACTAAACGATCTGCTATAAATAGGTCTGCTTCTGACAAGTCAATGCCAACCATCCAAGACATCATAAGGTTACAGGAGGACGCTCCTGAGAGTGATAAACAAATGTGGAAACGGTTAGGTTGTACATATGATTCTGTTTCCTCTTTATGGACCATACCAGCACATCAGACTTGTATGTCTGATGTATTGGCTTCATGGGTCATCGAATGTGTACACTTTGCAACTCATTGTGGGGCTCGGGGGACTAGTGATTTGTTGCTGGACACTTGGTGGCACCCTAAAATGCCCAGAGTTGGCCCAGAGTATCAGTAATCGATGTTTGATTTGTCAGCAATATAACACCGGCAAAGTATCCCTTGTGGTGTGGGGAAAACCCCGTTGCCCAATGGTCCCTTTGAGACGCTCCAAATGGATTACATTGAGTTAGACAGGTGTCAATGTTATAAATATGTTTTGGTTATTGTGGATGTGTTCAGCAGATGGGTCGAGACGTATCCGACTACCGATAATAAAGCTGCTACTGCGGTTAAAGTTCTGATGCGGGAAATCATTCCCCGGTACGGTATACCAGCTCAGTTAAGTTCTGATAACGGGCCTCATTTTATTGGACAGATTAGCAAGGAGTTCTGCTCCCAGTTGGGCATACGCCAGCAGTTACACTGTACGTACAGACCGCAGGCGGCCGGGTTGGTTGAGAGACACAATCAGACCCTCAAAACTAAATTGGCTAAATTAAGAGCAGACACGGGACTGTCTTTGTTCTTTGTTCTTTTGACATGGCTTAAGTTGCTCCCCGTTGCCCTCTTCCAGCTGCGGGTTACACCTGCGGGACCGGACCGGCTCTCTCCTGCCGAGATCCTTAATGGCAGGCCCCTGAGAACTCCCTGGAGCCTGCATGTTCCCAGACTGGTTCAGTTTCACCATATGACTGAAGAAATGACCACCTATGTTCTAGCCCTCACTAAGGTCCTCAAGGAGCTCCATGGCCAGGTCCACACAGCTCACCCGCCACTGCCCCCATTACCGAGCTCACTTTCAGTGCAGCCCGGTAGTTATGTCATGGTCAAAAATTGGACTCGGAAAGGGTCGGAGCCGCGATGGGAGGGGCCCTTCCAAGTTCTCCTTACCACCCCCACTGCAGTTAAAGTGGAGGGGCGGAGTGCTTGGGTCCACCTCCATCACTGTAAATTGGGTCCACCTCTACCACAGTAAAAAGGTTGGTTACTAACCTGCCTCCCTTCCCCAGCGCTGTTTTACAGGTGTGAAGCATGATGGGGTGGCTGCGCACCACCTGTGTAATCTTTGGCCTCACCTCGCTTGGAGTGACATCGGCGACGGACATGGAAAAGGGAAATATCATCTACATCTGTTACCCCAACCAAACTACAAGGACATTTTGTTTATGCAGAGGTGATGTTCTTCGCTGCCCCCATATACGAGGACATGGTATCGACTCATGGAAGGTCATCAGGTTAACGGACAATGCAGGACTCATGAAGCAATTGCACCGCTCCCGGCGATGGGAAGGGAACATTACATGGACATTGCCTTGTTTTTGGAGTACATGTAAATTTGATTTTGGATGTGTTAAGATTGGTGCCATAAAAGTAAAATCAGACCGTCAGGAGAGGGTAGGAAGAGGTTGTGAGAGAGAGAGGGGGACTAGAGAGAGGACGGGGCATGTAAGGAGGAGAGTACAACCAGAACGTAGGTTTATCAGGAGTTACACTTAATTCATTTAGGGCCCAGACTGAGGAAAACCCGGGTAGTATGAATCTCTTCTACCAGATTTATCACGGCTTGTATGGCCAGGGACGGGTTGTCTGCTACCCAAACCCCGCAGCGGTGTCTAGGTTATTTTCTGTTTCACCGCTTTGGAGCACTCCCCAAACGGTGGTTCTTTGTCAGCGTTCCGAGCCACTGCCCGAGCAAGTCACTCTTCCTTACGATCCGGGTTCAGCACCACCGGCTATTTGCCTTCCCCTTCCTCGGGATAATTCCCACTCACAGTATGATAGGCTGCAATGGTGGAGGGCGTACATATCTAGCCATTTCACTCCTAATAGGGACACTCGGTCATACGAGAATTGTTTCAGCAGTGACGGGTATGGCTGTTTGCTGGTAGAGGTGGAAACGAATATAACATGTCTGTTCCCCACCTGTACGGACAGGAGGTGTCATATCACTCAGGCGTCTGGCCAATGCGTTTGTTACAACACCACCGGCGTTCCATTGAACGCCAGCCTCTAGCTCCTTTGTGGCTGGGCGAATGTCTCTCATATCACTGTTGGGACTAGGGCTTTCTGCATTGCTGGGAGGCCCGAATGAGCATTCCAAAGCTGGATAAACTGGGCTACTGGGGGATCCCTACGCAACCGATATACTGATTGTGATGCTAGCCTGTACACTGAGCAAGGATACTACTTTTTTTTTTTTTAAATGGCACAGTGACCAATGTTTCGTCACCCCCATTTCCCCACCAAATTGCTATTGGGACTCTAGTCCCGACCACAGTCCCTTGCCCCTCGGCGTGGATGCTGCATAATCAGTCTTACCATCCTGGGAAACAAAACCTTGGGAGCCCTCGGGGCAATAACCAAGGAATTGTCTCAGCCACGGTCGTTTGCAATGCAGAACCGGTATGCTCTTGACTATCTTCTGGCCCGTGAGGGTGGGGTCTGCGTCAAAGTGTAGGGCATGTGTATCATGGGAGTTCAAGACCTAACCGCTAACATGACTAAATTTATGGATCGCATACGGGATCACCTGGACGGAATGCAGGACCCTGGCTCATGGGGTAACTGGGGATTTGGAGGTTGGAAGGACTGGTTAATAAATATGGCCATGTATTTAGCAGTGGCACTCGGCTGCATCTTTGTGGGCCTGGCCATCCTTAAATGCTTGATGGGTAGAATGCGGGGTGCACTGGAACAGATAGACGGCACTAGAATCTTGGCTGTTAGGATCCACGAGAGTGCAGCGGATGAAGGGGGGCTACAACAGGAGTTGGAAATGCAGCGACAAATCTTTTTAGATGAGGTGCCGTAGCTACGGATTGAATAGATAGGTTATCATGAAATTATAAAAGGAGGGAATGACGAATGTGATATAAAATAGTTCGTTTAAATATATTAGTTACAGTAATGTAGATGTAGGCCGGTCTAATTCTAGTGAGTTCAAAGACAAAGGATTTCAGAAAGCATGGCAAAGAAGGGGGAGGGTGTCTGGTAGAGGAGGAGAAAAGGATGCTGGGTAACAAGAGGCCAGGGTTAAGGAATGAGAAGTGAGCCAATTAGGATGTATGGCCAGGTCAGGAGGGGTATAGGATGACCTATGGGAATTATATATGTGAAACTTGATGCCATTTGAATGTATTTGCAGAGATCCCTTTGTCTCGGACCTCATTCGTTTCCAAGGGGTCCAGGAGACTGGTTCAATGTTCTGTGTCCCTGAGAAGCGAGTCAGACTTGCAAGTTGGTTAAAAATAAATAATACTATGCCTACAAATCCATCGAGTTTTATTGAGGCCAGACTGACGGGTAAAGAATTCAACATTTGTCAGTTATTTCCATGTTAAAGATATGGCAGCGGTTCCGCCAGCAATTTAAGCTGGGGCGGGTGTCAAGGTGGTTCCCTATCTGCAGCAATCATTTGTTACAACCAGGAAAACTTGTGGTTAGGGGGGCTGTGTGGTGAACCACTGTATTATGGGATGTAAGGTAGGACCTGCACTACAGGTTCGCCGGTAGCCCCTGCCGGCTAGCTCCGCCCACTAAGATCTGTATAAATATGCGTGCCCTCCATTGCTCTGCCATTTCGCCAGCTGCAGCAGGAGGCCACGCATTTGACTGCAATAAAGCCACAGTTGTACCCAATCTGCGTCTTTGTGCAGTTGATTGCGCATCAGGCTGGAGAGGATAAAGGACCTATTTTTGGAAGGTCAGTTTGCTGAGAGGTGCGGAGGGAGAAAACATATGTTTAGGTACATGGAAAGCTTTTGACATTACCGGGGGTGCCGTCTGCCATTCACTTTGCTAGAACGGATTCTGTCCTGTGGATCAGAGGACGGCGCTACATCGGGGTTCTATGGCCGGATCTTGGGGGGCTGAAGCAGGTCTCGGAGGAGGTGAACGCTAAAGGGGGGGGGGGCTGTGTCCCATTTTGGAGAAGTGTTGAGGGGGTCTCTTGACAGATTGAATGCTACGACACCCTTCATGAGGCTAGGTTTGATACAGTTCAAGGTGGTGTTCAGGGGACATCTGAACAAGACCAGCATGAGTTGGTTTTTGGAAGGGGTTTTGAGGATAGGTTGTGAGCAGCATTCAAGAGGGCCTGCGAATCAATGGCACATGTTCTGGGCTCTTTTTTCAACACCATGTCAACAATTTGATATGTGGATTTGGAGCCCTGCCCATTAGTAGAGCTATTTGGGGTGGAATTCAGCTGGAATTGAGAACTGGGTGATGGCGGATGCTCTGGCTGTTGCCTCATTGTTGGCTCAGCAGAGTTGGAGGCAGGCAACACCTCCTAGTGCCGCAGTGTGGCTGTAACTTGGAGTTCTTGCACCTTGAGAAGGTAAAGTCCATGGTGAGGGGAACGATTGATGGGTTTTATGGTAAATGGCATCTGTTTATATTGCATTTTAAGGATCTGGTTACTGTTCGTTGTTGGGGGGGGGGGGGGGGGTATAATTGTTGGCGAGGTTTTTGTTTTAATATGTCTGCTAAGGTTGCTGATACACGTGTTACTGCTTGATTGTTGTTTATGTATAAAATATTTTCTTAAAAAACAGGAAACTGTTGACGTAATTGGTCATTTCCTGGTTGGACAGATGTAATGAATGGTGTGCCACAGGGACCAATGCTTGGACTTCTCTCAACCTTTTGCAAATTTATATAAATGACTTGGATGAAGGGACTGAAGGCATGGTTGCTAAATTTGCTGATGACACAAAAGATAGGCAGGAAAGTAAATTGAGAAGAGGACACAAGGAGACTGCAAAGGGACATAGATAAGTTAAGTTGAGTGAGTGGGCAAAGACCTGGCAAATGGAGTAAATGTGGGCAAATGTGAAACAGTCCATTTTGGCAGAAAGAATAAAAAAGATCATCTAAATGGGAGAGACTGCAGAGCTGAGGTGCGGAGGAATCTGGTTGTTCTTGTGCATGAATCACAAAGGCAGGTGCAGCAGATAAATATGCAACGTTAATAGATTATTTATTGTGAGGAGAATTGATTAGAAAATTAAGGAGATTAGTATGGGGAGAAGGAGAGTCGGATGCTGGCACACCAGCTCCGTAAGAGGATGGCAGCGAGGGAAATAGGGGGAGTCAAGGATGGAAGGGGAGCCACGGTGCAGAGTGCGACGAAAATAAACAAGGTATTCAAGGCCTTCTATGAGGAGCTGTACAGATCCCAGCCCCCAGCGGGGGAAGAGGGGATGAGACGATTCCTAGACCAATTGAGATTCCCGAGGGTGGAGGAGCAAGAGGTGGCTGCTTTGGGGGCTCCAATTGGATTGGAGGAGCTGAGCAAGGGTTTGGGGAGTATGCAGGCAGGGAAGGCCCCGGGACCGGACGGGTTCCCGGTGGAGTTCTACAGGAAGTACGTAGACCTGTTGGCCCCGCTACTAGTGAGGACCTTTAATGAGGCAAGGGAGGAAGGGACCCTGCCCCCGACAATGTCAGAGGCGACGATTTCTTTGATCCTAAAGCGGGACAAGGACCCACTGCAATGTGAATCGTACACGCCGATCTCGCTCCTCAACGTGGGTGCGAAGTTGCTGGCAAAAGTGCTGGCTACGAGGATCGAGGACTGTGTCCCGGGGGTGATTCACGAGGACCAGACGGGGTTTGTAAAGGGCAGGCAACTAAACACCAATATGCGGCGGCTCTTAAACGTGATAATGATGCCATCGGTGGAGGGAGAGGCGGAGATAGTGGCAGCTATGGACTCGGAGAAGGCCTTTGACCGAGTAGAGTGGGAGTACCTCTGGGAAGTGCTGCGTAGGTTTGGGTTCGGGGGAGGGTTTATTAGTTGGGTTAAGCTCCTTTACAGAGCCCCGGTGGCGAGTGTGGTGACAAATCGGTGGAGGTCGGAGTATTTTCGGCTGTACCGTGGGACGACGCAGGGGTGCCCCCTGTCCCCCCTGTTGTTTGCATTGGTGATTGAACCCTTGGCCATATCATTGAGGGAGTCTAGGAAATGAAGAGGGGTGGTCCGAGGGGGAGAAGAGCATCGAGTGTCGCTTTATGCGGATGACCTGTTGCTGTATGTGGCAGATCCAGTGGAGGGGATGGTGGAGGTCATGCAGACTCTAAGGGAGTTTGGGGATTTTTCGGGCTACAAGCTCAATGTAGGGAAGAGTGAGCTTTTTGTAGTACAGGCAGGGGACCAAGAAAGGCGGATAGGCGATCTACCGCTGAGGAGGGCGGAGGGGAGCTTTCGGTACCTGGGGACCCAGATAGCCAGGAGTTGGGGGGCCCTACATAAACTGAATCTGACGAGGTTGGTGGAGCAGATGGAGGACTTCAAAAGATGTGACAGGTTACCGCTCTCGCTAGCGGGTAGAGTGTAGTCGGTCAAAATGGTGGTCCTTCCGAGGTTTCATGTTGTGTTTCAGTGCCTTCCCATCGTGATCACCAAGGCCTTTTTTAAGAGAGTAGGCAGGAGTATTATGGGGTTTGTGTGGGCGAATAAGACCCCGAGGGTAAGGAGAGGGTTTCTGGAACGCAGTAGGGACCGAGGAGGGTTGGCGCTGCCGAACCTAGGGAGCTACTACTGGGCAGCAAATGTGGCGATGATCCGTAAGTGGGTGATGGAGGGAGAGGGTGCGGCATGGAAGAAGTTGGAGATGGCGTCCTGTAAAGGAACGAGCCTGGGGGCGCTGGTGACGGCACCGCTGCCGCTCTCGCCGTCGAAGTATACCACGAGTCCGGTGGTGGCGGCAACGCTAGAGATCTGGGGCCAATGGAGACGGCACTGGGGTGCAATGGGAGCATCGGTGTGGTCCCCGATCAGGGGTAACCACCAGTTTGTCCCAGGGAGGATGGACGGGGGGTTTCAGAGCTGGCATCGGGCGGGGATTAGAAGAATGGGGGACCTGTTCATTGATGGGACATTTGCGAGCCTCGGGGCACTAGAGGAGAAGTTTGAGATACCCCCGGGAAATGCTTTTAGATACATGCAGGTGAGGGCGTTTGTGAGGCGGCAGGTGAGGGAATTCCCGTTGCTCCCGGCACAGGAAATTCAAGACAGGGTAATCTCGGGTGTATGGATCGGGGAGGGCAAGGTGTCGGCAATATACCAGGAGATGAAAGAGGGGGAAGCATTGGTAGAGGAGCTGAAGGGTAAATGGGAGGAGGAGCTGGGGGAGGAGATCGAGGAGGGGTTATGGGCTGATGCCCTAGCTAGGGTTAATTCTTCCTCCTCGTGTGCCAGGCTCAGCCTGATACAATTTAAGGTGGTTCACAGAGCGCACTTGACGGGGGCGAGGTTGAGTAGGTTCTTTGAGGTAGAGGACAGATGTGGAAGGTGCTCAGGGAGTCCGGCGGACCATGTTCATATGTTTTGGTAATGCCCGGCACTGGAGGGATTCTGGAGAGGAGTGGCGGGAACAATATCTCAGTTGGTGAAAGTCCGGGACAAGCCAAGCTGGGGGCTAGCAATATTTGGAGTAGTGGACGAGCCGGGAGTGCAGGAGGCGAAAGAGGCTGGCATTCTGGCCTTTGCGTCCCTCGTAGCCCGGCGAAGGAACTTGCTAATGTGGAAGGAGGCGAAGCCCCCCAGCGTGGAGGCCTGGACAAACGACATGGCTGGGTTCATTAAGCTGGAGAGGATAAAGTTTGCCTTGAGGGTCTGTGCAGGGGTTCTACAGGCGGTGGCAACCGTTCCTAGACTATCTCTGAGCGTTAGAGGAAGGTCGGTCAGCAGCAGCAGCAACCGGGGGGGGGGGTTTGCCTAGGGGGTGTTTGAGCAGGAGAACACATGAAAGATTTGGGAAACTGGCATGTACGGGAGGGAGCCAGCGTACAAAGCTCTGTAACATATCGTTTTACCATGTATATATCTTGCGATGTGCGTTTTCTTTCTATTTTGTTACGGGGGGGGGGGGGGTTATTGTTTGTAAGGGTGAAAAATTGTGTTAAAAAACTTTAATAAATATATTTAAAAAAAAAAGAAAATTAAGGAGATTATGCTTCAGTTGTACAAAGCATCTGGAGTATTGTGCACATCTGGAAATTTGTCTCCTTATTTAAAGGGAAGGTTTACTAAACTCAGGAATAGGCAGGTGGTCTTGAGAGGAAAGATTGAAGAGGTTAGGTTTCTATCCACTACAGTTTAGGAGAATAAACGATGACTTGATCAAAACCTTGTAAGATATTGAGGAGTATTGACAGGGTGACTCGAGAGAGGATGTTTCCTCATGTCGAAGAATCTAGAACCAGGGTTCATTTTTAAAAAATTTTTTAATGAAGTAGTCATAAGACACATGCGAGGAGAATTTGTTTTGAGGTTCATGAGTCTCTTGAACTCTCATCCTCCAAGTGGCAGTGGAAGCAGAATATTTAAAAAAATTTAAGGTAGAGCTAGGTAGATTCTTTATTAACAAGGGAGTTGAAGATTCTTTATTAACAAGGGAGTTGAAGGTTATCGGGGTAGACAAGAAGGTAGGATTGGTCTTGTTCAATGGCAGAGCAGGCTTGAAGGGCCGAATAGTCAACTCCTGCTCCAAATTCAGATGTTCCTGTAGATCTAACATTTATTTTTATAAATTTAGACTACTCAATTTTTTAAAAAAAAATTTTAAGGGACAATTTAGTATGGCCAATCCACCTACCCTGCTTTGGGTTCTGGGGGTGAGACCCACACAGGCATGGAGAAATTGTAAAAAGTCCACACAGACAGTGACTCGGGGCCGGGATTGAACCCGGGCCCGCGCCGCCATGAGGCAGCAGTGCGAACCACTGTTACCTCCCTTAGATCTAACAGTTACAGGTGCCTGTTACCTTTTGTGTTTAAATTGTTTTTTAGGTGAACATGACAGAAAAAACGACTATCCTTCAAAAAGTAATCAACTGAATGCAAGTATTTCACTGAGATCATAAACATCTTTGTTCACCTATAATTTTAGGAATTAAATGGAGATATTAATTTTGAATATTTTTACAACTGAAATCTTTATGATGCAAGCGCCTAGAGCCAAGTGAATATTCTTGGCCTGCATAATATATAGCAAGTGTGCTTGATAGAACAGCCCAAGAAGCTCTAAAGAAGGTAGCTAGTGAGTATGGGAAGTGGTGGAATCTTGCCTGCTAAGACAAGAGATATTCAAAATCACAATAATGGATCATCTCATGGATAGAAATCAGTTACAATGGTTGTAACCGGTTTGCCCAGGAAACTGGAATGAAGGGGGAAAAAAAGTTATGAAATTGTTCCTGACATAATGCAAATAACTCATGCTGAACCAAGAAAGATGTACCGTTTTGCCACTGCCCAAAATGAGAAAGGATTTCAGAGAATTAAAGCTACGCAGGTGGGAGAGCCCCCAAGAAGAAAACTAAAAATACACAAACCAATGAAAGAAAATTTAAAACAAAAATTGGAACAGAGCACAAAAATTGGATGCAGACTCATTTTGCACACCAATTCCTGGGAATTCACTGTCCATGAAATTGTCTGTGTTGCAGCATTTAAACTACTAGCCCAGAACAGGATGGAGAGAGACAAAAAAAAAAAATCTGAACCCTGCAGTGAGCAACATTCGGTACATTTTCTTAGCTACTCTGCAGTTACCCTTAAACCTCCAAGGGAGCAATGGAAAATTTAATGAAATCTACAATCTAAATTGTATTATACAGATCATTTCACGCAACATTTAATTCAGAATAGAATTTCTATTTTGATTTGTACTGTAATTCATTCACTTAGCAGATTGGTTCAAAACAGCTAACGTCCACTACTGTAATCATCAATTGTCATCAGATTCGATCATGTCAACACAGTTGACGAAAACAGCAGAAACAGAAAAAATTACAATCGACTGAAATAGAAGGTTTTTCTGAATTTATTTTTGTCAGTAGGTATGGAGTTTAATATTACATTGTACAGATGGAGAAACACAATTTTGACCATTAAATAGAAAACTGAATGGAGCTTCCATCTTTATGACTTCGAGCAGTGAGCAGGTAACAAAGCCATTTAAAATCTGATAGCTCAAAGGGTAAATACACCATATGGGGTGGCACTCAGCCATTCGGACCAGGGATGTCCTGGATTTTATCAATACCGCTGAAAGGGTCCTCCACTTATGTTTACATAAACTAATGCACAAAAAAAAAAAGAACTCTAGCAAATAGCCATGCAATCCTTTATGGTGCGAAGCAACCTTTTTGCTGCATTTGACAGGCAGAAATGTTGAAATGAAGCAAGAAAAAAAAAAGAGCGATTTTTAATAAAAGCAATGTATACAGACAGCATGGCCACAACCTCCCTGGACTCAGTCTGATTTTAATAATAATTTAATAATCTTTATGGTCACAAGTAGGTTTACATTAACACTGCAATGAAGTTACTGTGAAAAGACCATAGTCGCCACATTCCGGCACCTGTTCTTGTACACAGAGGAGGAAATTAGAATGTCCAATTCACCTATCGGCACGTCTTTCGGGACTTGTGGGAGGAAACCCGCACAGACACAATGTGTAAACTCCACACAGACAGTGGCCCAAGCCAGGAATCGAACCTGGGACCCTGGGGCTGTGAAGCAACAGTATTTCCCACTGTGCTACCGTGCTGCCCATAAGCATCATTCACTGACCGGGAATCGAACCCAGGAGAGGCGGTGAGAACTGCGACAGATGGAAAGCGCGGTCTTTTTCTCGCGCTGAAGGCTGGAGGGGGTGGGGCCGGGGAAGCGCGGGTTTTTTCCCGCGCTTGGGATGGAAGGGCGAGGCGGAGAACCTGCT
Organism: Scyliorhinus torazame; assembly: GCF_047496885.1. Classification (NCBI taxonomy): domain Eukaryota; kingdom Metazoa; phylum Chordata; class Chondrichthyes; order Carcharhiniformes; family Scyliorhinidae; genus Scyliorhinus; species Scyliorhinus torazame. The sequence continues at coordinate 53,015,553 of NC_092712.1, forward strand.
GGTGGGTAATGGAGAGGGAGGGGAAGTCCCACAATGGGAGGAGTCGAAGGAGAGGCTGGAGCGGCCGGGGTCAGCAGGAGTCAGCTGACTTGCGGGAGTGCAATGGGGGGAGCAATGCAGCTAGGAGGGGTCCTAGCTGGGGGGTGGGGGGGAACCGGGTTGCTGCTGGTGTGGTCAAGGGGGAGCTAGAGCGAGTAGAGGGTGTTGGGACGGGGGTCTGCCGCCGTGGGGAACGGGCCGGGCGTGGGGCGAGGGCGAGTGGCTGGCCGAGGAGGGGTTATGGCTAGTCGGCAGGAGAGGGGGGTGGGTAGCCCACTGATCCGGCTGATAACCTGGAACGTAAGGGGGCTGAACGGGCCGGTTAAGCTGGCCCGCGTGTTCGCACACCTGAAGGGGCTGAAGGCAGATGTGGTCATGCTCCAGGAGACACACCTGAAGGTGGCAGACCAGGTAAGATTGAGGAAGGGGTGGGTAGGCCAGGTGTTTCATTCAGGGCTGGATGCCAAAAATCGGGGGGTTGCGATCTTGGTGGGAAAGAGGGTGTCGTTCGAGGCGTCGAGCATTGTGACAGACAATGACGGCAGGTACGTAATGGTAAGTTGCAAGGGGAAAGGGTGATGCTGGTCAACGTGTATGCCCCAAACTGGGACGATCCGGGTTTTATGCAGCGTATGTTGGGTTGGATCCCGGACTTGGAAGTGGGGAGCCTGATAATATGGGGGGGGGGGGGGGGGGGGGGGGGGGGGGGGGAGGGAGGAAGAAAGAGGAGAGGAGAGACTTTAACACGGTGTTGGATCCGGCACTGGATCGCTCCAGGTCTAGGACGGGTAGGAGGCCTGCGGCGGCTGAAATGCTGAGGGGGTTTATGGACCAGATGGGAAGGGTGGGCCGTTGGAGATTTGCAAGGCCGGGGGTTAGGGAATTTGCATTCTTCTCGCACGTTCATAAGGCCTATTCGACTTTTTTGTTATGAGCAGGGCGCTGATTGCGAAAGTAGAGGATACCTAGTACTCGGCGATAGCCATTTCGGATCACGCCCCGCATTGGGTAGACCGAGAGATGGGGGAGGAGAGGGACCAGCGCCTGTTGTGGTGCTTGGAGGTGGGGCTGTTGGAAGATGAGGAGGTGGGTGAGCGAGCGGCTCCGAAGAAGCATAGAGGGCTACCTGGAGGCCAACGATAACGGGGAGGTCCGAGTGGGGATGGTCTGGGATGCGCTGGTCAGGGGAGACCTGATCTCCATTAGGGCCCACAAGGAAAGGAGAGAGCAGAGAGAGAGGCTGGTGGGGGAGATGGTGAGAGTAGACAGGAGGTATGCGGAGGTGCCTGAAGAGGGACTGTTGAGGGAGAGGCTTAGCCTCCAGGCCAAATTCGACCTGTTGACCACCAAGAAGGCGGAGGCGCAGTGGAGAAAGGCCCAGGGGGCGATTTATGAATATGGGGAAAAGGCAAGTCGCATGCTGGCGCATCAGCTTCAGAAGCGGGATGCAGCTAGGGAGATTGGGGGGAATTAAGAATTGGGGGGGGGGGGGGTGCGGAGTGGGATTGGCATCAATGGGGTCTTCAGGGACTTTTATGAGGAACTGTATTGGTCCGAGCCCCCACTGGAGGAAGGGATGGGCCGCTTTCTGGACCAACTGAAGTTCACGAAGGTGGAGGAGGGACTGGGGGCCCCGATTGGGTTGGAGGAGCTGGCCAAAGGGATAGGGAGCATGCAGGCGGGGAAGGCACCGGGGCTGGACGGTTTCCCGGTCGAATTTTACAAAACATATGTGGACCTGTTGGGCCCGTTGCTGGTTAGGACCTTCAATGAGGCAAGGGAGGGGGGGGGCGCGTTGCCCCCGACGATGTCCCAGGCACTGATCTCCTTGATCCTGAAGTGGGACAATGGTCCCCTACAGTGTGGGTCTTACAGGCCGATTTCATTGTTAAAGCTAGATGCCAAGGTGCTGGCGAAGGTCTTAGCCACGAGAATTGAGGACTGTGCGCCGCAGGTCATCCACGAAGACCAGACTGGGTTCGTGAAGGGGATGCAGTTGAACGCGAATGTGCGGAGGCTCCCGCACATTATGATGATGCTGGCAAGGGAGGGGGAGGCGGAGATAGTGGTGGCGATGGACGCGGAGAAGGCCTTCGATAGGGTAGAGTGGGTGAACTTGTGGGAGGTGCTGAAGAGGTTCGGGTTTGGGGAGGGGTTAGTCAGGTGGGTTAGGCTGTTTACGAGGTCCCGATGGAGAGTGTGGCCACAAACAAGAGGAGGTCCGAGTACTTTTGGTTGCATCCAGGGACGAGGCAGGAGTCTCCCTTGTCCACCTTGCACTTCGCGCTGGCGATTGAACCCCTGGCTCTGGCACAGATGGAGTCGAGGAACTGGAGGGGGCTGGTGCGGGGTGGGGAGGAGCATAGGGTGTCGCTCTATGCGGACGACTTGCTGCTATATGTGGCGGACCCGGTGGGGAGAATGCCGGAGGTAATGAGGATCCTCAGGGAGTTCGGGAATTTCTCAGGGTACAAGCTCAACATGGGGAAGAGAGAGTTGTTTGTGGTTCACCCAGGGGACCAGGAGAGGCGGATTGGCGAGCTCCCACTAAAAAGGGCGGAGAGGAGCTTCAGGTATTTGGTTGTCCAGGTGGCCAAGAGCTGGGGGGCCCTGCATAGACTTAATTTCACGAGGCTGTTGGAGCAAATGGGGAGGAATCCAAGAGGTGGGACGCGTTGCCGCTGTCCCTGACAGGTAGGGTGCAGTCAGTCAAGATGACGGTGCTCCCAAGGTTTTTGTTCCTGTTCCATTGCCTTCCCATTCTTATCCCAAAAGGTCTTCTTTAGGCGGGTCAACAGGAGCAGAACGGGGTTTGTGTGGGCGCGAGCGTGAGAAGGGTGTTCCTGGAGCGGTGTAGGGATGGGGGGGCTGGCACTGCCCAACCTCTTATGGGTACTACTGGGCTGCCAATGCGGCGATGGTGCGCAAGTGGGTGTTGGAGGGGGAGGGGGCGGCCTGGAAGAGGCTGAAGACGGCGTCTTGTGAGGGTACGAGTCTGGAGGCGCAGGCAACGGCGGCGCTGCCGCTCCCTCCTAGGAGATATACCACGAGCCCGGTGGTGGCGGCTGCCCTCAAAATTTGGGCTCAATGGAGGCGGCACAGCAGGGGAGGTGGGGGCCTCGATGTGGACCCCGATACAGGGGAACCACCGGTTTGTACCAGGGAGAATAGATGGAGGGTTTTCGGGGTGGCACAGGGCAGGGATAGGAAGGTTGGGGGACCCGTTTGTGGATGGGAAGTTTGCGAACCTGGGTGAGCTGGAGAAGTACGGGCTCCCCCCAGGAAACGCCTTTAGGTATCTACAGGCAAGGGCGTTTGCCAGGCAGCAAGTGGTGGAATTCCCACTGCTGCCGCCACACATGGTACAGGACAGGGTGCTCTCGGGGGCGTGGGTTGGAGAGGGGATGATCTCGGCAACATACCAGGTGATGCAGGAGTGAGGAGGCCTCGATGGAGGTGCTGAAAGGTAAGTGGGAGGAGTTGGGGGAAAGAGATCGAGGAGGGGACATGGGCAGATGCCCTAGGGAGGGTGAACTCTTCCTCTTCGTGCGCGAGGCTCAGCCTCATACAGTTTAAGGTGCTGCACAGGGCACACATGACTGGGACAAGGATGAGCTGGTTTTTTGGGGGTGAAGACAGGTGTGTTAGGTGCTCAGGGAGCCCAGCAAACCACACCCATATGTCTGGGCATGCCCAGCGCTGGAGGAATTTTGGAAGGGCGTAGCGAGGACGGTGTCGAGGGTGGTAGGATCCAGGGTCAAACCGGGCTGGGCGCGTGCAATATTTGGGGTTGCAGAGGATCCGGGTGTGCAGGAGGCGAAAGAGGCCAGTATTCTGGCCTTTGCATCCCTGGTAGCCCGGCGAAGGATTCTTCTTCAGTGGAAGGATGCGAGGCCCCCAAGTGTGGAATCCTGGATCAACAATATGGCGGGGTTTATTAACTTGGGGAGGGTGAAATTTGCCTTAAGGGGATCGGGGCAAGGGTTCTTCAGGCGGTGGCAACCGTTCTGGGACTTGCTGGCAGAACGGTAGACAATGGTCAGCAGCAGCAGCAGCAACCCGGGGGGAGGGGGGGGGGTTCTGTTTTATTTTTGTTTGGCTATACTGGAGGATCTGAGGGGGTGTATATATTTGCTATGTTTGCTGTGTGTTTCGGCGGGTGTTAATATATTATTTATGTATAGGGGGAGGGGGCACTGGGTTATTTTATTTTGTATTTAATTCTATTGGGTTCCTTTTACATTTTTTTGTTGATATTTTGTGAAAACTTTAATAAAATTTTATTTTTATTTTAAAATAGATTATTCCAGTTTAACAAGAGTGTTGAAGACCAGGGAATACAAATTTAATGAGGTAAGCTAGGAATAGACTGGATATTAGGTGGTTCTTCATGGCCCAGACAATTGAGAGTCTCAAAGTAGTGTTTGCCGGTGTGGTGGGTGCTGATTCTCCAACAGTAAGCTGCACTGGTTCCTGACTGTGACAGGGATCACATCTTGTAGAAGGTATGTATGTGTCTTTTTAGGTAGGCTTCAACTTGTGTGCTGCAAAGCAATTGTTTATTAATAATATTTGATCTATGTGATGCCCTGAACTGGTTTTGATAGCATGAGGGCTGTGGTATTTTAGCATATGTGTCCTCATTTCCTGGGTTCCCCCTCTCAGACAATTAAATGGCTGTGGGGATGAATATGAAGGGTTTAGCCATGATGATCCAGTCACTGGTTTACCCACCTGTCATTTTCATACATACTTGTATCCCTATTGCCCTGATATGGAGATATTATTGCCATGCATCCTTCTGCATATAGCTAATAAGCAATAACCGAAGAAGTGAAGCACATACAATAATCAGAGAACACCAGCTTTTTGTCTTTACCATTTTTACCAACAAACAGTGGTTGAAGAAATAATTCAAGTATATGCAAATATCATAGAGATCACATGCCCAGCAATTTTATGTTTATTATTCATTTTTCATGAAAGCAAAAACACAATTATATACACTTCTGGATTCTCAATTGACCATGTGACTGACACATTGGACAACCTGGACTAGTAAAATGTGGTAATTACTGCAACAGCTCATGTAACAAGTATTACCCATTTCACATTAAATCATAGAAATTTGCTGAACAAGAGGAAGGCATTCAGCCAGTCATGCCTGATGGCACTTTGAAAAAGCAGTCAAGTTTTGTTCCACACCACAACTTCTGTCCAAACCCTGTAAGCTCCTCATCCTCAAGTACCTGCCTAAACCTCTTTTCAAATTATGGAATCAGCTTCCACCACCTTTTCGAACATTGCCTCCCAGTTCCAGGTCCTGGCACCTCGGTGAAAAAAAACCTCTTGCTTGATTTTTTGCCAATGATTTTTAAATCTATGCACGGTGGTTACAGATCCACTTGCTTGTAGGAATAGCTTTTAACATAAATAGGAGCAGGATTAGACCATTTGGCCCCTCAAGCTTGCTCCATCATTCATTCACCATCATGGCTGACGTGATTGTGATCCTAACTCCATTTTCCTTTCTGACCCCAGGCTCCCTTGTAGATAAAAAATTCAACGTAACTCAGCCTTCAAAGTATTCAATGACTGAGCCTCTGCACTGCTCTGTGGAAGATAATTCCAAAGGTCAACGACCCTCATAAGAAATTCCTCCTCATCTCCATCTGAAATGGGACCCCTATATTTTGAAACTCTGCCTCATAGTTCTAGATTCTGGAACATTGCCATCTACTCTTTGCTCCTGCACGATTAGTCTCTCACATTAAGAGGTCTTTCAGCCCAGCATATCTGCACTGGCCAAAAGATAAAAAACTAGCTACCCATTCTTTTTTTTAAATATATAGATTTAGAGTACCCAATTATTTTTTTTTCCAATTAAGGGGCAATTTAGCATGGCCAATCCACCCATGCTGCTCATCTTTGGGTTGTGGGGGGTGAAACCCACGCAGACATGGGGAGAATGTGCAAACTCCACAAGGACAGAGACCCAGGGCCGGGATTCGAACCAGGGTCCTCAGTGCCGTAGTCCCAGTGATAACCACTGTGTCATGTGCCGCCCTTGCTGCCCATTCTAATCCCACCTTCCTCCACCTGGTCCGTAGCCTGACAGGTTGCAGCACTTATGATACCGATCAATTTTTCCCTCCAATAATGGAGGTTATCAATGTATACAAATAATCAATCTCTTTTCCTGTTTATAATGATAACATGGAATGGAAACAAGATTTACACAAGGACACACGTTATCAGCACTGGAAATAGGAAAGATAAACAAAGTGTGGGACATACGCAGAAGCTCAGTCAGCTTCAGGTTGAAGGTTAATAGTTAACCTGGAAGGAGGGATTGTGAAAGAGAATCAAGATTGCTCGGCAGTAACACTCTTGCCTCTGGTTTCAAGTTCACTCCAGAGAATTGAGCACATATCTCGGCTTGTATTGCCAGTGTAGTGCTGCATTGACAGAGATGCTGTGTTTCAGATGACAACGCGCTTCCTTCCCACTATTTGGCAATGGCAAGATTCCCCATGACAGTATTTCAGATATTGTCAGGAGAGTTCTCACTGGTATTCTAGTCAATCTGTATCCCTTAATTCACTATATATTTTGTTTTAATCATCTGGTCATCATCTTATTGTTGATTCTGGAGTCCTGTTGCATGCATTTTATTTGCCTTAAAAACACTTTGAAAAGAATTGCATTAAGAGTAAGGCGGCTGGGGGGGGGGGGGGGGGGGGGGGGGGGCACTCCTGAAGCTGAGATGCACTGTATAAAATGTGCATTTTTGTCCCTTTAGAAACAATAGTGAGCATGAATCAGTGTGTTACATCGTCTGCAAGCTGCTTATTATAAAACAGCTGATATTAAGACAGTGGGTTGAAGTAGACATAGAAGAGGCTTCCGGTTGCGACGATGACCAGCTAAGCCGCACGTTTCGGCGGCTCCAGCTCAAACGGACCTTCGGGCTCTTTTAAGAGCCCCAACGGGGAATTTTTTCAGGACGAAACCCAGTGTGGGGTGAGTTAACAGGGAGACCCCCCAACGCAAGAGAAAAATATCGGCGGCGGTGGCTACATCGCGAAGAATCCTCGAGGAAAGGGACAGGAGGAAAAAAGAAGCAAGATGGCGGCGGAGAAAGCCCAGGCGACATGGGGGCCCGATCAAGACGAATTTTTAAGACGGTGTGTGGAGCTACTTAAGAAGGAGGTGCTGACCCCGATGCTACAGGCAATTGAGGGGCTTAAGGAGGCACAAAAGACCCAGGAGACGGAGCTCCGCGTGGTGGAGCAGAAGGTGACGGATAATGAAGACGAGATCCTGGGCCTGGCGGTCAAAACACAGACGCACGAGGCGCTCCACAAAAAGTGCATTGAAAGGATTGAGGCCCTAGAAAATAGAGCACGAAGGAAGAACCTTCGGATCCTGGGTCTCCCCGAGGGAGTGGAAGGAGCGGACTGCGGGGCTTACGTGAGCACGATGCTAAGCTCGCTGATGGGAGCGGAGGCCCCTTCGGGCCCCTTGGAAGTGGAGAGGGCTCATCGGGTCCCTGCGCGGAGACCAAAGGCGGGAGAACCACCTAGGGTGACAATCGTGCGATTTCATCGCTTCAATGATAGAGAAGTGGTTCTGAGATGGGCCAAAAAGGTACGGAGTAGTAGATGGGAGAGTGCGGTGGTACGGGTGTACCAGGATTGGAGTGCGGAGGTGGCGAGAAGGAGGGCGAGTTTTAATCGAGCCAAGGAGGTGCTACACAAGAAGGTGAAGTTCGAGATGCTGCAGCCGGCGCGACTATGGGTCACGTACCAGGAGAGACCTCACTACTTCGAAACGGCGGAAGAAGCATGGACCTTTATTAAAGACGAGAAACTGGATCGGAACTGAGGGACTGATCTTAGAGGGGAAATGACACTGTCGATCTATATAGGGATGTAAATTGGGAAGGGGGGGGGACACTAAGAAATGTGGGCGTCGGTGGGGGGAAAGAAGAGACATAGGCGGGGGATGAGGAATGGGAGTGGGGCGTTAGAGGGAGCTGCGCCATAAGGGGCGGGACAACTACAGAGAATATGGGGCCTACTGTCCTTGTTCCCACGCCAGAAAGGTGATGGCGGGAAGATAGGCGCAAGGTAGATGGGAGTGCCCCACACCGGGGGGGGGGGGGGGGGGTGAGCAGGAGAAGCCGGGGTCAGTTGAAGTCAGCTGACTTTCGGAAGTAATATGGGGGGAGCAATCACGCTAGATGGGGATCTAGCGGGGCGGGGGGAGGATAACTGGGTTGCTGCTGCAGAAATCAAAGAGGAACTGGTTAAAGAAAGGGTGGTCGGGGCTGGAATGCGCCACCTGGGGAACGGGTGGGAGCGCGGAACCGGGATGTGGGACTGGCCTGGAGAGGGTGATGGCTAGTCGACAGGGGAAGGGGGCAGGTAGCCCCCCAGTGCGGCTGATCACGTGGAACATGAGAGGCCTAAATGGACCGATTAAAAGGGCCCGAGTGTTCGTGCACTTGAAAGGACTGAGGGCAGACGTGGCTATGCTTCAGGAGACGTACCTGAAGGTGGCGGACCAAATTAGGTTAAGGAAAGGATGGGTGGGACAGGTGTTCCATTCAGGGCTAGATGCAAAGAATAGAGGGGTGGCCATACTGGTGGGGAAACGGGTATCATTTGAAGCTAGGAGCATTGTAGCAGATAGTGGAGGCAGATATGTGATGGTGAGTGGCAGGGAACGGAGGTCATGTTGGTTAATGTATATACCCCGAATTGGGATGACGCGGGATTCATGAAGCGGATGCTGGGACGTATTCCGGACCTGGAGGTAGGAAACTTGATAATGGGGGGAGACTTCAATACCGTGCTGGACCCAGGGTTAGATAGATCTAGATCTAGGACCGGAAGAAGGCCGGCAGCGGCCAAGGTGCTCAAGGGGTTTATGGACCAAATTGGGGGGGGGGGGGGGGGGGGAAGTGGATCCATGGCGATTTGTTAGACCGAAGACCAAGGAGTTCTCCTTCTTCTCCCATGTTCACAAGGTGTACTCCCGGATAGATGTTTTTGTTTTGGGAAGGTCGTTGATCTCGAGTGTGGAAGAAATGGAGTACTCAGCCATAGCTGTCTCAGATCATGCCCCACATTGGGTGGACCTGGAACTAGGAGAGGAGAGGGAGCAGCGTGCACTCTGGCGATTAGATGTGGGATTGTTGGCGGATGAGGGAGTCTGTGGAAGGGTGCGGGGATGTATCGAGAGATACCTGGAGGCCAATGACGACGGGGAGGTCAGAGTGGGAGTAGTATGGGAAGTACTAAAGGCGGTGATCAGAGGAGAGCTGATCTCCATCAGGGCCCACAAAGGGAAAACAGAGGCCAAGGAAAGGGAAAGATTACTGGGGGAGATTTTGAGGGTGGATAAAGAATATGCGGAGGCCCCGGAGGAGGGACTATACAGGGAGAGACGACGACTCCAGACGGAGTTCGACCTTCTGACCACTAGGAGGGCGGAGGTGCAGTGGAGGAAGGCACAGGGGATGAGATATGAATATGGGGAAAAGGCTAGTCGCCTGTTGGCCCATCAGCTGCGAACGAGGACAGCGGTGAGGGAGATAGGGGGAATTAGAGATGAAAAGGGAGCTACGGTGCGGAGAGCAGGGAAGATAAACAAGGTGTTTAAGACATTTTACGAAAGACTTTATAGGTCCCAACCCCCAGAGGGAAAAGAGGAGATGCGGCAGTTTTTGGACCAATTAAGGTTCCCGAGGGTGGAGGAGCAGGAGGTGGAAGGCTTGGGGGCACCAATTGGGGTGGACGAGGTTACCAAGGGGCTGGGGAACATGCAGGCAGGGAAGGCCCCGGGACCGGATGGGTTCCCGGTGGAATTTTACAGAAAATATGTGGACTTGCTGGCCCCGCTGTTGGTGAGGACTTTTAACGAGGCCAGGGAAGGGGGGACTCTACCCCCGACAATGTCGGAGGCGACGATATAGCTAATTTTGAAGCGGGATAAAGATCCGCTGCAGTGCAGGTCCTGTAGGCCTATTTCACTACTAAATGTGGACGCCAAATTGCTAGCAAAGGTGCTGGCAACGAGGATAGAGGACTGTGTCCCGGGGGTGGTGCACGAAGACCAGACAGGATTCGTAAAGGGGAGACAACTAAATGTCAACGTGCGATGGCTATTAGGGGTGATAATGATGCCCCCAGCAGAGGGAGAGGCAGAGGCAGAGATAGTGGCGGCAATGGATGCAGAGAAGGCATTTGATAGGGTGGAGTGGGAGTATCTATGGGAGGTGCCGAGGAGGTTCGGGTTCGGGGACGGATGTGTTAGCTGGGTCAAACTCCTCTATGGGGCCCCAACGGCAAGTGTGATCACGGGCCGGCAAAGATCGGAGTATTTCCAACTATATAGGGGAACAAGACAGGGATGCCCGCTATCTCCATTACTGTTCGCGTTGGCAATTGAACCACTGGCCATGGCGCTGAGAGACTCCAGAGAATAGAGAGGGGGAGAGGAACACAGAGTGTCACTCTACGCGGATGACCTACTGCTGTATGTGACGGACCCAGTGGGGGGGGGGGGGGGGGGGGGGGGGGGGGATGACAGGGGTCATGCAGATATTGAGGGATTCGGAGATTTCTCAGGATATAGACTCAACATGGGAAAGAGTGAACTTTTTGTGATACACCCTGGGGACCAGAGTAGAGGGATAGATGGCCTGCCTTTAAGGAGAGTGGAAAGAAACTTTCGATAACTGGGGATTCAGATAGCCAGGAGCTGGGGAACCTTGCACAGACTTAATCTGACACGACTGGTGGAACAAATGGAAGAGGACTTCAAGAGGTGGGACATGCAGCCGCTGTCACTGGCGGGCAGAGTGCAGGCAATTAAGATGATGGTCCTCCCGAGGTTCCTATTTGTGTTCCAATGTCTCCCTATACTGATCACTAAGGCCTTCTTTAAAAAAATAGACGGGAGCATCACGAGCTTCGTGTGGGCAGGGTAAGTTCAGAGGGTAAGGAGGGGGTTCTTACAACGTAGTAGAGACAGGGGGGGGGACTGGCGCTACCGAATTTGGGCGACTACTACTGGGCCGCCAATGTGGCGATGATCTGTAAATGGATGATAGAGGGAGAGGGAGCGGCGTGGAAAAGATTAGAGAGGAAGTCCTGTAAAGGGACGAGTCTAGAGGCGCTGGTGACGGCGCCACTACCATTCTCACCAAAAGAATTTACTACGAACCCAGTGGTGGCGGCAACATTAAATATATGGGGGCAATGGAGGTGACAGAGAGGTGTGCTGGGAGCCTTGGTGGGGTCCCCAATTAGGAACAACCATAGGTTTGCCCCAGGGAGGATGGATGGAGGATTCCAGAGCTGGCACCAGTTGGGAATTAGGAGGGTGGGAGATTTATTTATAGACGGGACGTTTGCGATCTTGGGAGCATTGGAGGAAAAGTATAAGCTGCCCCGGGGAAATTTCTTTAGGTATATGCAGCTGAGGGCGTTCACAAGACAACAGGTGAGGGAATTTCCATTGCTCCCGACACAGGGGATCCAGGATAGAATGCTTTCGGGAGTGTGGGTCAGGGAGGGCAAGGTGTCAGAGATATACCGAGAGGTGAGAGAAGAGGGGGAGGAGCTGGTGGGCAAACTGAAAGGAAAATGGGAAGAAGAGCTCGGGGAGGAGATAGAGGAGGGTTTGTGGGCTGATGCCCTAAGCAGGGTAAATTCCTCTTCCTCGTGTGCCAGGTTTAGCCTGATTCAATTTAAGGTGCTGCATAGAACACACATAACGGGAGCAAGGTTGAGCAGGTTCTTCGGGGTGGAGGACAAGTGTGGGAGGTGCGGCGGAAGCCCGGCAAACCACACGCATATGTTTTGGCTGTGCCCGGCACTGGAGGGGTATTGGAGGGGAGTGATCTCGAAGGTGGTGAAGGTCTGGGTCAAACCAGGCTGGGGGTTAGCTTTATTTGGAGTTGCGGATGAGCCGGGAGTGCAGGAGGCGAAAGAGGCCGATGTCGTGGCCTTTCCGTCCCTAGTAGCCCGGCGTAGGATTTTACTCATGTGGAAGGAAGCAAAACCCCCCGGACTGGAGGCCTGGATAAACAATATGGCGGGGTTCATAAAACTGGAGCAGATAAAGTTTGCGCTGAGAGGATCGGCTCAAGGGTTCACCAGACGGTGGCAACTGTTCCTCGACTACCTAGTGGAACGTTAGAGGGAAGATAGATGACCAGCAGCAGCAACCCAGGGGGGAGGAGTCTCATTTTATGTTATTTGGTTAGTTTACCATGTTAGTTAGTTACTCATTATTAGATTGTAGTTATCATGTTACTTGTACTGTTAACTTTTCTTTTTGTTTGATGTGTAAGGGGAAAAAAACGGTGTATGAAAAACTTTAATAAAATACATATATATTTTTTTTAAAGTAGACATAGAAAAAATGCTTAAATGGCAAATGGAGAAAGAGAAAATATTCATGTGTAAAAAGCTGCAGATCCCTCAAAATGAAACCAAAACTGAAATTAATGATTTAATAAATATTTTTATTCAGAAAAAATTTCAAGTACAACATACAGAATTTGAACTTGTATTTAAAAAATCCCCCCCCCAACCCAGACAGCATAAAACACTCCTCAGCCCCGTATTTGCTGACAACAACCAGCTCCTTAAAGAAGATAATCAACGGCATCCACCTACAATAGAACTCCACCTTCAATCTCCTAATGGTGTACTTATTTTTTTCCAAATGCAGGAATTCTGATAAATCCCCCAGCCATGCCAGGACAGTAACAGCGAGCAAGCAAGTCGGTGGACACACGAGGCGAGGGGTCCCCAGTCATCCCAGAGAGAGGCGATCAACAAAATTGGGATGAAGCTGGAGTCTCGGGGGAAGACGATCCAGGAGCTTGAAAAGGCACTGATTGGGTTCCGGGTGCGGCAATGACCAGCTGAGTCGCACGTTTCGGCAGCTCCCGGTGAAACAGACTTTTGGGCTCTTGATAGGAGCCCCAACGGCAATTTTGACGGCTAAAAACACTGTGCGGTAAACCAGAAGGGAATCCCCCCTGGATACGGATGAAAAAAGGAGAAAGTGGCCGGATTGCAGTGGATCTTTTAGAACAGCGGCAAGGAAGGCAAGCAAAAACCAAGATGGCGTCGGAAGGTGGCAGTTTAACATGGGGCCCTGAACAACAAGAGTTCTTGAAATGCTGTGTGGAAGAGCTCAAAAAGGAAAAGAAGAAAGAGCTGTTGGCCCCGATACTACAGGCGATCGAAGGGCTAAAGGAGGAACAAAAGACCCAGGAGCGGGAGCTTCGGGTCGTGAAGGCAAAGGCAGCCGAGAATGAGGACGACATACAGGGCCTGGTGGTGAAGACGGAGACGCAGGAGGCACATCAGAAACGATGTCTGGAAAGGTTGGAGGCACTGGAGAACAACGCAAGGAGGAACAACCTGAGGATTCTTGGTCTTCCTGAAGGTGTGGAGGGAGCGGACGTCGGGGCATATGTGAGCACGATGCTGCACTCGTTAATGGGAGCGGAGGCCCCGGCGGGTCCGTTGGAGGTGGAGGGAGCATACCGAGTGATGGCGCGAGAGCCGAGAGCAGGAGAAATTCCCAGAGCCATAGTGGTGAGATTCCTCCGTTTTAAGGATAGAGAAATGGTCCTTAGATGGGCAAAGAAAACTCGGAGCAGTAAATGGGAGAACGCGGTGATCCGCGTTTATCAAGACTGGAGTGCGGAGGTGGCGAGAAGGAGGGCGAGCTTTAATCGGGCCAAGGCGGTGCTTCACAAAAAGATGATAAAATTTGGAATGCTGCAACCGGCAAGACTGTGGGTCACATATCGAGGGAGGCACCACTACTTTGAGACGGCGGATGAAGCGTGGACTTTTATTGTGGAAGAAAAACTGGAATGAGCGGGTTATTAAAAAGAACGTTTGAACAAAGTGGTGGGGCGAATGTGGGGGGCAAAGAGGGGGGTTAAAAAGGGGGGAAAAGAGGAGTTTTATGTACTAATCCTGCGATGTGGTAACTTTTCTCTCTTCCACAGGTGGTGATGGGGGGAGGAGGGGAGGTGGAGGAGATGGGGCGTTGGCCATTGGGGGCGGGGCCAAGGGAGAAGCGCGGGCTTGGTTCCCGTGCTATGATAATCATGGCGGGAATAGAGAGGCAGGAAGGAGGGGGCGTCGCACGGTGCGAGCCGAGGTCACGGGGGGGGAAGCCGAGGTCGGCCAGAGTTTGCTGACTTCTGGGAGCAACATGGGGGGAGTAATTACGCTAGCGGGGGATCTAGCCGGGGGGGGGATTACTGGGTTGCTGCTGCTGGGGAGAGGGGGGAGCTGGTATGGGAGGGGATGGGCGGGGGGGCACCGCCTGGGGGAGATACAGCTGCGTGGGAACCGGGTGAGGAGCTGGAAAAAGGTGATGGCTAATCGACAAGGGGGGGGGTAGGAAGCTCCCCCAACCCGGCTGATCACGTGGAACGTGAGAGGGCTGAACGGGCCGATAAAGAGGGCACGGGTACTCGCACACCTTAAGAAACATAAGGCAGATGTGGTTATGTTACAGGAAACGCACCTGAAACTGATAGACCAGGTTAGGCTACGCAAAGGATGGGTGGGGCAGGTGTTCCATTCGGGGCTAGATGCGAAAAACAGGGGGGTGGCTATATTAGTGGGGAAGCGGGTAATGTTCGAGGCAAAGACTATAGTGGTGGATAACGGGGGCAGATACGTGATGGTGAGTGGCAAACTACAGGGGGAGACGGTGGTTTTGGTAAACGTATATGCCCCGAACTGGGATGATGCCAATTTTATGAGGCAGATGCTAGGACGCATTCCGGACCTAGAGATGGGAAAGCTGATAATGGGGGGAGATTTTAATACGGTGTTGGAACCAGGGCTGGATAGGTCGAAGTCCAGGACTGGAAGGAGGCCGGCAGCAGCCAAGGTACTTAAAGATTTTATGGAGCAGATGGGAGGTGTAGACCCGTGGAGATTTAGCAGACCTAGGAGTAAGGAGTTCTCGTTTTTCTCCTATGTCCATAAAGTCTACTCGCGAATAGACTTTTGTGCTGGGAAGGGCGTTGATCCCGAAGGTGAGGGGAACGGAGTATACGGCTATAGCCATTTCGGATCACGCTCCACACTGGGTAGACTTGGAGATAGGGGAGGAAACAGGAGGGCGCCCACCCTGGAGAATGGACATGGGACTAATGGCAGATGAGGGGGTGTGTCTAAGGGTGAGGGGGTGCATTGAAAAGTACTTGGAACTCAATGATAATGGGGAGGTCCAGGTGGGAGTGGTCTGGGAGGCGTTGAAGGCGGTGGTTAGAGGGGAGCTGATATCAATAAGGGCACATAAAGGGAAGCAGGAGAGTAAGGAACGGGAGCGGTTGCTGCAAGAACTTTTGAGGGTGGACAGACAATATGCGGAAGCACCGGAGGAGGGACTGTACAGGGAAAGGCAAAGGCTACATGTAGAATTTGACTTGCTGACTACAGGCACTGCAGAGGCACAATGGAGGAAGGCACAGGGTGTACAGTACGAATATGGGGAGAAGGCGAGCAGGTTGCTGGCACACCAATTGAGGAAAAGGGGAGCAGCGAGGGAAATAGGGGGAGTGAGGGATGAGGAAGGAAAGATGGAGCGGGGAGCGGAGAGAGTGAATGGAGTGTTCAAGACATTTTATAAAAAATTATATGAAGCTCAACCCCCGGATGGGAGGGAGAGAATGATGGGCTTCTTGGATCGGCTGGAATTTCCCAAGGTGGAAGAGCAGGAAAGGGTGGGACTGGGAGCACAGATAGAGGTAGAAGAAGTGGTGAAAGGAATTAGGAGCATGCAGGCGGGAAAGGCCCCGGGACCGGATGGATTCCCAGTCGAATTCTATAGAAAATATGTGGACTTGCTCGCCCCGGTATTGACGAGGACCTTTAATGAGGCAAAGGAAAGGGGACAACTGCCCCCGACTATGTCTGAAGCAACGATATCGCTTCTCTTAAAGAAGGAAAAGGACCCGCTACAATGCAGGTCCTATAGACCTATTTCCCTCCTAAATGTAGATGCCAAGATCCTGGCCAAGGTAATGGCAATGAGAATAGAGGAATGTGTCCCGGGGGTGGTCCACGAGGACCAAACTGGGTTTGTGAAGGGGAGACAGGTGAACACGAATATACGGAGGCTGTTAGGGGTAATGATGATGGCCCCACCAGAGGGGGAAACGGAGATAGTAGTGGCGGTGGATGCCAAGAAAGCATTTGATAGAGTGGAGTGGGATTATTTGTGGGAGGTGTGGAGGAGATTTGGTTTTGGAGAGGGGTATGTTAGATGGGTGCAGCTGATGTATAGGGCCCCGATGGCGAGCGCGGTCACGAATGGACGGGGATCTGCATATTTTCGGCTCCATAGAGGGACAAGGCAGGGATGCCCTCTGTCCCCATTATTGTTTGCACTGGCGATTGAGCCCCTGGCGATAGCGTTGAGGGGTTCCAAGAAGTGGAGGGGAGTACTTAGAGGAGGAGAAGAACACCGGGTATCTTTGTATGCGGACGATTTGCTACTATACGTGGCAGACCCGGCGGAGGGGATGCCAGAAATAATGCGGATACTTGGGGATTTTTCAGGGTATAAATTGAACATGGGGAAAAGTGAGTTGTTTGTGGCGCATCCAGGGGAGCAGAGTAGAGAAATAGAGGCCCTACCGTTGAGGAAGGTAACAGGGGACTTTCGTTACCTGGGGATCCAGATAGCCAAGAATTGGGGCACATTGCATAGGTTAAATTTAACGCGGTTGGTGGAACAAATGGAGGAGGATTTTAAGAGATGGGATATGGTATCCCCGTCACTGGCAGGGAGGGTGCAGGCGGTTAAGATGGTGGTCCTCCCGAGATTCCTCTTTGTGTTTCAGTGCCTCCCGGTGGTGATCACGAAGGCTTTTTTTAAAAGGATCGAAAAGAGCATCATGGGTTTTGTGTGGGCCGGGAAGACCCCGAGAGTGAGGAAGGGATTCTTACAGCGTAGCAGGGATAGGGGGGGGGCTGACACTACCGAGCCGAAGTGAGTATTATTGGGCCGCTAATATTTCAATGGTGAGTAAGTGGATGGGAGGAGGAGGAGGGAGCGGCGTGGAAGAGATTAGAGAGGGCGTCCTGTAGGGGGACTAGCCTACAGGCTATGGTGACAGCCCCATTGCCGTTCTCACCGAGGAACTACACCACAAGCCCGGTGGTGGTGGCTACACTGAAGATTTGGGGACAGTGGAGACGGCGTAGGGGAAAGACTGGAGCCTTGGGGGGGTCCCCGATAAGAAATATTGTGTAAAGGATGCACAATGTACTGTGTTGGTTGACCAAAAATTTTCAATAAAATATTTATTAAAAAAAAAGAAAAGGCACTGATTGATCAGAGTGACAGGATTGTTGCTCTAGGAGGCCAAAATAAAATAAAGGTTGGTGGCGACCCAGGGGAGCCTGAAGGGGAAAGTCAAGGATTAGGAGAGCCGGTCCTGGTGCCAAAATAGCTGAATAGTGGGTTTGGCAGAGGGGACCAAGGGCAAGAACCCGACAGACTATATGGCCCAGATGCTGGGCAACTTGGTCGGAAGGGACAGCTTTCCTAAGCTGCCGGAGATCGACAGGGCACACAGGTCACTTTGATCGAAGCCCAAGGCCAGGGAGTAGCCAAGGGCAATAATCACCAAACTATACAGGTACCAAATAGGGAGAGGTTCCTTATTGGGCTCAGCAGACGAAAGTGAGCAGTTGGGAAGGATACAGAATATGTGTACACCAAGACATTGGGGCAGACCTGGCAAAGCGCAGCGCCAAATTCAACCAAGTGAAATCAGCCCTGTACAAAATCAGAACAAAATTTGGGATGTTATTCCCAACCAGGATCTGGGTAACATTCCAGAATAAAGAATATTATTGTACTACTGCGGCAGAGGCGGACGAGTTTGTGCGGACAAACTGCAGAGACAAAAAGCAGACAAGGCAGCGATGAGGAAGAGGCAGCGACAGAAAGGAGAAAGAAAAATGATGGACATGTACAATGTTTGCACAGGACAGTACGGCCTCGCTTTGAGCAAGAGCACCAGCTCATAGGGAGGAAGGGTGAGGGCAGCAGAGTGCAGGATAAAGGGATGGGGAGACAGATCGGCAATTGATCAGGCATAAGGAGGGGGCAAGATTACCCCGGGAGGGGGGGGGGGCACCACACTAGCGGAGAAAGCTGGCGCCAGGAGGTCCGAAAGTAAGGGGGGGCCGCAGCACAATTTTCAGCAGGGAGGGAGCATCTGGCAGGGGTGGGGGGAATATAATGAGGAAAGGAACGGTTTTAGATTGGCCTCAGCAGGTCAGGTTCAGGTTGATGGAAAAAGATGGCACAGTTAAGCAGCCACTTTGGAGGGTCCCTAAACAAAGTGAAACCTCGGAGTGCAGAGGCTCACCCACGTGGCACACGCACAGTTGGCGGCCATGTTGGGTGGCCTCTGGACAAAAGGAAATGCTAGAGCGCAAGGGCCTGGCTGCATGGTGAGAACGGTGACCGCAGCCATTTTGGATGGCCCCCCCAACAAAGGGAAATCCCAGAGTGCAAAGAACAAAACATCACAGGAACAGGCCCTTCAGCCATCCAAGCCTGCGCCGATCACGTGTCCTAGCTAGACCAACCGCCCGTATCCTTCTATGCCCCGTCTGTTTATAAGTCTTAAAGTCACTAAGGTATCTGCGTCAACCACCTCACTTGGCAGTGCATTCCAGGTCACCACCACCCTGTGTAAAAAGCTTTGCCCGCACTGAACCTGTCCCCCCTTTGCTGTACTCTCGCCAAAGCCTCCACGTCCTTCTGGTAGTGTGGTGACCAGAATTGGACACAGTATTCCAAATGTGGCCTAACTAATATTCTATATAACTGTAACATGGGCAGCACGGTAGATGCAGTGGTTCGCACTGCTGCCTCACAGCGCAGAGGTCCCAGGTTCAATCCCGGCTCTGGGTCACTGTCCATGTGGAGTTTGCACATTCTCCCCATGTTTGCATGGGTTTCACCCCCACAACACAAAGATGTGCCGGGTAGGTAGATTGGCCATGCTAAATTGCCCCTTATTTGGAAACAATTTATTGGTACTCTAAAAATTTTTTTTTAAACTATCATAATTTGAGCCTTAAATATTCGATATCTCGTCCTATGAAGGCAAGCATACCAAATGCTTTCATTACCACCATTTCCACCTGTGCTGCCACTTTTAAGGATCGGTGGACCTGCACACCCAGATCTTTGTGTTTCTGTGATCCTGATGGTTCTGCAATTTATTTTATAGCTCCCACCTGTAGCCACCTGGGTTGGCCAACTCCCGATGTAAAATGGAGAACAGCAAAGGCTGCAGGAAAATTCAGCCAACAGAGGCAGAAACTAGCAGGCGCAAGTTTACGGTGTATTAAACTCTGCAAAAGCCCAGACAAGCACAGATACAAACAGCCATCTGCATAGTAATGTAGCAGCCATCTACATACTAATGAGCAATCCCTGGGTACAATCGAAACATTTGGGATAAACAAATCCAAGCCAGACTCCTCGGCGCCAGCAGGAGCCAACACAAGAGGTTAACGGACAGCTCAAGACCGCCCATCGATCAGGGAACCGCTCCAGTATTGGAGAAATCGAACCAAGCAATTGGAACAAAGTCCAATCACTTGGCACCAGGTACAGGGTCCGCCCCGAAAAGCAGGAAGCCCCTGGGGACTATAAAGTTAAGCCCCCAAGTTCAAATCGTCCTTCTTGACCGGGTCACTCAGCAACACGAACCAACCCTTGACAGTGACCGGTTCAGCTGCCGCCAAAAGCCATTAAGTCTGAAGTCAACGCTCGCTAAGAGATAGGTGCTCCTAGCTACCAGTCCGTACCAACTTCGAATCCCGCAGACTCAGAACCCGAACGAAAGGCCATTTGTTCCCCTGACCTGGTGGGCCAGTCCGAAGCTAAGTATAGGCCTGTTAGTTGTAGAAGTAGCTTAGAGTGGACTTCCGGGTGCGGCAATGCGGAGTTGAGCCGCACGATTCGGCAGCTCCCGCTACCACGGACCTTCGGGCTCGCTAGAAGAGCCCCAACCGACTTTTTTCTGAAACTAACCCGTGGGGAAGGTAAGAGGGAGGTCCCCCCTCCAACCTGTATGAAACGGACTCGAAGCGCAACGGCCACAAAAGTGGCATTGAAGCAACGGGAAAAACCAGGGGGAAAAAACAAAATAGCGGCGGCCAGAGACAAAGGTGAGCTGCAGGAGCTGGAGCAGCGGGAAGGATCGGGGAAGAAAGATAGAATGGCGGCAGCCAGAGACAAAGGTGAGCTGCAGGACCGGGAAAGAAAGATAGAATGGCGGCGGCCAGTGACAAAGTGGAGCTGCAGGAGTTTATTAGGCACTGCTTCGAGGAGCATCGCGAGGAGATGCGCAAGGAAATGCTGGCGCCTATGCTTTCGGCAATCGAAGGACTAGGGATCACCCAGAAGGCCCACGAGGTTCAGATCCAGGGAGGTACAAAAAAAGAGTTGATCAGAACGAGGACGAGATCTCGGGCCTGGTGGCGAGAGTGGAGCAGAACGATGCGCTACACAGGAGGTGGGCGGGAAGACTTGAAGACCTGGAGAACAGGTCGAGGAGAAAGAATCTGCGGATCCTGGGTCTCCCTGAAGGAGCTGAGGGGGCCGATGCCGGGGCATACGCGAGCACGATGCTCGGGGCAATGATAGGCAAGGAGGCCCCTTCGAGGCCGCTGGAGTTCGACGGGGCACACCGGGTGCTGGCGAGGAGGCCCCGGGCAAATGAGCCGCCTAGAGCAATGGTGGTGAGGTTCCACCGGTTCACGGACAGAGAGTGGGTCCTGAAATGGGCCAAGAAGGAGCGGAGCAGTAAATGGGACAATGCAGAGATCCGAATATACCCGGACTGGAGCACGGAGGTTGCAAAGCGGAGAGCGGGTTTCAACCGGGCCAAAGCGGCGTTCTACCGGAAAGAAGTGAAATTCGGAATGCTGCAGCCGGCGCGACTGTGGGTCACATACAAGGGCCAACACTACTACTTTGAAACGCCTGTAGAGGCGTGGACATTTATACAAACCCCTCCAATCCGGCTGATAACGTGGAACGTGAGGGGGCTGAATGGGCCAGTGAAGAGGGCTCGAGTGTTCGCTCACTTAAAGGGACTGAAGACGGACGTGGTCATGCTCCAAGAGACTCACCTGAAGGTGGCGGACCAGGTCAGGCTAAGAAAGGGATGGGTAGGACAGGTATTCCACTCGGGACTGGACGCGAAGAATAGAGGGGTGGCAATATTAGTGGGAAAGCGGGTGTCATTTGAGGCCAGGACAATGGAGGGTGATATGTAATGGTGAGCGGTAGGCTGCAGGGGACGTGGGTGGTGTTGGTAAACGTGTACGCCCCGAACTGGGATGATGCAGGATTCATGAAGCGCATGTTGGGGTGCATTCCGGACCTGGAGAAAGGAGGCCTGATAATGGGAGGGGACTTCAATACAGTGTTGGACCCAGCACTGGACCACTCCAAATCAAGGACTGGAAAGAGGCCGGCAGCGGCCAAGGTACTTAGGGGGTTTATGGATCAGATGGGGGGAGTGGACCCATGGCGGTTTGCAAGGCCGCAGGCCAGGGAATTTTCTTTCTTTTCCCATGTACACAAAGCCTACTCCCGGATAGATTTTTATTTTTTTTCTGGGCAGGGCGCTCATCCCGAGGGTGGAGGGGACGGAGTATTCGGCCATAGCCGTTTCGGACCATGCCCCGCACTGGGTGGAACTGGAGCTGGGAGAGGAGAGGGACCAACGCCCGTTGTGGCGGCTGGATGTGGGACTGCTGGCGGACGAGGTGGTGTGGGAAGGTGAGGGGGTGGGAAGGTGAGGGGGTGTATCGAAAGGTACTTGGAGGCCAACGACAACGGGGAGGTGAGAGTGGGGGTGGCATGGGAGGCGTTGAAGTCGGTGATCAGGGGAGAGCTAATCTCCATCAGGGCTCATAGGGAGAAGACAGAGGGAATGGAAAGGGAGAGGTTAGTGGGGGAGATTTTGAGAGTGGACAGGAGATACGCAGAGGCCCCGGAGGAAAGATTACTTGGGGAAAGACGGCGGCTCCAGACGGAGTTTGACCTGTTGACCACAGGGAAGGCAGAGACACAGTGGAGGAAAGCGCAGGGGGCGACCTATGAGTATGGGGAAAAAGGCTAGTCGGATGCTGGCACACCAGCTCCGTAAAAGGATGGCAGCGAGGGAAATAGGGGGAGTCAAAGATGGAAGGGGAGCCACGGTTTGGAGTGCGATGAAAATAAACGAGGTATTTAAGGCCTTCTATGAAGAGCTGTACAGATCCCAGTCCCCAACGGGGGAAGAGGGTATGAGACGATTCCTAGACCAGCTGAGATTCCCGAGGGTGGAGGAGCAAGAAGTGGCTGGTCTGGGGGCACCAATCGGATTGAAGGAGCTGAGCCAGGGTTTGGGGAGCATGCAGGCGGGGAAGGCCCCGGGGCCGGACGGGTTCCCGGTGGAGTTCTACAGGAAGTACGTAGACCTGTTGGCCCGCTACTAGGGAGGACCTTTAATGAGGCAAGAGAGGAGGGGACCCTACCTCCGACAATGTCGGAAGCGACAATTTCTTTGATCCTAAAGCGGGACAAGGACCCACTGCAATGTGGATCGTACAAGCCGATCTCGCTCCTTAATGTGGATGCAAAGTTGCTGGCAAAAGTGCTGGCCACGAGGATCGAGGACTGTGTCCCGGGGGTGATTCACGAGGACCAGACAGGATTTGTAAATGGTAGGCAGCTAAACACCAATGTGCGGCGGCTCTTAAACGTGATAATGATGCCATCGGTGGAGGGAGAAGCGGAGATAGTGCCAGCTATGGACGCGGAGAAGGCCTTTGACCGAGTAGAGTGGGAGTACCTCTGGGAGGTGCTGCGTAGGTTTGGGTTCGGGGGAGGGTTTATCAGTTGGGTTAAGCTCCTTTACAGAGCCCCGGTGGCGAGTGTAGTGACGAACCGGCGGAGGTCGGAGTACTTTCGGCTGGACCGAGGGACGAGGCAGGGGTGCCCCCTGTCCCCACTGTTGTTCGCATTGGCGATCGAACCATTGGCCATGTCATTGAGGGAATCTAATAAATGGAGGGGGGTGGTCCAAGGGGGAGAAGAGCATCGGGTGTCGCTATATGCGGATGACCTGTTGCTGTACGTGGCGGATCCAATGGAGGGGATGGTGGAGGTCATGCAGACTCTAAGGGAGTTTGGGGAGTCTTCGGGCTATAAGTTCAATGTAGGGAAGAGTGAGTTCTTTGTATTACAGGCGGGGGACCAAGAAAGAGGGATAGGAGACCTACCGCTGAGGAGGGCGGAGGGGAGCCAGGAGTTGGGGGACCCTACATAAACTGAATCTGACGAGGTTGGTGGAGCAAATGGAAGAGGATTTTAAAAGATGGGACATGCTACCGCTCTCGCTGGCGGGTAGAGTGCAATCGGTCAAAATGTGGTGGTCCTTCCGAGGTTTTTGTTTGTGTTTCAGTGCCTTCCCATCGTGATCACTAAGGCCTTTTTTAAGATAGTAGGCAGGAGTATTATGTGCTTTGTGTGGGCGAATAAGACCCCGAGGGTAAGGAGAGGGTTCCTGGAACGCAGTAGGGACCGAGGAGGGTTGGCGCTGCCAAACCTGGGGAGCTACTACTGGGCAGCAAATGTGTCGATGATCCGCAAGTGGGTTATGGAGGGAGTGGGGGCAGCATGGAAGAGGATGGAGATGGCGTCCTGCTAAGGAAGGAGTCTGGGGGCGTTGGTGACGGCACTGCTGCCGCTCTCGCCGACAAAGTATACCACGAGTCCGGTGGTGGCGGCAACGCTAAGGATCTGGGGCCAGTGGAGACGGCACAGGGGTGCAATGGGAGCATCGGTGTGGTCCCCGATCTGGGGTAACCATCAGTTTGTCCCGGGGAAGATGGACGGGGGGATCCAGAGCTGGCACCGGGCGGGGATCAGAAGAATGAGGGACCTGTTCATTGACGGAACGTTTGCAAGCCTAGGGGCACTGGAGGAGAAGTTTGAGTTACCCCCGGGAAATGCCTTTAGATATATGCAGGTGAGGGCTTTTGTAAGGCGACAGGTGAGGGAATTCCCGTTGCTCCTGGCACAAGAAATTCAAGACAGAGTGATCTCAGGCGCATGGGTCGGAGAGCAAGGTGTCGGAAATACACCAGGAGATGAAAGAGGGGGAAGCGCTGGTAGAAGAGTAAATGGGAGGAGGAGCTGGGGGAGGAGATCGAGGAAGGTCTGTGGGCTGATGCCCTAGGTAGGGTTAATTCCTCTTCCTCGTGTGCCAGGCTCAGCCTGATACAATTTAAGGTGGTCCACAGAGCGCACTTGACGGGGGTGAGGTTGAGTAGGTTCTTTGGGGTAGAGGACAGATGTGGAAGGTGCTCAGGGAGCCCGGCGAACCATGTCCATATGTTTTGGTCATGCCCGGTACTGGAGGGGTTCTGGAGAGGAGTGGCGGGAGCAATATCTCAGGTGGTGAAAGTCCGGGTCAAGCCAAGCTGGGGGCTAGCAATATTCAGAGTAGTGGACAAACCGGGAGTGCAGGAGGCCGGTATTCTGGCCTTTGCGTCCCTAGTAGCCCGGCGAAGGATCTTGCTAATGTGGAAGGAGGCGAAGCCCCCCAGCGTGGAGGCCTGGATAAACAATATGGCTGGGTTCATAAAGTTGGAGAGGATTAAGTTCGCCCTGAGAGGGTCTGCGCAGGGGTTCTACAGGCGGTGGCAATCCTAGACTATCTCGCGGAGCGTTAGAGGAGGGTCGGTCAGCAGCAACAGTAACCTGGGGGGGGGGGGGGGGGGGGGGGGGGGGGGGGGGTGAATGAGCAAGAGATAACATGAAGGGTTGGGGAAACTGGCACATACGGGAGAGAGCCAGTGTACAAAGCTATGTAAATATACGATTTTGCCATGTATATATCTTGCTCCGCGCGATTTCTCGTTTCTTTTTTTTTTTAACGGTGGGGGGGGGTTATTGTTTGTAAGGGAGAAAAATGGTGTTAAAAACTTTAATAAATATATATATATATTTTTTTTTTTTTATAAAAGAAGTAGCTTGGAGTAGAATTTATGCATGAGTAGCGATTACGGTGTATAATAAATGCGCTTTGAATCTTACTAATTGGTGTATTGGATTATTGATCATTACTTGAACCTCATGGCGGTATCATAAAGATACCTGGCGACTCAAGAGCAAAAGGTTATAAAACAGAGCCAATTGAACCAACCAAAAGTTAGCAACACACCCGAATTGGATCTACCAAAATGCATCACCTTGGCATTTGGATTAAATTCTATCTGCCATTTCTCTGCCCAATTTTGCAGCCTATCTCCATTCTGCTGTATTCTCGGACAATCTTCATCACCATCCGCAACTCCTGCAATCTTGGTATCATCTGCAAACTTGCTAATCAGACCCTCAGTTTTCTTTCAAGTCATTTATATATATTACAAAGAGCAGGAGGTCCCAGTACTGCTCCCTGTGGAACACCACTAGTTACGGACCTCCATTCGGAAAAACATCCTTCCACTGTTACCCTCTGTCTTCTATGGCCAAGCCAGTTCTGAATCCATCCAGCTAGTTCACCCCTGACCCCATGTGATTTAATCTTTTGCACCAGCCTGCCATGCGGGACCTTATCAAATGCTTTACTAAAGTCCATGTAGACAACATCCACAGCCCTTCCCTGTCAATCATTTTTGTCACCTCCTCAAAAAAAACCTCAATTAAATTAGTGAGACATGATCTCTATTGTACAAAACCATGCTGTCTGTCACTAATAAGACCATTCACTTCCAAATGTGCATAGATCCTATCTCTGAGAATCTTTTCCAACAGTTTCACTATCACTGACATCATGCTCACTGGCCTATAATTACCCGGGTTATCCTTGCAACCCTTCTTAAATAAATTGGCTATCCTCCAATCCTCAATCCTCTGGGACCTCACCTGTGGCCATTGAGGACACAAAGATCTCAGTTAGAGGCCCAGCGATTTCAACTCGTCTCCCTCCGTAATCTGGGATAGATGCCATCTGGCCATGGTGATTTGTCTTCCATAATGCGTTTTTCTTTTTAAAACAAATTCTGTCCTGGATCCCTACTGGTGGGAGGCGTGGGAAGGATGGGACCTGTCTGCGTACAAAGTCCCGCACCTGCAAGTACCTGAAGTCAATTCCCCTTTCCAGCCCAGCTGTCTCCTCCAATTCCCTCAAACTCGCAAAGTTCCCCTCTATGAACACATCGCCCACCCTCCTCACCCCCACCCGCCGCCATGTTCGAAACCCTCCATCCATGTTCCCGGGGGCGAATCGATGGTTATCACAAATTGGAGCCCAGACCAACACACCCACCTCCCCTGCATGCTTTCTCCACTGGCCCCAAATCCGCATGGGCCGCCCCCACTTCCGGGCTGGTGGAGTACCTGGCCGGCGCAAGCGGTAGGGGAGCCGTGACCAGGGCTGCCAAACTGCTGCCCCTGCACGAAGCCACCTCCACCCACTCCCAGATAGACCCCGTACCCACCATCCACTTCCTTATCAAGGCTATGTTAGCTGCCCAGTAGTAGTTGATCAGATTGGCAATGCCAGTCCCCCTTCGCTGCAGCTCCTATCAAGCATGGCCTTCCTCACCCAGACAAAGCTCATGCTGATTTTGCCGGTCCTTTTGAAGAAGGACCGTGGAATAAAGATCGGGAGGCACTGGAAGACGAACAGGAATCTAGGGAGGATCTTAATGCTTTTTAAACACCTAACACTTCCTCCCTTGTAATAACGACCTGTTCTAAAGTATTTACACATTTCTTTCCTCCCCCCCGACACCACCAATCAACGTGTCCCTCTCCAGCCCTGGGGCTGGTTTAGCACACTGAGCTAAAATCGCTGGCTTTTAAAGCAGACCAAGGTAGGCCAGCAGCACGGTTCAATTCCCATACCAGCCTCCCCGAAAAGGTGCCGGAATGTGGCGACTAGGGGCTTTTCACAGTAACTTCACTGGAAGCCTACTTGTGACAATAAGCAATTTATTTCATTTTCATTGTGAATACCGATGCAAAATACTCATTAAGGATCTCACCTACTTCCTTTGGCTCTACACAATTTCCCTCCTTGGTCCTCGAGTGGACCAACTTTTTCTCTAGCTACCCTCGTGTTCCTAATATACGTATAAAA
This sequence comes from Scyliorhinus torazame, assembly GCF_047496885.1. Taxonomy (NCBI): domain Eukaryota; kingdom Metazoa; phylum Chordata; class Chondrichthyes; order Carcharhiniformes; family Scyliorhinidae; genus Scyliorhinus; species Scyliorhinus torazame. Next base: position 53,042,836 of record NC_092712.1, read on the forward strand.
TGCCTTGGGATTCTCCTTAATCCTGTCTGCCTGGGACATTTTGTGGCTCTTTTCTACTTTTGTTGTTTTCCTCAAGTGCTGCATCTGTTTTTACACCTGTACCTCATGTATGCATCTTTTTTCTTTTTGGCAAAATCTGCAATTTCCCTGGTCATCCATGGTTCCTGAATCCTGCCTTTCCTGTCCTTCCTTTTTACCAGCACATGCCTGTCCTGCACTCCCATCAACTGCTCCTTAAAAGACTCCCACATGCCAAATGTGGATTTACCCTCAAACAGCCTCTCCCAAACAACAGCCTCCAAATCCTGCCTAATCTTCCCCCAATTTAGCACCTGAACCCGAGGACAACACCTCGTCCTTTTCCACGAGTATCCGAAAGCTTATGGAATTGTGGTCACTGTTCACCACATGTTCCCCCACTGCAACTTACCTGGCCAGGCTCATTCCCCAGTACTAGGTCCAGTATAGTCCCCTCTCTAGTAGGACTATCCACATATTGTTCAAAAAAAAAAAAAACCTTCTTGGACACACCAATTCCTCACCATCCTGATCCCTAGCCCCAAGGGATTTCCAGTCAATATATGGAAAATTAAAGTCTCCCACTACAACAACCCTATTATTTCTACATATCTACACTTCAATTTCCTGTAAGGTTACAGATAAAAAACAGGAAGGTGGGACTAAGCAAGATTGCTCTTTCATAGTGCCAGTACAGACATGGTGGGCTAAATGGCGGCCTCCTGTGCTAAGAGTTACATGCACAAGAGTAAGCAATCGAGTCAAACTGAAGAGCAGGAGGACTTAAACCACTGAAACTGGTGAAGGTAATTTTGCATTGCTTTGTTTATAATGGGGTGAAAACACACAATTTCTGGCTGCAGCCCCGAATCCAGAGACAAATTCTACAGTCTTGTTATCAGCGACAACACCTCCATATTTATGGTAATGAATGGATTTCCTTTGGCATTGCACACAGTAATTTGGAGAATATAGTCTCTTGCTTTCACGTTGCTGTTTGTTTCTTCTGCTGGGGCTCGTCTTCGCTTCTTCTCTTTTAACCTCCCCCTCTCTGCTTGCTTCTGTCATGTTGCAAGGGATCAGAGGTCTCTATGGTCACACCCAGTTTTGCTTCTCTCTCCCCTATCAATGTTTCTCTGAAAAGGCACGGATGTTTTCTAAATTCAATTTAATTTGTAATTTAAAAGAATTCCACTTAAGCCAAGGTCACTAGCTGGCAGTGTCCTCGGTGTCAGGCGGCACCAATAATTAGAACACCCACAATAAGAGACTGTTGGTAAAGCACAATCGATTCAAACAATTTATCTTCAAACATCCAACAAGATTTTCCTTCCTCCCTCTACTCCGTTTGCTTTCTCAACACAACTTGCTTTTTAAAAAATGATACTGGTATGAAGTTACTGTCTGCCTCGTCATCTTTTGTCCAGCAGGTATTAGGAATTAGACGAATGTGTATAATTTATTGCATCCAAAATGCACACACAATTATATGTTTCCAACTTGCAGGAAAGACATCATCTCGCCTCGATATGCTTTCTGAAGTGAAGGTCGCTGACATAAATGTCAACTCCATTTCTCTCCACACATGCTGAACACTCCCAGTATTTTCTGGCATCCACTTTATTTTGCTTTTAGAACAAATTCTCTCACATGCGGTTCGAAGATAACACAAAAAAGTGTGCACGAGTGGAAAAGGGGAACTGGAGCACTCGAGGTACTATAATGGCAGCAGAAAAACATAATACAAGACAAACACACGAGGTTAGAGATAATATATTAAAGAAAAGATTAACCCCACTAATGAGTAATGTACTAAAGATCATTTAATAGTGGAAGGGAGGACAAAGATATATGCAAACAAAGTAATCACTATTGAGGAATTAATTAGCCAGCAGAGGGCAGTAGAGCAGAGCTGCTGATTGGCTGTTGCAAGGGACATTTGCATACCTCCGTTGTGGTCACCCTAACTTGAAGGTGTACCTGAGCTGGAGACCCTAGTTGTTCGAGTGAAGACAAGCATCCAGCAGAGGGCAGTAGAGCAGAGCTGCTGATTGGCTGTTGCAAGGGAAATTTGCATACCTCCATTGTGGTCACCCTAACTTGAGGTGGTTTGTGGAGGAGCTGTTGTCAAGTGACACTTAAACCCGAAACACTTGTTCAGTGTTTCCCTCCCTACCCCCTCCTCTAACCAACAAAAAAAAACGCTGTACAGATCAAGAGGAAGGTTCGAGGTCACGTAGAAGTAGAAAGAAGTTGAACCGTGATGCCACAGCCTGCAGGTAAGGGATTGGCTGGTGACTGGCAAGTAGTTTTTCTTTTATTTTACCTCAGGTGTTATCGTGCAGGGCGCAGAGGTTGCTCAGTGAGTGCTTGCTGAGAAGGGGAGTGAATAACAGGTAAGCTCTTTCTTTCTTTTTTTTAAATCTAGAGGGGATGGCAGGGAAGGTAGTGCAATGTTCCTCCTGCAGAATGTTTGAGGTGAGGGACGCCGACAGTGTCCTTGCTGATTTCATCTGTGGGAAGTGCACCCTTCTCCAGCTCCTCAGAAACCGCGTTAGGGAACTGGAGCTGGATGAACGTCGAATCATTCGGGAGGGAGAGGTGGTCATAGATAGAAGCTTCAGGGATGTAGTTACTCCGAAGAATAAAGATAGATGGGCGACGGTGAGAGGGGCTGGGAGGAAGCAGTCAGTACAGGGATCCCCTGTGGTCGTTCCCCTTAATAACAAGTATACCGCTTTGGATACTGTTGGGGGGGGGGGGGGGGGGGGACTTACCAGGGGTAAGCCATGGGGTGCAGGTCTCTGGCACAGAGTCTGTCCCTGTTGCTCAGAAGGGGAGAGGGGAGAGGAGTAGAGCATTAGTCATTGGAGACTCCATAGTTAGGGGGATAGATAGGACATTCTGTGGGAACGAGAGAGACTCGCGGTTGGTGTGTTGCCTCCCAGGTGCCAGGGTGCGTGATTTCTTGGATTGTGTTTTCGGATCCTTAGGGGGGGGGGAGCTCCAAGTCGTGGTCCACATAGGTGCCAACGACATAGGTAGGAAAAGGGATAGGGATGTAAGGCAGGAATTCAGGGAGCTAGGGTGGAAACTTAGATCTAGGACAAAGAGTTGTTATCTCTGGGTTGTTACCCGTGCCACGTGATAGCGAGATGAGGAATAGTGAAAGAGAGGAGTTGAACGCGTGGCTACAGGGATGGTGCAGGAGGGAGGGTTTCAGATTTCTGGATAATTGGGGCTCATTTTGGGGCAAGTGGGACCTCTACAAACGAGATGGTCTACACCTGGACCAGAGGGGTACCAATATCCTGGGGGGGAAATTTGCTAATTCTCTTCGGGAGGGTTTAAACTACTTCAGCAGGGGCTTGGGAACCTGAATTGTAGCTCCAGTATACAGGAGATTGAGAGTAGTGAGGTCATGAGTAAGGTTTTAAAGTTGCAGGAGTGTACCAGCAGGCAGGAAGGTGGTTTAAAGTGTGTCTTCTTCAATGCCAGGAGCATCCGGAATAAGGTGGGTGAACTTGCGGCATGGGTTGGACATCAATGTTGTGGCCATTTCGGAGACATGGATAGAGCAGGGACAGGAATGGTTGTTGCAGGTGCCAGGATTTAGATATTTCAGCAAGCTCAGGGTAGGTGGTAAGAGAGGGGGAGGGGTGGCAGTTAGTCAAGGACAGTATTACGGTGGCAGAAAGGACGTTTGATGAGGACTCGTCTACTGAGGTAGTATGGGCTGAGGTTAGAAACAGGAAAGAAGAAATCACCCTGTTAGGGGTTTTCTATAGGCCTCCGAAAAGTTCCAGAGATGTAGAGGAAAGGATTGCAAAGATGATTCTGGATAGGAGCAAAAGCAACAGGGTAGTTGTTATGGGGGACTTCAACTTTCCAAATATTGACTGGAAACGCTATAGTTTGTGTACTTTAGATGGGTCCATTTTTGTCCAATGTGTACAGGAGGGTTTCCTGACACAGTATGTAGATAGGCCAACGAGAGGCGAGGCCGTATTGGATTTGGTACTGGGTAATGAACCAGGACAGGTGATAGATTTGGAGGTAGGTGAGCACTTTGGTGATAGTGACCACAATTCGATTACGTTTACTATAGTGATGGAAAGGGATAGGTATATACCGCAGGGCAAGAGTTATATCTGGGGGAAAGGCAATTATGATGCGATGAGGCAAGACTTGGGATGCATCAGATGGAGAGGAAAACTGCAGGGGATGGGCACAATGGAAATGTGGAGCTTGTTCAAGGAATGGCTACTGTGTGTCCTTGATAGTATGTACCTGTCAGGCAGGGAGGAAGTGGTCGAGCAAGGGAACCGTGGTTTACTAAGGCAGTCGAAACACTTGTCAAGAGGAAGGAGGAGGCTTATGAAGGTTCAGTAAGGGCACTCGTGAGTTACAAGTTAGCTAGGAAGGACATAAAGAGAGAGCTAAGAAGAGCCAGGAGGAGACATGAGAAGTCTTTGGCAGGTAGGATCAAGGATAACCCTAAAGCTTTCTATAGATATGTCAGGGATAAAAGAATGACGAGGGCAAGAGTTGGGCCAGTCAAGGACAGTAGTGGGAAGTTGTGCGTGGAGTCCGAGGAGATAGGAGAGGTGCCAAATTAATATTTTTCGTCAGTATTCACACAGGAAAAAGACAATGTTGTCGAGGAGAATACGGAGATTCAGGCTACTAGACTAGAAGGGCTTGAGGTTCAGAAGGAGGAGGTGTTAACAATTCTGGAAAGGGTGAACATAAATAAGTCCCCTGGGCCGGATGGGATTTATCCTAGGATTCTCTGGGAAGCTAGGGAGGAGATTGCTGAGCCTATGGCTTTGATCTTTAAGTCATCTTTGTCAACAGGAATAGTGCCAGAAGACTGGAGGATAGCAAATGTCGTCCCCTTGTTCAAGAAGGGGAGTAGAGACAACCCCGGTAACTCTAGCCTCCTTCTGTTGTGGGCAAAATCTTGGAAATGTTTACAAGAGATAGGATGTATAATCATCTGGAAAGGAATAATTTAATTAGACATAGTCAACACGGTTTTGTGAAGGGTAGGTCGCGCCTCACAAACCTTATTGAGTTCTTTGAGAAGGTGACCAAACAGGTGGATGAGGGTAAAACAGTTGATGTGGTGTATATGGATTTCAGTAAAGTGTTTGATTAGGTTCCCCACGGTAGGCCACTGCAGAAAATACGGAAGCATGGGATTCAGGGAGATTTAGCAGTTTGGATCAGAAATTGGCTAGCTGGAAGAATACAAAGGGTGGTGGTTGATGGGAAGTGTGCAGACTGGAGTCCAGTTACTAGTGGTGTACCACAAGGATCTGTTTTGGGGCCACTGCAGTTTGTTATTTTTATAAATGACCTGGAGAAGGATGGGTGAGTAAATTTGCGGATGACACTAAAGTCGGTGGAGTTGTGGACAGTGCGGAAGGATGTTGCAGGTTACAGAGGGACATAGATAAGCTGCAGAGCTGGGCTGAGAGGTGGCAAATGGAGTTTAATGCAGAAAAGTGTGAGGTGATTCATTTTGGAAGGAATAACAGGAACACCGAGGACTGGGCTAATGGTAAGATTTTTGGCAGTGTGGATGAGCAGAGAGATCTCGGTGTCCATGTACATAGATCCCTGAAAGTTGCCACTCAGGTTCATAGGGTTGTTAAGAAGGCGTACGGTGTGTTAGCTTTTATTGGTAGAGGGATTGAGTTTCGGAACCATGAAGTCATGTGGCAGCTGTACAAAACTCTGGTACGGCCGCATTTGGAGTATTGCGTGCAATTCTGGTCACCGCATTATAAGAAGGATGTGGAAGCATTGGAAAGGGTGCAGAGGAAATTTATCAGAATGTTGCCTGGTATGGAGGGAAGATTTTATGAGGAAAGGCTGAGTGACTTGAGGCGGTTTTCGTCAGAGAGAAGAAGGTTAAGAGGTGACTTAATTGAGGCATACAAGATGATCATAGGATTGGATAGGGTGGACAGTGAGCCTTTTTCCTCGGATGGTGATGTCTAGCACGAGGGGACATAGCTTTAAATTGAGGGGAGATAGATATAGGACAGATGTCAGAGGTAGGTTCTTTACTCAGAGAGTAGTAAGGGTTTGCAATGCCCTGCCTGCAACAGTAGTGGACTCGCCAACACTAAGGGTATTCAAATGGTCATTGGATAGACATATGGACGATAAGGGAATAGTGTAGATGGGCTTTAGAGTGGTCTCACAGGTCGGCGCAACATCGAGGGCCGAAGGGCCTGTACTGCGCTGTAATGTTCTATGTTCTAGAAGAGGTAGGTAAAGGAGGTGAGGGATTGGGATTTTTGCAGTGTCTAGGACTCCTTCCTAATCCAGTGGTTAATAAACCCAACAAAGGGAAGAATTTGCTATTGGATTTGGTAACGGGGAATGAACCAGAGCAAATAACAGAAGAACATCTAGGTATCAGTGACCATAGTATGGTTCAGGATTATAAATGAGAATTACAAAACTATAACAAAAGATTGGAGAAAACCCAACATGAAGAAGTCAAGAACATAGAGTTTGGGAGATGAAAATGGATCACAATATATTGGCAATCAATGATGTTTTAATGAGAAACATTAAAAACTGTGATCAACAGAGCCTGGGGAAAAACATGCTCTGCTAAATAAACCGAACAAGTGTTTGGCATTATGCATGAATAAGAACATAGCGCACGCGTTTTTCCTTGCCTGACGTACATGGATAGGAAAGCAGAGGAAAGCATGACGAGGAAGAACATGGAGACGAAGCAAGAAGTAAAAACAATTAGGACACATATCCTTGGATGTGAAGATGCCAGCCCTGATCTCTTTGCAGCCACATCTCGGTGATGCCCACAACATTATAATAGCCAATTTCAATGTGCGTAATAAGCTCATTTAGGTACAACACCCTCAGTCCTGCATTGACTATCTCCCTTCTTATATTTTTCAACTTTTTTGCTATGTCTGAAGTTTGATTCCTACCACCGTGTACACCACATACCTTTACTAACCTCTCCTGGGCTCTTTTAGCTAGTTTAAAATTCTCATCATTAACCTGCACAACTTCCTTCTCCTCGAACCTTGATTTTCTAATTCTCCGTACAACTGAACCCTCCCCCCACTATTTGGTTTAAAGCCCAATCTACAGCCCTAGTTATGCAATTCGCCAGGACTCTGGTCCCAGCATGATTCAGATGAAGTCCGTCCCATTGGAACAGGTTCCCTCTTCCCCAGTACTGGTGCCAATGTCCAGATATTAATTTAATTCAAATTATCAACTGACGTGGTGGGATTCAAACCTGCATATTTGGATTACTAGTTGAGTGCCAATACCACCACACCACCGACTTCCATCACCTGGATGCTGTGTCTATATGTACAACGAATTTATTTAATATGTGGACTGAGTGTCTACAATGTTGAGGACATCGAAAGGAGTAAAGTGAGAAAGGCAGGTATTTGAAGTAGATAGTGCAGAGTTTGGGGGCTTCCAGTGGCAGCAATGTGCTGAGTGGATGCACATCAGGTGGCTCTCCTCCCAAACGAACCCAACAGAGGCAATTTATTGAGAATTTTGGCTTGAAAAGCCCACCAAAATCCAGCCGAAGGCGAAAGACGCAAGAAAGGAATATGCCTGGCAAACAGAGGGGGCGGCGAGATATTAGGAGCAGCAGCGAAGGAAAGGGGCCAGAAACTGCAGGCCACACAGACAGGTGGCCACACGAGACGGAGGTTCAGGCGAACCGGGAGTGGGAAAAGCTGGCGAACTGAACAATGGAACAGGACGTGGTGACAACTCCCCCCTCCCCTCCCCCCCCCCCCCCCCCCCCCCCCCCCCCCGCCACACACAGGGGGACGAATGGAGAAGCGTGCTGAAAAGAGAGTTGAATGTCATGAAGGAGGCCATCAGCACGGAGCTCCAAACGATGAAGGAGGTGGTGTCAGAGGCAACAAACACATTGCAGTGAACCAAAGAAGCCCTGGGAAGGAAGGTGAAGGCACAGGAGAAAACAATTCCAGAGTTGGAGAAAGCTGCCTCAGACCAGAGCGACAGGATCATAGCTCTGGAAACCGACACAAGAAGGTTGGTGACAGCCAGTGAAGCCTAATAGGGAAACTGGAGGACCAGGAAACCTGCTCCAGACGGCAGAATAGTGGGCCTGCCGGAGGGATAGAGGGTAGAGATCCAATGAGCTACATCGCTCAACTGCTGGGCAAGCTAGTGGGGAGTGAGGGCTTTCCAAACCCCCCAGAAATGGACAGGGCACACAGTCACTTCGGCCCAGGACCAAAGCCAGGGAGCAGCCCAGAGCAAATCATCACGAAGCTACACTGGTTCCAGGATAGGGAACAAATCTTAAAATGGGTCCGTCAGACAAAATCGTGCTCGTGGGACGGGAATAAGGTAAGGGTGTACCAGGACATTGGGGCGGGACCTGGCAAAAAAAAGAGGGCAGAGTTAAACAGAGCGAAATCACGCTCTACAAAAGTACAATTTGAGATGTTATTCCCAGCCTGACTCTGGGTAACATTCAAGGCAAGGAACTGTACTTTAACACCTCGGTGGAGGCGGATGAGTTTGACAAATCAAACAAATTGGGGAGGAACAATCACAACAACGACGAAACCTGCAGGGGTGGAAAAAAGGATCAAAACAAAGAGTGGAGGATTGACCACAAACAGAGACAATAATACCATGAACTTTATGCATATGTTTTTGTTTTACGCGGGACTGTGCTGCATCGTCTCTTCCCTCAATGAGACGAGGGGTGCAGAGCAAGGGGAACGAGAGTGAGAAAAGCAGACAAGAGGGCACGATAAGGGGTGGAAGGAGGAGGATAAAGCAGGGCTGGAGCTGGGTAAGTACTGGGTGGGGAGGCCACCGTACTAACGAGGCGGGCTACACAAAAGAGCAGAAAGAAAGAAAGAGGGCCACGGCACACCTCTCAGGGAGAGGGAGCTCCTGGTACAAAGGAGGGGGTGGAGGCAGAAGGGAAGAAAGAATACAGGGGGGGGGGGGGGGGGGGAAAGCGCAGGACAAAAAAAAGCAAAGGGAAGGCCGAGGTAGAGAAACAGAACAGACACAGGCCTCTGCAGGCATGGAGCAGGGTGAGGAACCAAGATGGCGCCTCAAATAGCCACTCGGGAGGACATCAGGGCGAGGGAGACCCTGGAGTGGAGGGGCGCATCCACGTTGCGTACACTAGTTGGTGGCCATGTTGGGTGCCCCCTGGACAAAGGGAAACCCTGGAGCTCTGGGGCCCAAACTCATGGCGAGAGCGGCGACCACGGCCATTTTGGACGGCTCCCGAACAAAGGAAAACCCAGGAGTGCAGGGGTTCGTCCACCAGGTAAGTATGGTGAACCCGCAGCCCGCAGGTGGTCAGAAACCCCCACCAGGGTTATTACCTGGTCAGAAACCCCCCACCAGGATTATTACCTGGAACGCAAGGGGACTCAATGGCCCAGTGAAAAGATCCAGAGTCTTCGCCCACCTAAGATGCCTAAAAATAGACAATCTACTTACAAGAGACGCACCTGAGGGAGAAGGACTGACTGCTGGTAAGGTAGGGCTGGATGGGACAGACCCATGTTACGGGACGAGGGCAAGGGGAGTAGCAATATTAATCAACAAGAGGATGAAGTTTACAGAAACCAAGACAGTTACGGACCCAGGGAGACGGTACTTCATGGTCAGCAGTGTCACTGGTAAATGTGTACGCTCCCAACTGGGACAACACAGAATTCATAAAGAAGACCATGGCAGAAATCCCCCAACATTGACACACACCGACTGATTATTGGGGGGGGGGGGGGGGAAGACGACACTTTAACTGCGTGCAGCACCCACTGACCAACCAATCAAACCCCAGAACAGGGGAAAAGGCTGGCATGGCTAGGGAACGAGGAGCTTTTATGGAGCAGATGGAGGTTCCTGCACCCAGGAGAAAATACTTTTCACAAATGCACAAGGTGTATACCCGTATCGACTTGTTTGCAGTGGGAAAATCGGTGCTTCCAGGGATCACTCCGCAATCGTCATCTCCGACCACGCTCCACACTACATGGATGCGAGGTTGGAGAAAGGCTGTGCCCAGTGCCCCACATGGAGGCGGCACAAGACCTCCTGGCCGACATGGCCTTCTGCCAAAAAACATCGCGGACCATAGGCGATTATGTTAGTAACAACCAAAACGGGGAGGTTTCATCCTCCACGTTTTGGGAGGCACTGAAGGCCATGATTATAGAGATCAGAGCCTACAAGGCAAGCAGAGACAGGGAAGATGGGTGGCCAGGCAGCGACGAGTGGACTCTATTCTGGAAGACACCAGAAAATACTCTGAGGCCCCGACCGTAGAGCTGCTGGCGGAGAGGAAAAAGCTGCAAATATACTTTAACCTGCTATCCACCAGGAAAGCAGTGTACCAACTCCGCCAGACATGGGGGGCCTTCTATGAACACCGAGACAAGGCTGGCCTATTGCTCACCAGCTGAGAAAGCAGGCAGCCACAATGGAAATAGCACAGGGTAGCAGAGGCAGACTTGTAACCGAACCAAAAGGAGGTCAATCGGGCACTTGAGACCTTCTCCCGGGGACTGGACACCTCTGAGCAGCCCAACACTTTCTTTGCTGTACTTTTCTTTGTTATTTTGTTCTAACACGGATGCGGGGATGAAACAGTTCCTGGACGGATTGGAACTACCAGTTTTGGGGGAAACCAGAAGGGGGGGGGGAAAAAAAGAGAGCTGGAAGCACCAATAGATCTAGGAGAAATCATGGAGGGCATCAGCTCCATGCAGGCAGGGAAGGCACCAAGTCCCGACAGGTTCCCGGCAAACGTTTACAAAATATTTGCACCAGTCCTGGCCCCACACCCAAGGGCATGTTTGCAGGCTCACTGGCAAGGGGTACTCTGCCCCCCACGCTAGCGAAGGCCACAATTTCATTGACACGCAAAAAAGATAAAGACTCCCCCGGGGAGAGAACACCAGAGGTGATCATCTCACTGGACGCAGAAAAGGCCTATAACAGAGTCAAATGGAAGTACCTCCTCGAGGTACTGGAATGTTTTGAGCTAGGAACAGGATTCACCGCCTGGGTGAGGCTCCTGTACAACGCTCCCAAAGCGAGCGTCTGAACTAACACCACCAGCTCTGAATACTTCCAGCTATAGAGGGGAACAAGACAGGGCTGCCCAGTCCTCACTCTTGTTCACGCCAGCGACCAAACCCCTGCCGATAGCCCTGGGGGATGCGAAACATTGCAAAGGCATCCGGAGAGGAGACAGAGAGCAAATGACCTGGTCCTCGATGTCTCGCAGCCACAGGAGGGACTGAAGGCAATACTGCAGATCCTGAAGGAGTTTGGTACCTTTTCAGGCTACAAACTTAACCTGGGCAAAAGTGAGGCATTCCCAGTGAACCAAAATGGGGGAGGGACAGAGCTGAAGGGGCTCCCGTTTAAAACAGCCCAGGACAGATTCCATTACCTGGGAATCCAGATAGCCAGAGACAGGACATAGATCCACAAGTGGAACCTGGCTGGCCTGGTGGAGGAAGTAAAAAAAATGACCAACAAACAACCTGGCAGGGAGAGGGCAGACGATCAAGATGAACGTACTACCAAGGCTCCTCTTCCTGTTTCGATCCATACCGATCTTCATCCAAAAGGCCTTTTTCCAAAATGTAGACAGTCTAATCATGGAATTTGTGTAGGGTGGCAAGCACTCGAGAATCCCCAAACTGACATGGCAAAGAAGGAAAATCAAAGGGGGCTTTCCCGTTCCTACAATACTACCACTGGGCAGCAACGGCAGAAAGAGTGACGGGACGGGTACACGAACCCAGCACAGAGTGGGTACAGATGGAGGAGGCCTCCTGTAAAGGAACGGCCCTCCGGGCCCTGGCTACAGCAGCACTCCCATCCCCCTCAACACGATACACAACGAGCCCAGTGGTAGCGGCCATGCTGAGAACATGTTCCCAACTGAGACAACACTTGTGGAACATTTTAATTTGTCCGATCTGCGGCAATCACAGATTCCCCCAGCCATGCTAGATACCACCTTCAAAGGATGGAGGCAGGACAGGGGCATGCTGACAGTTGGGCACTTTTATGAGGGTACAGACTGGCAACACTGGACGAACTGACGAGAAAGTGGAAATTAACAAAAAGGACAGGAAATGAGACACCACCAAATCAGAAGTGTCTGGCTGTTCCAGAAAGCAGGGTTTTGGTTGTAAAGTCTTGAATTTCTGCAGCCAAGTGCAAGGGAGCGAGAAGCCCTGTAAATCATCAGCTGAAGTTCTTAGCAGAAACATTTTTTTAAAAAAAATATATATTTATTAAAGTTTTTTTAACACAATTTTTCTCCCTTACAAACAATAACCCCCCCCCCTCGTAACATTAAAAAAAAAAGAGAAATCGCGCAGAGCAAGATATATACATGGCAAAATGATATATTTACACAGCTTTGTACACTGGCCCTCACCCGTACGTGCCAGTTTCCCCAACCCTTCATGTTATCTCTTGCTTATCTCCCCCCCCCCCCCCCCCCCCCCCAAGGTTGCTGCTGACCGACCTTCCTCTAAAGCTCCGCGAGATAGTCTAGGAGCGGTTGCCACCGCCTGTAGAACCCCTGCGCAGACCCTCTCAAGGCAAACTTAATCCTCTCCAACTTTATGAACCCAGCCATATCATTTCTCCAAGCCTCCAGGGTGGGGGGCTTCGCCTCCTTCCACATTAGCAAGATCCTTCCCCGGGCTACTAGGGACGCAAAGGCCAGAATGCCAGCCTCTTTCGCCTCCTGCACTCCCGGTTCGTCCACTACTCCAAATATTGCTAGCCCCCAGCTTGGCTTGACCCAGACTTTCACCACCTGAGATATTGCTCCCGCCACTCCTCTCCAGAACCCCTGCAGTACCGGGCATGACCAAAACATATGGACATGGTTCGCCGGGCTCCCTGAGCACCTTCCACATCTGTCCTCTACCCCAAAGAACCTACTCAACCTCACCCCCGTCAAGTGCGCTCTGTGGACCACCTTAAATTGTATCAGGCTGAGCCTGGCACACGAGGAAGAGGAATTAACCCTACCTAGGGCATCAGCCCACAGACCTTCCTCGATCTCCTCCCCCAGCTCCTCCTCCAATTTACCCTTCAACTCTTCTACCAACGCTTCCCCCTCTTCTTTCAACTCCTGGTGTATTTCCAACACCTTGCCCTCCCCGACCCATACACCAGAGATCACCCGATCTTGAACTTCTTGTGCCGGGAGCAACGGGAATTCCCTCACCTGTCGCCTCACAAAAGCCCTCACCCTTAGCAGAAACATAACACTGAATGGCAAAGCAACCAAGATTATGAGGAACAAGTAGACTCACCCGTCGCATTAAAAGTAAGCAATAATGGTGGGCCACAAAGGTCGGCCAGCTGGTAAAAGTGGATACCGGGAAAAAAGTTTGAAAAACGCTGTTCTAACTTATACCCCTGGTCACCCACTGTGCAGTTCAAATGCCGGTACTTGAATAGCTGTTTTAGTATAGTTTAATGTCGACGGCACGGTAGCACAGTGGTTAGCACTGTTGCTTCACAGCTCCAGGGTCCCAGGTTCGATTCCCGGCTTGGGTCACTGGCTGTGCAGAGTCTGCAAGTTCTCCCAGTGTCTGCGTCGGTTTCCTCCCAGTCCAAAGATGTGGAGGCTAGGTGGATTGGCCATGCTAAATTGCCCTTAGTGCCCAAAAAAGGTTAGGTGGGATTACTGGGTTACAGGGATAGGGTGGAGGTGTGGGCTTAAGTAGGGTGCTCTTTCCAAGGGCTGGGTGCAGACTCAATGGGCCATAAGGCCTCCTTCTGCACTGTAAATTCTATGATTCTATGAATGTCCCAAAGTGTTTGGCAGAAGTATTATGAAACAGAATTTGACATCAAACCACATTAGGAGAGATATCAGGGCAAATGACCAAAAGCTTAGTCAAATTACGTAGATTTTAACAAGTGCTTTTTAAAAAAATATATACATTTAGAGTACCCAATTCTTTTTTATCCCCAAGTAAGGGGCAATTTAGTGTGGCTAATTCACCTACCCTGCACATCTTTTTGGATTGTGGGGGTGAGATCGCCACAGGCACGGGGAGAATGTGCAAATTCCACACGGATAATGACCTGGGGCCAGGATCAAACCCAGGTCCAATGCTTACCACCCTGCTGTCCCTGAAGTGCTTTAAAAGAGGAGGGGATTTTTTTTTTTTTTTTTTTTTTTAAATTAGAGTACCCAATTATGTTTTTCCAGTTAAGGGGCAATTTAGGATGGCCAATCCACCTACCTGCACATTTTTGGGTTGTGGGGGCGAAACCCACACAAACATGGGGCGAACCCAGGTCCTCGGTGCTGCCCTGGAAGGTTGGGGGGATATTTAGGGAGGAAACTGGCAATAATGAAGCAATTAACATTAGGGTTGCCAAAGAGGTCAGAATTAGTATGGCTGTGGGAGACGAGAGACTGGGAACTGCAACGCCAGGTATGGATTTGAGAACATGGGTGAGCATTTTAAAATCAGTCTTCTTGTTTACCCTGGAGCCAATTTAGATCACTGAATTAGGTACAAGGGTGATGGGTAAATCTGACTTAGTACGAGTTAGAGAACAGGCAGCATAGTTTAGGATGGCCTCAAGTTTATAGAAGATGGGAAACCAGCCAGGAATACACTGGTTGGGTGAAACTTAGCATTAACAAAAAAGCAGATGAACGGAGGCAAATGCACTTTCGGGCAATGTTAATGGGCTGAAGTAAGCAAAGATTCTGCAGTCTCATTGAGTAATGAGATGCACAGTTGATTGCCTTGTTTGCAGTTCCAGGTCCCTGTCAAGGTCACACGAATGGTTGTTTTGGCTTTCTAATCACCGCATATTCTGGTGCAGAAATTCAGAAAGTTAAGTCAAGGGTGTTGCAAATCTAAATAATGGCTGCGATCATTCCTCCACCACTGACCATGAACCGCAGGTTGATTTTATTGAGAGCCAAGTACTTTTTCTTTTAAAAAATGACAGATGGAATCTTTGTCTTAAAGTGAGGGAAAACAAGTTTCTACTGATGGGTGGGTAAGTAATCAGAGGACACGGATTTTTTATAATGGCCAAAGGAACCAGAAGAAAAGCAATGAAAATAATATTTTTACGCCACTAGTTATGATCTTGAATGTACCAAAGAGAGTGGTGGAAGTAGACTATTAATAATAATCTTTATTAGTGTCACAAGGAGGCTTATATTAACACTGCAATGAAGTTACTGCGAAAATCTCCTAGTCACCACAGCATGGCGCCTGTTCGGATACAGAGGGAGAATTCAGAATGTCCAATTCACCTAACCAAGCACGTCTTTCGAGACTTCTGGGAGGAAACCGGAGCACCCGGAAGAAACCCATGCAGACACAAGGAGAACATGCAGACTTCGCACAGACATTGACCCAAGCCGAGAATCGAACCCAGGTCCCTGGCGCTGTGAAGCAACAGTGCTAGCCACTGTGCTACCGTGATTCAGTCACAATTTTCAAAAAGGGAACTGGGTATACTTAAAGCAAAAATTGAAAGTGCTATGGGGTTAAGAGGAGAGTGTGGCTACTTGGACACTCTTTATAAAACCATCATAGGAACAACAGCCTCCTTCTGTTAAGATTGTTTGAGTAATTTATTTGGAAGTGTGTGGGGAAGGAGAAAGATACAGCTCCACACAGTTCTCACTAATTAAGGAGATTTTTAATTAGAAATAAGGACATAGGAATTCATAATGGAAAAAAAGAACAATTGAGGTATGTTTTGTCATTAAGTATGCACAGGACACTATTAAGATATTTACAGGACACTATTTGATCTCCAATGGCATTAAACATTGTAAGTCAAGACAATTGTACTTCTCATTCAGTAGGTTGATGGGGTCAGGAGATAATTAGTCCAAGGCATGCAGTCACAATTCAGTTCTCATTTTAAAGCCATATGAAGAGGCCAAAGAACAAAAAAAGGTACAGC
Organism: Scyliorhinus torazame; assembly: GCF_047496885.1. Taxonomy (NCBI): domain Eukaryota; kingdom Metazoa; phylum Chordata; class Chondrichthyes; order Carcharhiniformes; family Scyliorhinidae; genus Scyliorhinus; species Scyliorhinus torazame. Next base: position 53,058,874 of record NC_092712.1, read on the forward strand.
ACAGGAACAGGACCTTCGGCCCGCCAAGCCTGCGCCGACCATCCCGCCTGTCTGAACTAAAAACCCCTACCCTTCCAGGGACCATATTTCTATTCCCATCCTATTAATGTATTTGTCAAGACGCCCCTCAAGTGTCACTATCATAGTGCTTCTACCAACTCCTCCGGCAGCTGGTTCCAGGCACCCACTACGCTCTGTAAAAAAAGATTTTTTTTAAAACGCCCTTCGCATCTCTCCTCCAAAGTTTGCCCCTCGCACCTTAAAGCTACGTCCCCCAGTAATTGCCTCTTGCACCCTGGGGGAAAAGCCTCTGACTATCCACTCTGTCCATGCCCCTCATAATTTTGTAGACTTCTATCAGGTCGCCCCTCAACCTCCATTGTTCCAGTGAGAACAAACCGAGTTTATACAAGCTCTCCTTGTAGCTAATGCCCTACGTACCAGGCAATATCCTGGTGCACCTCTTCTGTACCCTCTCCAAAGGCTCCACATCCTTCTGGTAGTGTGGTGACCAGAATTGAACACTATATTCCTGGTGTGGCCTTTCTCACGTTCTATACAGCTGCAGCATGACTTGCCAACATTTATACTCAATGCCCCATAAGACATAAGAGCAGAATTAGGCCACACGTCCCATCGAGTCTGCTCTGCCATTCAATCATGGCTGATATTTTTCCCATCCCCATTCTCCTGCCTTCTCCTCGTAACCCCTGGTCCCCTTATTTATCAAGAACCTATCCATCTCGGTTTTAAAGATACTCAGTGACTTGGCCTCCACAGCCTTCTGCGGCAATGAGTTCCACAGATTCACCATCCTCTGGCTGAAGACAGTTCTCCTCATCTCGGTTTTAAAGGATCGTCCCTTGGTTCTAGATTTTCCTACAAGTGGAAACATCCTCTCCACGTCCACTATCCATGTCTCGCAGTATCCTGTAAATTTCAATAAGATCCCCCCCTCATCCTTCTAAACTCCAACGAGTACAAACCCAGAGTCCTCAACCGTTCCTCATATGACAAGCTGTTCATTCCAGGGATCATTCTTGTGAACCTCCTCTGGACCCTTTAAGGCCAGCACATCTTTTCTTAGATACGGGGCCCAAAACTGCTCACAGTACTCGACCCCGGTTGATGAAGGCAAGCATTCCACACACCTCCTTGACTACCTTCTCCAGGGGCAGCACGGTGGCACAGTGGGTTAGCCCTGCTGTCTCACGGCACCGAGGTCCCAGGTTCGATCCCGGCTCTTCGTCACTGGGCCTCATGTCACCGAGGATCCGGGTTCAATCCCGGTCCACTGTTCGTGTGGAGTTTGCACATTCTCCCCGTGTTTGCGTGGGTTTCACCCCCACAACCCAAAGACGTGCAGGCTAGGATTGGCCACGCTAAATTGCCCCTTAATTGGAAAAAATGAATTGGGTACTCTAAATTTTTTTATTTTTTTTATTTAAAAACTACCTTCTCCACCTGCTTTGCCACTTTGTGACTTGAGGACCTGTACACCCAGATCCCTTGTCTGTCAATACTCTTAAGGGTTTTGCCATTTGCTGTATATTTCCCAACCTGTATTAGACCTTCCAAAATGCATTACCTCATATTTGCCCATCTCTCCTCCCGAGTCTCCAACCAATCTAAATCCTGCTGTATCCTAACAGTCCTTATCACTATCCACAATTCCACCACCATTTGTGTCATCAGCAAACTTACAAATCAGACTAGTTACTTTTCCTCTAAATCATTTATATATACACACTACAAACAGCAAAGGGCCCAGCACTGATTCCTGCAGAACACTCCTAGTCTCAGCCCTCCATTCATAAAGCACCCTTCCACTGCTACCCTCCGTTTTCTATGACCAAGCCAGTTCTGTATCCATCTTGCCAGCTCTTGGTCTTATTTCTACTACAAATTTTTATATAATGGAAAAGGGGTTTGTAAACTGGTTGTATTGTAATTAACACGGTCAGTGTGGCACTTCAGCATTTTCACTGGAGGATATTTAATCCAGTTCACACAGGTAACTTCCATTATTGCATTACATTTACAATGCAAACAAGTACCATCAGCAGTATTAGCACATCAAATTAAGTGTATCCCAGCTTCCCAATACATCCCCTCGCTGTCTTTATTGTGAAATATTCAGTTCTGGGTGAGTTTTAATTCTCTGTAACCCATCTAACCTCTGGACAAAACACATCCCATCATGAACATAACTGGGTGAGGAAGGCACAATTAAATGCTCATCACAACATACAAACATATCAATATGATGCACATCTACATTTCTTATAGCTTAAATGGGCACTTACAAACAAAGTGCGTGCACATTTATTAATGCACATCATTAGACGGGGCTCGTTTAGCACGGGGCTAAATCGCTGCCTTTGAATGCAGACCAAGGCAGGCCAACAGCACGGTTCAATTCCCGTACCAGCCTCCCCGAACAGGCGCCGGAATGTGGTGAATAGGGACTTTTCACAGTAACTTCATTTGAAGCCTACTTGTGACAATAGGTTTCATTTTTCAAGAAAGATGGACATAGAGAAACACCCCAATTTCTTGGTTTCTTAATTTCACTGCTTGCTGGAGGGAAAGAGGCCACTACAAAACTATAAATGGGGAAGAAGTTATTTAGGCAGAGAAATAATGCAGAGATGACTAACATTTTTATATAAAAAATATCACGACAAGCAGCTGTAATTGAGATCAAATTTGTTTCCAAAATGTCAGTACAGCACAAACAATTATTGGAAGGGAGACATCAGAAAGCAGTAGCTCATTTGCATAAGCATTCAAAGACAAATTACTTCAACAGCACAAATTAATAACTTTCCATCTCCCTCCACACAAGTAGACATGCCATCAATATATTTTGTGAATCAAATAATCTTGTAAGCCAAGTCATTGGCTCACAACACACTTCTTTAAAACCGGCAAGATATTCTTTCCTATAGTCAGTACCCGTAATTTTGAGTTCCGGACAGGTCATTTTGCCGAAATGCTCATGATACACAAACCGACAATGAATGTACTGCAATCAATGAATATTCATATTGCATCAGTTCACCTTTCAACTTTTTTTATCCATTTGAGCGGGTGAGAAAATCTGTCAGAACAACATTTATTACCCATCTCGAGTTGGCCCAAGACGACAGTGGCGATCCGCCTCAAGTAATGGCTGTTTTAGCCCAATTACATACGGAAATCTCAAATAAGCCTATGTTCGTTCAAAATGCTTAAACATTAAACTGCAAAATCTGGAAAGCTTTAATAAAATTAATACTGAAGTGCCAACATCCCAAGGTGAGTAACTAAGGAAAGAGTAGAGTTTAGGAAGCAAAGTGGCAACCTGTGTTTGGAGCTGAAAGTTGTAGGTGAAGTACTAAATGAGTATTTTGCATCTGTGTTTACTATGGAGAAGGCTATGATGATATAATAAGCATGGAGGGAGACGGATGTACTTCCAACAGATCAGTGGGTTTAAAAAGTGGATACGTCCCTGGGCCCAGATGAGATGTATCCTAGGCTGGCCATGTGAGGCAAGAGGAGGTTACAGGGACTCTGATGTTAATTTTCAAATCCTCTCTGACCACAGGAAAGGTGCCAGAAGACTGGAGAACAGCTAATGTGGCACCATCATTCAAGCAAAGTAGGGAAAGGGGGCACTACAAAACTATAAATGGGGAGGAAGTTATTAAGGCAGAGAAATAATGCAGAGATGACTAACATTTTTATATAAATAATGTCACCACAAGCAGCAGTAATTGAGATTTTGGTCATTGAGACCAGGTAATTGCAAGCCAGTGAGTTTAACATCAGTGGTAGGGAAATTATTGTGCTTCTGAGGCTGTACAAGGCTCTTGGAGAATGGTAAGCAGTTTTGTGCCAGAGGATGGTGAATCTGTGGAACTCTTTTCCGCAGAAGACTGTGGAGAGCAAATCATAAAGTATCTTTAAAACAGAGATAGCTAGGTTCTTGATTAACAAGGGGTTATAGGGAGAAGGCAGGAGAATGGGGATGAGAAACATATGTCACCGGATTGTCACTTTAAGAAATGTTTGTCTGCTCAAGTGGCTGCAGTGATGTCAGAATGTGGGTGGAGCTGAGCTGTGGCTCAGCTTTTTAGTTTCACTTTGAGGAAAAGCTTGGGCGTGTCTGTTTTTTGGTTTTGTTTTCGTGTTGGATCTGAAGCCAGCTAAATAAAGTGTAATTTCGATCTCTCTGCCATCTAAAGACTATCTCTAGATTATTTGAATTCGAGTGATAACTGCTCTCAGTAGAGAATTTAAACCTGATGTGCTTCTGTTAAACGGTTTTTTGTCTTATGGATGTTGAAAGGAAAGTTGGATGTTGAAAGGAAAGTTTAAGAATTAATTAGTGTTGTATTCTTTGGGGGTTGTATTTAAATTGATGGTTGCCAAGATGTTCACTGTATGTTTTAAAAAGGTTAACTGAGTTCATAGAATAAACATTGTTTTGCTTTAAAAATTACTTTAAAATTTCTGCTGCACCACACCTGTAGAGTGGGCCGTGTGCTCCCCTTACCACAATCTAGTAAAAGTGGTGGGTCAGGTGAACTCCATGATACACTTTGGGGTTCTCTAAACACTGGCCCATAACACATATCAGCTATGATGGAATGGCAGCGCAGACTCGATGGGCCGAATGGCCTAACTCTGCTCCAATGTCTTTTGGTCTTATTATTGGAAAAAATCTGAGGGACGGAATTAATCTTCACTTGGAAAGGCAAGGATTAATCAAGATAGTCAGCAAGACTTGGTCAGGAGATCATGTCTAACAAATGTGACTGACTTTTGTTCAGGAGGTAACCAGGCGTGTAGATGAGGGCAGTGCGGTTGATATAGTCTACGGGACTTGAGCTTTTTTTTTTTATATAAATATTTTTTTTTAAATTTTTTTAAACAATGTCTTGCATGGGAGACAGGTCAAGAAGGCAAGAACCAAATGGGATCCAAGGCAATTTGGCAAATTGGATCCAAAATTGGCTTCATGGCAGGAGGCAGAGAGTGACCAGTGGGGTTGTTTTGTGACTGGAAACTTATGTCCAGTGGTGCTCCACAGGAATTGTTGCTGGGCCCCTTGCTGTTTGTATGATTTGTAGGAACCTGGGTTCCTGAAGCTGTGATGCAGCAGTGCTAACCACTGTGCCACCATGCTGCCTCCTCCCCACCCTAGTAGAGGGGTCAATAACCAGCGGGTATAGATTTAAGAAAAAGGGAAGCAGTTTTGGGGAGGATTTGAGGAAGAAGTTCTTAACGTGGAGGGTGGTGGGATTCTGGAACTCACTGCCTAAAAGGGTGGCAGAGGCAGGAACTCTCACTGCATTTAGATGAGCATTTCAAAAGCCATAACATACAAGGCTACAGACTAAGTGTTGGAACATGGGATTACAATGGATAGGTGCTTGATGGCCAGTACATACAAGGTAGGTCTCTTTCTGTGCTGTAAAACCCTTTGACTTCACATTAAATTTAATGTCAAGAGAAGAGCACTTGGTCTAATTAAGCCAACCCAAGGTTGTAAACCAGGAACATTTTAATTCCTAGAGATAGGAGAATCAGGACATGCAGCCAATTTACCAGTTCTTTTCAATCCCTTAATTCTTCCCCCACGCACACAGCCCATTTGCCTCCCCGAATAGTCCACGCAAAATGTTCACCAGTGCCTCTTGACATTGAACCAATTTGAGGATTTCATTTTCCCAGTTTTAGGAATTAGTGCGGCTGAAGACAGAAAAGTCATAAAGAATCACGTAATTATAGAATTTATGGTCTGTAGAAAATATGTAGAGGTCACTTCAAATGGGTAAAATTAGACTTCAAGAGGGTAGAAATATTAGTTATCCCTCCGTTTACTTTCTAATGCTCTCAAGACTGTAGACCAATGAATCTGTATAAATCACTAAAGTGACTTCAGCATTTCAATATTAAAGCATTTAGTGTAATTACTACTTGCAATACAGGATCAAGCAAATATTATTAATACCAGAATTTCACTTTTAAAAAAATTCCAAATTATTACAAATAATGTCCTAACTCACTGGTTTGATTTGATTTTCAGCAGATCCTCCGTAGAGGAAGGAACTCAAAAGCTATCACATCATTCAACTCGCACCTGTATCTTTTAATGTAGAAAAAAAAAGTGTTTCTTGCTGCATAATCAGTCAACAATTGACACCAATGCAAATCAAGAAATATATCGACAGGTGACTAAATGCCTGGACAGAGGTAGGTTTTAAGGAGAGTCATAAAGAAAGAAGAGAACAAAGAACAAAAGAACAAAGAAATGTACAGCACAGGAACAGGCCCTTCGGCCCTCCAAGCCCATGCCGACCATACTGCCCGACTAAACTACAATCTTCTACACTTCCTGGGTCTGTATCCTTCTATTCCCATCCTATTCATATATTTGTCAAGATGCCCCTTAAATGTCCCTATCGTCCCTGCTTCCACTACCTCCTCCGGTAGCGAGTTCCAGGTACCCACTACCCTCTGCGTAAAAAACTTGCCTCGTACATCTACTCTAAACCTTGCCCCTCTCACCTTAACCCTATGCCCCCTAGTAATTGACCCCTCTATCCTGGGGAAAAGCCTCTGACTATCCACTCTGTCTATGCCCCTCATAATTTTGTATACCTCTATCAGGTCGCCCCTCAACCTCCTTCGTTCCAGTGAGAACAAACAGAGTTTATTCAAATCGCTCCTCATAGCTTATGCCCTCCATACCAGGCAACATTCTGGTAAATCTCTTCTGCACCCTCTCTAAAGCCTCCACATCCTTCTGGTAGTGTGGCGACCAGAATTGAACACTATACTCCAAGTGTGGCCTAACTAAGGTTCTATACAGCTGCAACATGACTTGCCAATTCTTATACTCAATGCCCCGGCCAATGAAGGCAAGCATGCCGTATGCCTTCTTGACTACCTTCTCCACCTGTGTTGCCCCTTTCAATGACCTGTGGACCTGTACTCCTAGATCTCTTTGACTTTCAATACTCTTCAGGGTTCTACCATTCACTGTATATTCCCTACCTGCATTAGCCCTTCCAAAATGCATTACCTCACATTTGTCCGGATTAAACTCCATCTGCCATCTCTCCGCCCAAGTCTCCAGACAATCTAAATCCTGCTGTATCCTCAGACAGTCCTCATCGCTATCCGCAATTCCACCAACCTTTGTGTCATCTGCAAACTTACTAATCAGACCAGTTACATTTTCCTCCAAATCATTTATATATACTACAAAGAGCAAAGGTCCCAGCACTGATCCCTGTGGAACACCACTGGTCACAGCCCTCCAATTAGAAAAGCATCCCTCCATTGCTACCCTCTGCCTTCTATGGCCTAGCCAGTTCTGTATCCACCTTGCCAGTTCACCCCTGATCCCGTGTGACTTCACCTTTTGTACTAGTCTACCATGAGGGACCTTGTCAAAGGCCTTACTGAAGTCCATATAGACAACATCTACTGCCCTACCTGCATCAATCATCTTAGTGACCTCCTCGAAAAACTCTATCAAGTTAGTGAGACACGACCTCCCCTTCACAAAACCGTGCTGCCTCTCACTAATACGTCCATTTGCTTCCAAATGGGAGTAGATCCTGTCTCGAAGAATTCTCTCCAGTAATTTCCCTACCACTGAAGTAAGGCTCACCGGTCTGTAGTTCCCGGGATTATCCTTGCTACCCTTCTTAAACAGAGGAACAACATTGGCTATTCTCCAGTCCTCCGGGACATCCCCTGAAGACAGCGAGGATCCAAAGATTTCTGTCAAGGCCTCAGCAATTTCCTCTCCAGCCTCCTTCAGTATTCTGGGGTAGATCCCATCAGGCCCTGGGGACTTATCTACCTTAATACTTTAAGACACCCAACACCTCGTCTTTTTGGATCACAATGTGACCCAGGCTATCTACACCCCCTTCTCCAGACTCAACATCTACCAATTCCTTCTCTTTGGTGAATACTGATGCAAAGTATTCATTTAGTACCTCGCCCATTTCCTCTGGCTCCACACATAGATTCCCTTGCCTATCCTTCAGTGGGCCAACCCTTTCCCTGGCTACCCTCTTGCTTTTTATGTACGTGTAAAAAGCCTTGGGATTTTCCTTAACCCTATTTGCTAATGTCTTTTCGTGACCCCTTCTAGCCCTCCTGACTCCTTGCTTAAGTTCCTTCCTACTTTCCTTATATGCCACACAGGCTTTGTCTGTTCCCAGCCTTTTAGCCCTGACAAATGCCTCCTTTTTCTTTTTGACGAGGCCTACAATATCACTCGTCATCCAAGGTTCCCGAAAATTGCCGTATTTATCTTTCTGCCTCACAGGAACATGCCGGTCCTGTATTCCTTTCAACTGACACTTGAAAGCCTCCCACATGTCAGATGTTGATTTGCCCTCAAACATCCGCCCCCAATCTATGTTCTTCAGTTCCCACCTAATATTGTTATAATTAGCCTTCCCCCAATTTAGCACATTCATCCTCGGACCACTCTTATCCTTGTCCACCAGTACTTTAAAACTTACTGAATTGTGGTCACTGTTACCGAAATGCTCCCCTACTGAAACATCTACCACCTTGCCGGGCTCATTCCCCAATACCAGGTCCAATACCGCCCCTTCCCTAGTTGGACTGTTTACATATTGTTTTAAGAAGCCCTCCTGGATGCTCCTTACAAACTCCGCCCCGTCTAAGCCCCTGGCACTAAGTGAGTCCCAGTCAATATTGGGGAAGTTGAAGTCTCCCATCACCACAACCCTGTTGTTTTTACTCTTTTCCAAAATCTGTCTACCTATCTGCTCCTCTATCTCCCGCTGGCTGTTGGGAGGCCTGTAGTATACCCCCAACATTGTGACTGCACCCTTCTTATTCCTGATCTCTACCCATATAGCCTCACTGCCCTCTGAGGTGTCCTCTCACAGTATAGCTGTGATATTCTCCCGAACAAGTAGCGCAACTCCACCTCCCCTTTTACATCCCCCTCTATCCCGCCTGAAACATCTAAATCCTGGAACGTTTAGCTGCCAATCCTGCCCTTCCCTCAACCAGGTCTCTGTAATGGCAACAACATCATAGTTCCAAGTAGTAATCCAAGCTCGGAGTTCATCTGCCTTACCCGTAATGCTCCTTGCATTAAAACATATGCACTTCAGGCCACCAGACCCGCTGTGTTCAGCAACTTCTCCCCGTCTGCTCTGCCTCAGAGCCACACTGTCCCTATTCCCTAGTTCTCCCTCAATGCTCTCACCTTCTGACCTATTGCTCCCGTGCCCACCCCCCTGCCATACTAGTTTAAACCCTCCCGTGTGACACTAGCAAACCTCGCGGCCAGGATATTTATGCCTCTCCGGTTTAGATGCAACCCGTCCTTCTTATACAGGTCACACCTGCCCCGGAAGAGCTCCCAGTGGTCCAGATAATGGAAACCCTCCCTCCTACACCAGCTGTTTAGCCACGTGTTTATCTGCTCTATCTTCCTATTTCTAGCCTCACTGGCACGTGGCACAGGGAGTAATCCCGAGATTACAACCCTCGAGGTCCTGTCTTTTAACTTTCTGCCTAGCTCCCTGAACTCCTGCTGCAGGACCTCATGCCCCTTCCTGCCTATGAAAGAGGTGGAGACATCAAACGTGAGGGAGACTCACTCCATCAAAGTATTGCCAAGCTCAGTTTCTATTGACAACTATAAACTGTTGGAATGGGTTGGTTGGAAATAGAAGAGGAAAAATGCAAGGTAAAGAACAAGAGCAAACAACAGAAAGGGAGATTATGAGAAGCAATTATATATCGTAGGCATGTTCTCATCTAGAATGAAACACAAGATGATGTGTTCTAATGAGACAAGATAAATGTTGACAGTTACTTTGTATTATCCAGAAAAGTATAACTGGAGAATTTAGTGTATGCATGCAGGTAAATTCATAACTAATTTACAGAAACAATATTTCAGTATGCAAGCAGTCAATCCGGGGAACACGCCCCCTGGGGAGTTTTTGGAAGCAGTGAGTATTGATTCATTCAAATGCAAATTAAATAGATTTCTTTCAAAAAACAACATTTTGATATAATGAACAAGTAAATTGATGCAGTCTGCAAGTAATGGGAAGCATAACATATGGCAATTCTAGCACGTTTGCAAGGAACTGGTGACCTTGGACCCATGATTACCAAAACAATCCCATCAGTTATGTCATGGCTGGGCATATTGTAGATTAACAGTGAAGGGTTGTATGTACACTGTTTCTTCTGTTATTGTTACAAAATCACAAATACCTCAATAAAAATGTTTCATTAAAAAAAAGTGAAGCGACTGATCGCTACGATTAGTCAACAATTCAGTTATCTTGGAGCATACAACCACACAGCTGTCAGGAGAACAAGAGGAACCTTGGCCTTCTCATGCAGCAATTCGGATGGTAGTCAAATCAAACAACAGGAAGATAATAAGCTGGTTCATTTTCTCACTAGTTCATAACAATAATATCAAATACATACTTGTTCAGCGAGGGAAACACCCATATTAAGTGCACTTGTAAATCTTTTAAAATTTGCAGTCAGTGTTGCATATTTACTTTCTCCCCCTCCCAAAATTCATACAATTCCTTCAATCAATCCAACAAATGCAATTAAAAGTTAACACTTGGCAAGAGGGTGGAAACTTCCATATTGCACTGTCGTTTTTTTTTATTAATTGGGTTGTGGGGGTGAGACCCACGCAGACAAGGAGAATGTGCAAATTCCACATGGACAGTGACCTGGGGCCGGGATCAAACCCAGGTCCTCGGCACCGTGAGGCAGCAATGCTAACCACTGCACCACCGTGCCCACCATATATTGCACTGACCTAACCAGTCACAAATACTCAAATGCTCACAGCGGCGAGGACCCGGGTTCGATCCTGGCCCCACTGTCCATGTGGAGTTTTCACATTCTCCCTGTATCTGTGTGGGTCTCACCCCCGCAACCTAAAAGATGTGCAGGGTAGGTGGATTGGCCACGCTCAATTTCTGAGTTACAAAGCCAGTGCTCAAGAGTGTGGTTGGGGCGAACCCCTAATTCAGCTCCTTGCCTGCTCCAAAAACCAATTTAAATTCAAATTGAATCCAATTCATGGTCCCCACAAGAGAGACATACCAGATCTGAGCCAAAAGGCTCCTACTACTCTTGCTCTTAGCCAAAAGGCCGAGAAGCGAGGAAAAACAAAAATTAATTGGGTACTCTTAAATTTTTTTTTTTTTTTTTTTAAAAAAAAACAAATACTCAAATGATTTTTCATCTTTTAACTTCTCAGCTCCTCATTCCGTCTTCTCCTGAGAGTATCATTGGGTTACTTTGTTAAAATCTATTACCTATACCTATTGTTAGCCATTGCACAGTTGGGAGCAATAGTCCAGAGACTTGCATGTAGAATCTCGGCTGACTGTGCTCCGCTGTGCCAGTGCACTGACAGAGACACCATATTACAGATAAGATGTTAAACAGACCCCAAACTGCCCTCTCGGGTGAGCATGAATTTGCCCTGATCAATGTTTACCCCTCAACCAACATCACCAAAAATGGAATATCACATTGCAACATGCGGGACCTGGCTGTGCACCAACATTTCATTGTTACAACAGTGAATATCCTAGAAAAATTGGCAAGCATTTTGGGATGTCCAGAGATTGAAAGAAGTGGGCCAAAACTCTGCTCCTTGTATTTTAACTCGTCACTGCACTTGGCTTCTGGTCAGATATTTCTATTTTAAAATCCTCATTTGCAAGTTCCTTTACGGCCTCAAACCCACTGTAATTCTGTAACTTCCACCAGCCGTACCAGCATCTGCAATTCTGGCCACTTGCACATTTCCAATTTAACTTGCTCCACCATTGATATCCAATCCTTCAGCCGTCAAGTCTAGGTTGGAATAGAATAACTACAGTGAAGAAGGAGGCCGTTCAGCCCACCAAGTCTGCACCACCCCCCTCTGAAAGAGCACCTTACCCAGGCCCACTCCCCTGTAAGCCCACCTTTTTGGACACTAAAGGGGCAATTTAGCATGGCCAATCCAGCTAACCTGCACATCTTTGGACTGCCGGAAGAAACTGGAGCACCCAGAGGAAACCCCACACAGACACGGGTACAAAGTCCAAACTCCACACATTCACCCAATGTCAGAATCAAAACTAGGTCCCTGGCACTGTGAGGAAGCAGTGCTAATCACTGTGCCCTCCTGGAACCCCTCAGCCTTGCTTTCCACCTGGAAAACACCCTCCACACCCTACTTTATTGGGAATTTAGTCATCCTGCCCTGGCATCGCCCTTCTGTGGCTCGGTGTCAAAACTTGGGTTATTTGTTAAACAAGCTGGGAATTTAAGAGGAAAAGAGACAAAAGCGAAAATGTTAGAAATACTGTTTTTAAAGATCTAGAGCTGCTGAGGTATTTTGTTTTTGACAGGGAGGCAAGTTGCTTAAAATGCAAGCGCATCCTGTGGATTCACCTGTCCAAATGTCTTCTTTGGCAGGGGAGGGGATGGGTTTCTCTCTTGCGAGGCGCGGTGGGACGTTGTTAGTGTTTTATAAAAGCAAGCTGCTGTAGTCAGCGTAGGTGCAACAACATCACCAGTACCCCTCCCCACACTCACCTCCGCAGTACACTTCCGGGTCCTTCGCCCCGCGCACCTGGGGAAGCAACAGCAGCAGCGTCACCGCCGCCAGCAGCAGCGCGAGCCCGCGGCACCGCCACCAGCCCATTCTCAATCCACGTGCTTCCCTCCAACCGTCACCGGGGAGAGGGGGCAGGGGGCAGGAACCCACCGGCACCCCAAATAAACCGTTTCTCAAACAGGTGAGAGGAAGGAAGGAGGGAGTGAAAGTTTCTGTCGGATTAAAAAGTTTCGTGTAAAAACCAATTCCAGGCCGCTCTCAAATTAAGGTCAAACTTTTCTGACGGGAACTCGTCCGATGTCCATCACTCCTCTCTCTCTCTCTCGTTAATGTTTAAAATGTCCAATCGATGGGACTTTCCATCCCACGCACGGAAAGGAGGAGACCGAGCCCAGGATAGACAAGGACAACATCGGCTTGCGGCAGCAACCAGAAGCCGCCTCTTAAACCAGCCTTGCCACGCCCCTTTGTCCCCTGGAGCCCCGCCCCTTTGTCCCCTGGAGCCCCGCCCCTTTGTCCCCTGGAGCCCCGCCGTTTTACCCCCTCGAGCCCCGCCCCTTACTCAGTGCTTTGTCCCCATCCAACTAGCCCCGCCCCTTACTCTTCCACTTTGTCCCCTTTCCAACTAGCCCCGCCCCTTACTTCGCAGAGCCCGACCCCTAGCCCTGAGAGTCCCATCCCAATCCCTGAGAGCCCCGCCCCCTGTCCCGCTAGCCTGGTCTCTTACTCCGCGGAGCTCCGCCCCCATCGCCTGAAAGCCCCTCCCTCGCCCCGCCCCTATACCTGAGAGCATGCTCCCTGCGAGCCCCGCCCCCTTTGTCCTCCGCGAGCCGCCCCGATCGTTGCCACGTCGGACAATGGAAATGAGCACGTGACGTGTGCGTCTCCGCCCAGCCACTGAGCTGGGGGCACGTCGCTGTGCCCGTGAAAGGTCACCAGTGAGGAGCCCGGCCGGGGGAGGCGAATATGTCCGTGTCCGGGAAGGGCAGCGCTGCTCACTGGGAGATGATTCAGTTACTAACCGGAATAACCCTTTGTCAAAATTCAACTTCGTTATCTTAGAAGCGTACACCCAACTTTGTCAGGAACACATTTAAAAAACCTGTTGCCGAAGCTTGGCTTTTGCATGTGTGAAAAATGCGTTCAATAAAAATATTTTTTAAAATAGAAATTTGGAGTACCCAATTCATTTTTCCAATTAAGGGGCAATTTAGCGTGGCCAATCCACCTACCCTGCACATCTTTGGGTTGTGGGGGCAAAACCCACGTAGACACAGGAGAAAGTGCAAACTCTGCACGGACAGTGACCCAGAGCCGGGATCGAACCTGGGACCTCGGCGCCGTGAGGCTCCAGTGCTACCCACTGCGCCACCGTGCTGCCCTCCAATAAAAATATTTCTAAAATAAAACAAATTTAAAAGAAAGTTCTCGAAATATTCAACAGGTCTGGCAGCATCTGTGGTAAGAGTTAAAATTTGGAGTCCGACCTGGAGTGAAGAATGGTAGCACAAGTGATTAGCACTGTGGCTTCACAGCGGCAGGGTCCCAGGTTCGATTCTCTGCTGGGTCACTATCTGTGCGGAGTCTGCACATTCTCCCCGTATCTCTGTGGGTTTACTCCGGGTGCTCCGGTTTCCTCCCACAGTCCAAAGAAGTGCGGGTTAGGTGGATTGGCCATGATAAATTTCCCTTTGTGACCAAAAAAGGGTAGGAGGGGTTAGTAGGGTGAAAGTTAGGGCTTAAGTGAGCCAGTGCAGACTAGATAGGCCGAATGGCCTCCTTCTGCACTGTATGTTCTGCACTGTATGCCCACTGTAGGGGCAGCACGGTAGCCTTGTGGATAGCACAATTGCTTCACAGCTCCAGGGTCCCAGGTTCGATTCCGGCTTGGGTCACTGTCTGTGCGGAGTCTGCACATCCTCCCCGTGTGTGTGTGGGTTTCCTCCGGGTGCTCCGGTTTCCTCCCACAGTCCAAAGATGTGCAGGTTAGGTGGATTGGCCATGATAAATTGCCCTTAGTGTCAAAAATTGCCCTTAGTGTTGGGTGGGGTTACTGGGTTATGGGGATAGGGTGGAGGTGTTGACCTTGGGTCGGGTGCTCTTTCCAAGAGCTGGTGCAGACTCGATGGGCCGAATGGCCTCCTTCTGCTTTGTAAATTCTATGATGTTCTGTGTTGCTTGTTCAATGTGATGGGGCTGTGGGCTTTTGACGAGGAGGGCAGGAAAATCAAAAGGGTAGATCTGTGTTGGTGGGGAGAGATTAAATGACAAAAGTGTACTGGAACAAAAGGCCAAGGGAGTGCTAATGGTTGCCAACGTTTGTCCAGAATGAGAGTAAATGACAGAATAAAGAAAAGCTCTGTCTGAAAGAAAACACATGAAAACCAAGATTCAGACTGGCACATGGCAAAATAAAAGCAAAAAAAATGACAGAGTTCCAACTTATGAGTACATTGTGTGGGTATATAGCTTACTGCCCTCTACATGACCAACAGAACGGTGGTTGTGATTTCTAAAAATGATGAAACTGCCACACCGTAATGAAAAGCGATTGTAGTACTTCTGTTTTTGTGAATGTATTGGAAATGAAATCTGCTTTTAAAAGAAATTTGATGTTTGTTGCAGTTGATTTGGGGGATGGATGGTGAGCGCACAGTAGCACAATGGTTAGCACTGCTGACTCACAGCACCAGGCACCCGGATTCGCTTCTGGCCCAGGGTGAATGTGTGGAGTTTGCACATTCTCTCTGCGTGAGTTTCATCTGGCGTATCTGGTTTCCACCTACAGTCCAAAGATGTGCAGGTTAGGTGGATTGGGCAGGCTAAATTGCCCTTAGTGCCCAAAGATGTGCAGGTTAAGTGCTCATGATCAATGCGCAAGGTTACGGGGATAGGGACGGGAATGGGCCTAGGTCGAGTGCTCCTTTGGAGGGTTGATGCAACCTCGATGCACCAAATGGTCTCCTTCTGCACTGTAGGGATTCTATGAGATTATAGATTTATTCTAGACCTTCATTGTGCTTGACTTGGGCAGCATGGTAACACAGTGGTTAGCACAGTTGCTTCACAGCTCCAGGCTCCCAGTTTCAATTCCCAGCTTGGGTCACTGTCTGTGCGGAGTCTGCATGTTCTCCCCGTGTGGGTTTCCTCCAGGTGCTCTGGTTTCCTCCCACAGTCCAAAGATGTGCAGGTTAGGTGGACTTTCCATGATAAATTGTCCTTAGTGTCCAAAAAGGTTATGTGGGGTTACTGGGTTACGGGGATGAGTGGGCTTAAGTGGGGTGCTCTTTCCAAGGGCCAGTGCAGACTCGATGGGCCAAATGGCCTCCTTCTGCACTGTGGATTCTATGATTCTATGACTTGCTGCAGCTAGCCAGCAGTTTCTGTGTTTATTTCCTAAATTGTGTCCGTGATGCTTTCATGGGCTTGATAATTTACGTCTTGTTCAGTGAGGTTGCAGGACCTGAACACCAGCAGAGGTTGTCCTTTGAACGGTCTATGTTGCAAAATTGTACCAAAATGGTTTGTAACCAGAGGACATAAATTCAAGGTTATTGACAAAAGAACAGAGGTGACTTGAGAAAAACTTATTTTTCTGCAATGAGTTGTGATCTGGAATGCACTGCAATTGTACAATATTATTAGTACAATAGTTGCCTCAATGGTAACACTCAAAGATAACTGGATAAATGTTTGAAGCGAAAAACAAAGGACTGTTATAGAACATAGAACAATACAGCGCAGTACAGGCCCTTTGGCCCACGATGTTGCACCGAAACAAAAGCCATCTAACCTACACTATGCCATTATCATCCATATGTTTATCCAATAAACTTTTAAATGCCCTCAGTGTTGGCGAGTTCACTACTGTAGCAGGTAGGACATTCCACGGCCTCACTACTCTTTGCGTAAAGAACCTACCTCTGACCTCTGTCCTATATCTATTACCCCTCAGTTTAAAGTTATGTCCCCTCGTGCCAGCCATTTCCATCCGCGGGAGAAGGCTCTCACTGTCCACCCTATCCAACCCCCTAATCATTTAGTATGCCTCTATTAAGTCTCCTCTTAACCTTCTTCTCTCCAACGAAAACAACCTCGAGTCCATCAGCCTTTCCTCATAAGATTTTCCCTCCATACCAGGCAACATCCTGGTAAATCTCCTCTGCACCCGCTCCAAAGCCTCCACGTCCTTCCTATAATGCGGTGACCAGAACTGTACGCAATACTCCAAATGCGGCCGTACCAGAGTTCTGTACAGCTGCAACATGACCTCCTGACTCCGGAACTCAATCCCTCTACCAATAAAGGCCAACACTCCATAGGCCTTCTTCACCACCCTATCAACCTGGGTGGCAACTTTCAGGGATCTATGTACATGGACACCTAGATCCCTCTGCTCATCCACACTTTCAAAAACTTTTCCATTAGCCAAATATTCCACATTCCTGTTATTCCTTCCAAAGTGAATCACCTCACACTTCTCTACATTAAACTCCATTTGCCACCTCTCAGCCCAGCTCTGCAGCTTATCTATATCCCTCTGTAACCTGCTACGTCCTTCCACACTATCGACAACACCACCGACTTTAGTATCGTCTGCAAATTTACTCAGCCACCCTTCTGCGCCTTCCTCTAGGTCATTGATAAAAATGACAAACAGCAACGGCCCCAGAACAGATCCTTGTGGTACTCCACTTGTGACAGAACTCCATTCTGAACATTTCCCATCAACCACCACCCTCTGTCTTCTTTCAGCTAGCCAATTTCTGATCCACATCTCTAAATCACCCTCAATCCCCAGCCTCCGTATTTTCTGCAATAGCCTACCGTGGGGAACCTTATCAAACGCTTTGCTGAAATCCATATACACCACATCAACTGCTCTACCCTCGTCTACCTGTTCAGTCACCTTCTCAAAGAACTCGATAAGGTTTGTGAGGCATGACCTACCCTTCACAAAGCCATGCTGACTATCCCTGATCATATTATTCCTATCTAGATGATTATAAATCTTGTCTCTTATAATCCCCTCCAAGACTTTACCCACTACAGACGTGAGGCTCATCGGTCTATAGTTGCCGGGGTTGTCTCTGCTCCCCTTTTTGAACAAAGGGACCACATTTGCTATCCTCCAGTCCTCTGGCACTATTCCTGTAGCCAATGATGACATAAAAATCAAAGCCAATGGTCCAGCAATCTCTTCCCTGGCCTCCCAGAGAATCCTAGGATAAATCCCATCAGGTCCCGGGGACTTATCTATTTTCAGCCTGTCCAGAATTGCCAACACCTCTTCCCTAGGTACCTCAATGCCATCTAATCTATTTACCTGGAGCTCAGCATTCTCCTCCACAACATTATCTTTTTCCTGAGTGAATACTGACGAAAAATATTCATTTAGTATCTCGCCTATCTCTTCAGACTCTACATACAACTTCCCTTCCCTGTCCTTGACTGGTCCTACTCTTTCCCTAGTCATTCGCTTATTCCTGACATACCTATAGACTGTTGTTCTCTCTTTATCTTTCTTTGTCTTAAACTAGCTTCTTCAAGATCAAAGGAATCTGCAGTTACAACATCTGCAGCACAGAAGAATATTACAATCAAACAGAAATAAAGTTGAACTAAGGAACCTTTGAAGACAATGCCTGTTAGAATTTTACATCCTAGCCTGAATCTCTGTGTAATAATGGGAGTTAATTTCAGTGAACGTTATTCCAGTGTTCTGTCATAGGTTTAGGGGAGGAGCCACAGAAACCCAGTAAAAATGTTAAAACTCAGGATTGAGTGATTACACCATTTTTCATAGGTTTCCACCAAAGTTATGGCAGACAAGTTGGAGACACCCTCTCCCCCCCCCCCCCCATCCCACGGAAATTCCTAGTTGAACTAAGACCCCCTTCTGGAATTCACCTTTCTCCTCTTAATTCTCAGTTGAATTTCCCCTGCCAAAAACAGCATCTTTAACTGAGATGATAGATGAGGATCTTTTTGCTGCTCTGAAGGCAGCCACTGAAAATGCATATCAACAGCCTGTATTGAAGATCAAGAATTTAGTCTGCCATGGATTACCCAGTGCTGCTGCTGCATTTGATGCATTGGTCTCTTGTGAATAATTGTATTAATGTAATTTGCAACTTCATTTATTTTTCTCTGACTAGCAGCTTTTCACAGTAACTTCACTGAAGCCTACTTGTGACAATAAGCGATTATTATTACTATTATTATTAAGTGTTGTTTGGTTGTCTTTGTGTCTGTTAAACTGCGTCGGAAACAGCGGTTGACTTAAGTGATCTAAATCTGTATTGTTAAACATTAGAAATAAATTAAAATTTTAAGTGGATTTAATTTAGTTTTATGTGCAGGAAAGGACACAACTCCGGTTAGATTCATGTTAAACAAAGGTGGTTGCATGCATGTAAGTTTTTATTTACAGTTCAAATTGTGTTTCTGATGTGCTGAGAGAGTTTACGACATGTAAAGTAAATAAGAGATAGGAGAAAAGACCTTTATGAGTTTAGTTTTAACTGGAAGCCAGGGTAGAAGGAGCTTAGCAGTGAGAGAGGGAACACCTTTCACAATGGATCAAGGGGCAAGCAAGCAAGTGCCAGAAATTTAAAGAACAGTTAGTTAAGGTAACAAGAGAAATGAAGAGAAGTTTCCAGGAAGTCTGAAGTTAAACAAACAGAGGAAACTGGAACAGGGCACTGTTCACTGAAGCCACAGACAGACCTGAGAAGCAATTTGTGGGTGAGAAGCCAGAAAGATACCTGAAGTGATTCTAACGTTTGTGATATCTTACTGCAGCCTGTGACGTGATAGTTGAAGTAATTGTGGTGGATAGAGTATATATAAAAGCTTAAAAGCAGTCAAAACAAAGGAATACTGACTTCCAGTGACAGGGATGTGCTGAGTGGACGCGCAAAAGGTGGCTCTCCTCCTAAGAACCCAAAATTAGACTCTTTTACCCAAAATAGCCTGCAAGAACAGGGGAAAAAAGCATCCTCTCACCCTCTCCAACAGACCCACAAGGAGCAATGCCGAACAACAGCAGTTCAAGTGGCCATAAAGAGGCAGAAGTCAAAAGAAGAGAGCAAACGAGACAGCGGACTCAGGAGGTGAAGAAACACTGGCCACACCAGAATGAGAGGGATCAACAAAGCGCCCACCTCACCGGAAGGTTCCTTACCAGGGAGTGAAGGGAGCTACAGGAAGATATAAAGGCTGTGATCAAGGTGGCAGCCTTGGAGGCTCTGGCTACCATGCAGCGTACCATGGACCTGGACAAGGTAGAGAGGCAACTGGAGGCCCGGGGAAACACCATCAAAGAAGTGGAAAGAGCCTCAATGGACCAGAGCGACCGGACCATTGCCCTAGAGAGGGGGATATCAAGTTTGGTGGCGATGCAGGGAAGCCTAAAGGGGAAGATAGAGGACCAGGAGAACCGGTCGCTGCGCCAAAACCTAAGGATAGTGGGCCTGCCAGAAGTAACCGAAGGCAGCAATCCCATGGACAATGTGGCCCAGATGCTAGGAAACCAGGGGACAGCTTCCACAACCTGCCAGAGATAGATAGAGCCCACAAGTCGCTACGGTCGAAACCCAAGGCTTGATAACATCCATGGGCTATAATCGTAAAGGTGCCCAGTACCAGGACTGGGAAAGGATCCTGAATGAAAAGTGAAATGAAAATTGCTTATTGTCACAAGTAGGCTTCAAATGAAGTTATTGTGAAAAGCCCCTAGTCGCCACATTCTGGCGCCTGTTCAGGGAGGCTGGTACGGGAATTGAACCGTGCTGCCTTGGTCTGCTTTAAAAGTCAGCTATTTAGCCCAGTGTGCTAAACCAGCTCCTGCATTGGGCCAGGCAAACAAAGACCTGCAACTGGGAGGAACACAGTTGTGTTAGGTATAGATCAATAGAACATTACAGCGCAGTACAGGCCCTTCGGCCCTCGATGCTAACCACTGCGCCACCCTGTTGCCCATCTGAGGTGAATGAGGAGGAATCCACCAAAGATCAATTGAGTGGCACCTTCACATCCAGTAGTAATATCAACTGAGATCGTAACAACTGGATTAGTTTAAAGCTGACATAATCCTCTGTAGTGGTTCGAAAATCAGCATCCAAGCCCCATGTGATGAAAGCAAGCTTGTGGAATGGAGCTGAAGGATAGCTGAGGCACTGGAGAACAGGAGCAGATGCAGTGTAGGAAAATTACTGGAGGTATTAGTGAAGGAAAGAGTGAATTTATTGTTAACTTTTATAATTGTTTTGTGTGTGAAAGTTTTAATTTTTTAGCCTATGTAATAGAATGGCTGGTGAACCAACAGTACTTAAAGGGGTGGCATGGTGGCACAGTGGTTAGCACTGCTGCCTCACAGTGTCAGGGCCGTGGGTTCAATTCCGGCTTTGGGAGACTGTGTGGAGTTTGCACGCTCGCTCCGTGTTTGTGTGGATTTTACTCCAAGTGCTCTGGTTTCCTCCCACAGTCCATCAGTTTTTCCACTATTGATGTCAAGCTGACAGATCTATAGTTTCCTGGATTATCCTTAGCCCCTTTCATAAATAATGGCATCACATTTGCAATCCTCCATTCCCCTGGGACTAATCCTGTGTTCAGAGAGGCCTGGAAAATTTCTGTCAATGGCTTCGGAATATGTTCCCTTACCTCTCTCAGCAATCTAGGATGCATCCGACCTGGGCCTGGCGACTTCTCTACCTGGAGTGCTGTCAGCTTTTTTAGCACCTCTTCTTTATTTTTAAATTTAGAGTACCCACTTCATTTTTTCCAATTAAGGGGCAATTTAGCGTGGCCAATCCACCTAACCTGCACATCTTTAGGTTGTGGGGCTAAACCCACGCAAACACGGGGAGAATGTGCAAACTCCACACGGACAGTGACCCAGAGCCAGGATCGAACCTGGGACCTTGGCACTGTGAGGCAGCAGCACTAACCTCTGCACCACCTTGCTGCCCTTTCTATCTCCTTCTTGAAACCATTTAATGACTCAGATTCCACCGCACTATAGGGCAGCGAGTTCCACAAATTCACCACCCTCTGCGAGATGTAGTTCCTCCTCATCTCAGTTTTAAATCTCCTGTCTCTCAACCTATTTCCATGACTCCTCATTCTCGATTGCCCCACAAAGGGGGACATTTGGTCTACCTTTATCAATCCCATTTTGTATTTTATACTCCTCGATTAGAACCCCTCTCATCCTTCTAAACTTAAGCGAGTATAATCCCAAACTGTTTAATCTTTCCTAAAACGTCTACCCTTTCATCCCCGGAATCAATCTGGTGAACCTCCTCTGAACTGCCTCCAATGCCACCACATACTTCCTCAAATAAGGAGACCAAAACTGGACACAATACTCCAGATGTGGTCTCACCAACACCCCATACAATTGCAACAACACTTCTCTACTTTTATACTCCAGCCATTTTGCAATAAACACTAACATTCCATTTGCCTTTTTAATTACAAGCTGTACCTGCAGACCGACTTTCTGCGATTCATGAACAAAGACACCCAGATCCCTCTGCCCAGGCGCATCTTGAATCTGTCTTCCATTTAGATAATAATTTGCCTTTCTATTTTTTTAGCCAAAATGGATAATCTCACACTTATCCACATTAAACTCCACCTGCCAAATTTTGGCCCAATCCCCGAGCCCCCAATCCATCTGTAAAATATTTACCTCCTCCATCCCACCTCTTTTAGCATCATCCGCAAACCTTGCTATGTTACACTCTGTTCCTGCTTGTAGATCATTTAGGCAATTGTAAACAGTTGAGGTCCGAGGACTGACCACTGTGACATCCCACTGGTTACAGTTTGCCTGCCAGTGAAGGACCCATTTATCCTGACCCTCTGCTTCCTGTCAATCAGCCAATCCTCAACTCAATCTAATATTCTATCGCCAATCCCCTGCAATCAGCTTCTGGATCAGTCTTTTCTTTTTTTATATTTAAAACATTTTTTTTTAGAGTACCCAATTCATTTTTTCCAATTAAGTGGCAATTTAGCGTGTCCAATCCACCTACTTTGCACATCTTTGTGTTGTGGGGGCGAAACCCACGCAAACACGGGGAGAATGTGTAAACTCCACACGGACAATGACCCAGAGCCGGGATCGAACCTGGGACCTCGGCGCCGTGAGACTGGAGCCACCGTGCAGCCTTGGATCAGTCTTTTATTTGGCACCTTATCAAACACCTTCTGGAAGTTTAGATATAAGGGCCGGGATTCTCCTAGCCCGCGCCGGGTCGGAGAATCGCCGGTGACGCGGGAAACTCCCGCCACGCCACTCCGACACCGGGACGCGATTCTCCGGTGACCGGAGAATCGGCACCAAACGCGCCTGCGCGGCCGATGCAGCGCCAGTCAGAGGCCGCTAAAAGAAGCCCCTGCGATGATTCTCCGCGGTCGACTGGCCGAATTCCCGCCGAGTTCCGGCGGGTCCCGCCGGCGTGGTTCCAACCTGGTACCTCCCGGCGGGAGCTCGGACCCGCGGCCGGGGTGGCCGTCCGGGTGGGGGGCGGGGGAATCTGACTCCGGGGTGGGGCCTCCACGGCGTCCAGGCCCGCGATCGGGGGCTACCGATCGGCTGACCCCGCGATCTGGAGGGTGTGGTAGTCACCACTGTTGTATTGTATATACTGCATACGAGGGTCTTCCAGTAAGGCCCCTGTACTACAGGTACGGGGGTAGATCCCCGCCTGATGGCTCCGCCCAGTAGGCGGAGTATAAATGTGTGGGTTCTCCGAGCTGCAGCCATTTTGGCAGCAGCTGCGGGAAGCTCCACATCTCTGCGTAATAAAGCCTCGATTACTCTCGTCTCGTCGTAATTGATAGTGCATCAATTTATTATGCAGAGATTTTACAACGATGGGTCTCCGCATCAAGCCTGATCACCTGCAGCTGCACCCTCAAGCAGACAACGCCAAGTCGGCCTTCGCACATTGGCTAGCTTGCTTTGAAGCCGACATCGGATCTGCGACAGACCCACCCTCAGAGGCACAGAAGCTCCAGCTCCTGTATACGCGGCTGAGCTCCGATATCTTTCCCCTCATTCGGGACACACTGACCTACGCTGAAGCCATGGCGCTACTGAAGGAGAACTACACTCAGCAGACTAACAATACCTACGCCAGACATCTCCTGTCCACGCGGCATCAAATCCCCGGTGAGTCTGTGGAAGATTTCTGGCATGCCCTGCACGTCCTTGTGAGAGACTGTGATTGCCAGGCCGTTTCGGCCGCTGAACATTCTTACCTGCTACTTAGAGACGTATTTGTTACGGGCATAGGGTCGGCCCACATCCGCCAGCGCCTCTTAGAAGGGGCTACACTTGACCTCGCGGCGACCAAGAAACTAGCGTTCTCGCTCACAGTCGCCTCACGCAATATACAGGCGTATGTCCCCGACCGCTCGGCCCACCACTCCTGGGCATCGTGGACCCCGCCAGCGAACACTGCACCATGGACCCCATCAGCGACCTCCCCCAGCCAACCCCGGGCCTGCGCCGCGCGGCAGCCAACCAACCCCGGGGGACACAAGTGCTACTTCTGCGGACACTCAAAACGCCCCCGACAGCACTGCCTGGCACGGAGCGCGCTCCACAAGGCCTGCGGGAAGAAAGGACATTTTGCTGCTGTGCGCCAGGCCCACTCGGTCACCGCTATTGTCCCGGCACCCGCCATGTGCGACCCGCGGGCGCCGCCATCTTCCTTGCCTCACAACACGTGCGGCCTGTGGGCGCCGCCATCTTGCTCGCTTCACAACACATGCGGCCCGTGGGCGCACCCATCTTGCCTGCCTCAGGATACGTGCGGCCCATGGGCATCCCAATCTTCCCCGCCTCAGGACCCCTGCTCGGCGGGCACCTCATCGGGCTGCTCATCGTCTGCAACTGCCGCCGACCAGCCACGTCTGGCCTCCATCACGATCGACCAGTCCCAACCGCACAACCTCGCAACCGCGTCGACGACAGTGAAGGTCGACGGGCAGAAGATATCCTGCCTTCTGGACTCCAGGAGCACTGAGAGCTTCATTCACCCTGATACGGTAAGGCGCTGCTCCCTCATGGTACACCCCATGAACCAGAGAATCTCCCTGGCCTCCGGATCCCACTCTGTGTATGTCCGGGGGTACTGCACCACCACCCTCATCATCCAGGGCGTAGAGTTCAGCGGCTTCCGACTCTATGTCCTCCCCAACCTCTGCGCTGCCTTGCTACTCGGCCTGGACCTCCAGTGCAACCTCCAGAGCCTAACCCTGAAATTTGGCGGGCCCCTAGCACCCCTTACTATATGCGGCCTCACGACCCTTAATGTCGACTCACCTTCCCTGTTTGCGAACCTCACCCCAGATTGCAAACCCGTCGCCACCAGGAGTAGACTGTACAGTGCCCAGGACAGGACCTTCATCAGGTCTGAGGTCCTGCGGCTGCTGCGGGAAGGTATTATCTCCCCTGGAGTGGTAGTGGTGAAAACTGGGGAGAAAAACAGGATGGTCATTGACTACAGTCAGACCATCAATCGGTACACGCAGCTCGACGCGTACCCACTCCCATGCATATCTGATATGGTCAATTAGATTGCACAGTACCGGGTCTTCACGACAGTGGACCTGAAATCTACCTACCACTAGCTCCCCATTCGCAAGGCGGACCGCCAGCACACCTCATTTGAAGCGGATGGCCACCTTTACCACTTCCTTAGGGTTCCCTTCGGCATCACTAACGGGGTCTCGGTCATCCAACGGGAGATGGACTGAATGGTTGACCGGTACGGACTGCGGGCCACTTTCCCGTACCTGGATAACGTCACCATCTGCGACCACGACCAGCAGGACCACGACGCTAACCTTTCCAAATACCTCCACTCCGCCAAACTCCTCAACCTAACCTACAACAAGGAGAAGTGCGTGTTCAGCACCAACCGATTAGCCATCCTTGGCTATTTGGTTCAGAACGGAGTTCTAGGGCCCGACCCCGATCGCATACGCCCCCTCATGGAACTCCCCCTTCCCCACTGCCCCAAGGCCCTCAAACGATGCCTGGGGTTCTTCTCGTACTACGCCCTGTGGGTTCCTAACCATGCGGACAAGGCCCGTCCACTCATCCACTCCACAGTTTTTCCTCTGTTGGCCGAGGCTCACCAGGCCTTCAACCGTATCAAGGCCGACATTGCCAAGGCCGCGATGCACGCGGTCGTCGAGACGCTCCCCTTCCAAGGCAAGAGCGATGCATCAGACGTCGCTCTGGCCGCCACCCTGATGCACAATCAATTCACAAAGACTAAAGTTGGGTACAACTGTGGCTTTATTACAGTCAGATGCGTGGCCTCCTGCTGCAGCTGGCGAAATGGCAGGGCACTGGAGATCATGCATATTTATACAGTTCTCCATGGGCGGAGCCAGCCGGCAGGAGCTACCGGCGAACCTGTAATGCAGGTCCTACCTTACATCTCCTATTACAGTGGTTCACCACATTCACCCCCTGTTAAAAATGAGTCCGGCGGGGGTCACGTGAAACTATATACAATTAGTGCAATTATGTACAGTGGTAGGGAAAGAAAAGTCCATGTTGACGGTCCGGAGTCCGTCAGAGGTTCAGCCGGTCCGGTGCTTTGGTGCTTCATTGGGAGCGGCGTAATGGTGGCGGCGAAGTCGGTGCTGGCGGTGCTGGAGGTGGCACCGATGGCGGTGGCGGCGGTGCTGATGCTGGCCAATCATCGGGGAACTCCGGGAGCGTGCACAAGTCCTCTTCGTCCTCTTGTGCGGAAAAGGGGAGGGGAGGGTTGCTCTGGTGGGGTCACTATTGGCGGCGCGGTGGGAGGCGGGGGGGGGGGGGGGGGGGGCACATTGGTGGGGGGGGTGTTGGGGTGGAACCTGACGGTGCCAGGTCCCTGAGTGAGACAGTATCTTGGCGGCCGTCGGGGAACTCAACGTAGGCATACTGAGGGTTGGCGTGGAGCAGGTGAACCCTGTCCACCAAGGGGTCCGCCTTGTGGAGTCGGACGTGCCTACGGAGAAGGACCGGTCCTGGAGCAGCGAGCCAAGTCGGGAGCGACACCCCGGATGTGGACTTCCTGGGGAAGGTAAAAACACGTTCATGGGGTGTGTTATTAGTGGCGGTGCACAATAGTGATCGGATGGAGTGTAGAGTGTCAGGGAGGACCTCCTGCCAGCGATATGCTGGGCGGTTCCTGGACCGTAGGGCCAGCTGGACGGCCCTCCAAACCGTCCCATTCTCCCATTCTACTTGCCCGTTTCCCCGGGGGTTGTAGCTGGTCGTCCTGCTGAGCAGGAACTGACGCAGCTCATCGCTCATGAATGAGGATTCCCTGTCACTGTGGATGTAGGCAGGGAAACCGAACAGAGCGAAGATGGTGCTGAGGGCCTTGATGACGGTGGCAGACGTCATATCAGGGCATGGGATGGCGAAGGGGAATCTGGAGAACTCATCGACCACACTGAGAATGTACGTGTTACGGTCGGTGGAGGGGAGGGGCCCTTTGAAATCCACGCTGAGGCGTTCAAAGGCGGGAGGCCTTCACCAGGCGCATATGGTCTGGCCGGTAGAAGTGCGGCTTGCACTCCGCGCAGACCTGGCAGTCCCTGGTGACTGTCCTTACTTCCTCGGCGGAGTAGGGCAGATTGCGAGCTTTGACCAGATGGTACAATCGAGTGACCCCCGGGTGACAAAGGCTGTCGTGTAGGGCCCGAGTTGGTCCACTTGTGCACTGGCACATGTACCTCGGGAGAGGGCGTCTGGGAGCTCGTTGAGTTTACCGGGGTGATACAAGATCTCGTAATTATAGGTGGAGAGCTCGATTCTCCACTGCAAGATTTTATCATTTTTGATCTTGCCCTGCTGTGTGTTATTGAACATGAAGGCTACCGACCGTTGGTCCGTAAGGAGAGTGAATCTCGTACCGGCCAGGTCATGCCGCCAATGCCGCACAGCTTCAACGATAGCTTGGGCCTCCTTTTCGACGGATGAGTGTCGAATTTCTGAGGCATGAAGGGTGCGGGAAAAGAATGCCACAGGTCTGCCTGCCTGGTTTAGAGTGGTGGCAAGGGCGACGTCTGAAGCGTCGCTTTCTACTTGGAAAGGCAGTGACTCGTCCACTGCGCGCATCCTGGCCTTGGCGATGTCTGCTCTGATGCAGGCGAAAGCATGTTGTGCCTCGGCCGCGAGGGAGAATTGGGTGGACTGAATGAGTGGGCGGGCCTTGTCCCCATAGTTTGGGACCCACTGAGCGTAGAAGGAAAAGAATCCCGGGCAGCGTGTGAGGGCCTTGGGGCAGTGGGGGAGGGGAAGTTCCATGAGG
The DNA here is from genome assembly GCF_047496885.1 of Scyliorhinus torazame. Taxonomy (NCBI): domain Eukaryota; kingdom Metazoa; phylum Chordata; class Chondrichthyes; order Carcharhiniformes; family Scyliorhinidae; genus Scyliorhinus; species Scyliorhinus torazame. Next base: position 53,086,876 of record NC_092712.1, read on the forward strand.
GGGCGCATGCGGTCGGGGTCGGGCCTGAGAAGTCTGTTTTGGACTATATAGCCGAGAATGGCTAACCGGGTCGTGCTGAACACACATTTCTCTTTGTTGTAGGTCAGGTTGAGAAGAGTGGCAGTGCGGAGGAATTTATCGATGTTGGCATCGTGGTCCTGCTGGTCATGGCTGCAGATGGTGACATTATCTAAGTACGGAAAGGTGGCCTGCAAACCGTACTGGTCGACCATTTGGTCCATCTCTCTTTGGAAGACCGAGACCCCATTTGTGACACCGAAAGGGACCCTAAGGAAGTGGTAGGCGACTGTCCGTCTCGAAGGCAGTATATGGCCGGTCCGACTTCCGGATGGGGAGCTGGTGGTAGGCGGATTTCAGGTCAATTGTTGAGAAGACCCGGTACTGCGCAATCTGATTGACCATATCAGATATGCGTGGGAGGGGGTACGCGTCGAGCTGCATGTACCGATTGATGGTCTGGCTGTAGTCCACGACCATCCTGTTTCTCCCCAGTTTTAACCACTACCACTTGGGCTCTCCAGGAGCTGTTGCTGGCCTCGATAATACCCTCCTTAAGCAGCCGCTGGACTTTGGACCTGATGAAGGTCTTGTCCTGGGTGCTGTATCGTCTCCTAGTGGCAACAGGCTTGCAATCCGCAGTTAGATTGGCAAAAAGGGAGGGGGGATCGACCTTGAGGGTCGTGAGGCTGCAAACGGTAAGGGGGGGGGCATGGGCCCGCCGAATTTGAGGGTGAGGCTCTGGAGGTTGCACTGGAAGTCCAGGCCCACCAGGAGTGCAGCGCAGAGATTAGGAAGGACATAGAGGCGGAAGTTACTAAATTCTACGCCCTGGACCGTGAGGGTGACTGTACAAAAACCTCGGATCGGGACGGAGTGGGATCCGGATGCTAGGGAGATCCTTTGATTGGCAGGGTGGACCGCGAGGGAGCAGCGCCTTACCGTATCTGGGTGAACGAAGCTTTTGGTGCTCACGGAGTCCAGCAGGCACGAGGTCGCGTGGCCGTTGATTGTAACCGTCGTCGACCCGGTGGCCAGGTTGTGCGGTCGAGATTTGTCCAGCGTCATTGAAGCGAGCTGTGGGTCGCCATCGGATGCTTCGGGTGGCGAGCTAGTGCGGTTCGGATGTCCGGAGTCCCTGTGGGGGACAAGATGGCGGCGCCCATGGTGCGCACATTGCGGGGTCGGGACAAGATGGTGGCGACCATGGTGTGCACATTGTGGGGTTGGGACAAGATGGCGGCGCCCATTGGTCGCACATGGACCCGGGAGGAGAGGATGTCGGTTCCCATTGTGCGTCTGGCGTGGGGGAGGGGGCGATAGCGGGCGCGATCACAGCGACTGCGGGGGCCTGGCACACAGCCGCGAAGTGGCCCTTTTCACTGCAGGCTTTACAAACTACAATGCGGGCCGGGCAGTGTTGGCGGGGGTGCTTCTGCTGACCGCAGAAGTAGCAGCGGGGACCCCTGGGGTGTGCGGATCGGTGTGCGGCGCAAGCATATTGGGAAGGCAGGGCCCCGGCTGAGGAGGTCGTCGGTGGGGTCCAGGAGGGGTAGGAAGGAGTAGAAGGTTGGGCAGCGCGGCGAGAGGGGTATGATTGTACGTTACGGGATGCGACCGTCATGGATAGTGCCATGGTTTTCATCTCCGCCAGTTTGAGCGTGGCCCCTTCCAGTAATCGTTCTCGGATGTTGTCCGACACAATCCCCGTCACGAAGGCATCGCGCATGAGGAGATTCGCCTGTTCGGCGGCCGTAACGGCCTGACAGTCACAGTCCCGAACGAATGGAACTAGGGCCCGCCAGAAGTCTTCGATGGACTCACCAGGTAGTTGCGAGCGGGTGGCGAGTACATTCCTGGCAAAGAGCGTGTTCGCCTTCTGCGCGTAGTGTCCCTTAAGGAGTTCCATTGTTTTTGTGTAATTCGTGGCGTCTTGGATCAACGGGAACACGCTGGAGCTCAGTCTGGAGTACAGGACGTTTATCTTCTGAGCCTCCGTTGGCTCAGGGTCCGCAGCCTTGATGTAGGCCTCAAAACATGCTAGCCAGTGAGTAAAGTCTTTTCTGGCGTTGTGCGAGTGCGGATCCAGCTGCAGGCGATTGGGGTTAATTCTGATATCCATTCTGTGGAAAAGCTGACTGTAATAAATTGATGCACGATCAATTGCACAAAGACAGTTGGGTACAACTGTGGCTTTATTACAGTCAGATGCGTGGCCTCCTGTTGCAGCTGGCGAAATGGCAGGGCACTGGAGGTCATGCATATTTATACAGTTCTCCGTGGGCGGAGCCAGCCGGCAGGACCTACCGGCGAACCTGTAGTGCAGGTCCTACCTTACATCTCCTATTACAGTGGTTCACCTGTAGCGCACAAAGACTCCCGAGAGACAAATAGAGGTGAAGTCGATGAGGCTTTATTAAGCGTGACTCGTTCCCCGCAGTTCAGCAACAGACTGGATCTGCGGGGAGAATTCCTGGTTCTTATACTCCGCCTTCAGGGCGGAGCTAGAGATCAACAGCCAACCAGGACCCGGGATCTGTCAGACAATGACATCACGGCTTCACAGTCCCACATGACCCCTAATGCATACTACCACATTCACCCCTTGTTAAAAATGAACCCGGCGGGGTGGTGCTTCGCATGGTGGTAGGGGTTTACAAGGCTGGTCCTGGGAGGAAAAACTTTTGCATGTCATTACAGTGCCCTACACTGGGCTATGTACAGGGTTTTTTTTTGTTTTGAACTATTTACAGTATTCATAAGAGGGAAAAGGGAAGAAAAAAAAACATTCTCGTTAAAGTCCACAACATTCTAGTGTTATACTGATGCCACGAGTCGGGCAGTCTGGTCGTCCTTGTCGATCGCCTCAGCCCCGGTGGTGGTGGTGCTTGTTCCAGTGTTGTCGCCTCCGGGAGCTTTACGGTTTCTGCTTCAGCTTCACTTCTGGTCGGACCTGGGAGGAGGACCGATCCTCCCGGGAAGGGGGCTGTCGCGGGGTGCGCCGGTGGCAGGGAGGGGGTGATTGGTGTCGAGGGGGTGTGTGTGTTGCCGGCGGGCGCCAGATCTCGCAGGGAGACCGTGTCCTGTCGGCCGTCGGGGTACTCCACGTAGGCGTACTGCGGGTTCGCGTGGAGGAGGTGAACCCTCTCGACCAACGGGTCCGACTTGTGAGCCCGCACATGTTTCCGGAGCAAGATGGGTCCTGGGGCCGCCAGCCAGGTCGGCAGCGACGTTCCAGAGGAGGACTTCCTGGGGAAGACAAGGAGGCGCTCATGAGGCGTTTGGTTAGTGGTGGTACACAGTAGCGACCGGATGGAGTGGAGGGCGTCCGGGAGGACCTCCTGCCACCGTGAAACTGGGAGATCCCTAGATCGTAGGGCCAGTAGGACGGTCTTGCAGACCGTGCCGTTCTCCCTCTCTACTTGCACGTTCCCCCGGGGGTTGTAGCTGGTCGTCCTGCTCGAGGCTATACCCTTGCTGAGCAGGAACTGGCGCAGCTCGTCACTCATGAAGGAGGACCCCCTGTCGCTATGGACGTATGCGGGGCAACCGAACAGTGTGAATATGGTGTTAAGGGCTTTAATGACTGTGGCCGCTGTCATGTCAGGGCAGGGGATGGCGAAGGGGAAACGGGAGTACTCGTCCACCACGTTCAGGAAGTATGTGTTGCGGTCGGTGGAGGGGAGGGGCCTGAAAAAATGCGGTTTGCACTCTGCGCAGATGTGGCAGTTCCTTGTGACTGTACGGACCTCCTCCACGGAGTAGGGAAGGTTGCGGGACTTTATAAAATGGTAGAACCGAGTGACCCCCGGGTGGCAGAGGTCCTCGTGGAGGGTTTGGAGACGGTTAATTTGTGCGTTGGCACATGTGCCGCGGGATAGGGCATCGGACGACTCGTTTAGCTTTCCAGGACGGTACAAGATCTCATAGTTGAAGGTGGAGAGCTCGATCCTACACCTTAAGATCTTGTCATTTTTAATTTTGCCCCGCTGTGCATTATCGAACATGAAAGCTACCGACCGTTGGTCAGTGAGAAGAGTGAATCTCCTGCCGGCCAGGTAATGCCTCCAATGTCGCACAGCTTCCACTATGGCTTGGGCTTCCTTTTCCACTGAGGAGTGGCGGATTTCTGAGGCGTGGAGGGTTCGGGAGAAAAAGGCCACGGGTCTGCCCGCTTGGTTAAGGGTGGCCGCGAGAGCTACATCGGAGGCGTCGCTCTCGACCTGGAAGGGGAGGGACTCGTCGATGGCGCGCATCGTGGCCTTTGCAATATCCGCTTTGATGCGGCTGAAGGCCTGGCAAGCCTCTGTCGACAGAGGGAAGGTCGTGGTCTGTATTAGGGGGCGGGCCTTGTCTGCGTACTGGGGGACCCACTGGGCGTAAGATGAAAAGAACCCCAGGCAGCGTTTTAGGGCTTTTGAGCAGTGAGGGAGGGGAAATTCCATGAGGGGGTGCATACGTTCGGGGTCGGGGCCTATTATCCCATTGCGCACTACATATCCCAAGATGGCTAGCCGGTTTGTGCTAAAAACGCACTTGTCCTCGTTGTATGTGAGGTTCAAGGCTTTAGCGGTCTGGAGGAATTTTTGGAGATTGGCGTCGTGGTCGTGCTGATCGTGGCCGCAGATGGTTACGTTGTCGAGATACGGGAACGTGGCCTGCAATCCGCGTTGATCAACCATTCGGTCCATCTCCCGTTGGAAGACCGAGACCCCGTTTGTGACGCCAAATGGGACCCTTAGGAAGTGGTATAATCGCCCGTCTGCCTCGAAGGCTGTGTACTTGCGGTCACTTGGGCGGATGGGGAGCTGATGGTAGGCGGACTTGAGGTCCACGGTGGAGAAGACCTTATATTGGGCAATCCGATTGACCATGTCGGATATGCGGGGGAGAGGGTACGCATCTAGCTGTGTGTACCTGTTGATAGTCTGGCTATAGTCTATGACCATCCTTTGCTTCTCCCCTGTCTTTACTACTACCACCTGTGCTCTCCAGGGACTATTGCTGGCCTGGATTATGCCTTCCTTCAGTAGCCGCTGGACTTCGGACCGAATAAATGTCCGGTCCTGGGCGCTGTACCGTCTGCTCCTAGTGGCGACGGGTTTGCAATCCGGGGTGAGGTTTGCAAACAAGGATGGGGGCTCAACCTTGAGGGTTGCGAGGCCGCAGATAGTGAGTGGGGGTATTGGGCCGCCGAATTGGAAAGTTAGGCTCTGCAGATTGCACTGGAAGTCTAATCCCAGTAATGTGGGCGCGCAGAGTTGGGGAAGGACGTAGAGCCTGTAGTTTTTAAACTCCCTCCCTTGCACCGTTAGGGTCACTATGCAGAAGCCTTTGATCTGTACGGAGTGGGATCCTGCAGCTAGGGAAATCTTTTGCGCACTGGGACGGATGGTCAAAACCAGCGTCTTACCGTGTCGGGGTGGATGAAGCTTTCTGTGCTCCCGGAGTCGACCAGGCATGGTGTCTCGTGTCCGTTGATCAGCACCGTTGTTGTCGTCGTCTGGAGCGTCCGGGGCCGTGCTTGGTCCAGCGTCATTGAGGCCAGACGTGGTCGTAGTGCTTCGGCGTCTTCCTCGAACCCCGTGGAGCCGTCGATGCTGGGGTCCATTGTTGCCGTCCAAGATGGCGGCGGGGGTGAACAAAATGGCCGCCCCATGCATCGCACATGGCTGGGGGGTCATAAGATGGCGGCGGGGTGGACAAAATGGCCGCCCCATGCGTCGCGCAGGGCTGGGGGGTCCCAAGATGGCGGCTCCCCTCCTCCCCTCGTGGTGGCCGGGACCCAAAATGGCGGCGCCTGCGGGTTGCACATGGGGCGCTGGGGGGGGGTTGGGGAGCGATTGGAACGCTCAGGACTCCTTCTGCTCCGGGGACAGCGGCGACCTCCCGGGACCGGCACACAGCCGCGAAATGGCCCTTTTTCCCGCAGCTCTTGCAAATCGCTGCGCGGGCAGGGCAGCGCTGCCGGGGGTGTTTCGCCTGGCCGCAGAAATAGCAGCGGGCTCCCCCGGGACGACTTGGCGTCTGAACCGCGCAAGCCTGTGGGGTGGTGGGGGGGGGTTAGTCGCGACGGGGGTCCACGGAGCCCAAGGGGCTGCCGCGCGGTCGGGGCCGTACGCGCGGGCGTTTCGTGCGGCCACATCTAGTGAGGCTGCAAGGGCCCGTGCCTCTGAGAGTCCTAGCGACTCTTTTTCTAAAAGTCTTTGGCGGATTTGGGGAGAGTTCATACCAGCCACGAACGCATCGCGAATTAACATGTCCGTGTGTTCAATCGCGTTTACCGGCGGGCAGCTGCAGGCCCGTCCCAAAATTAGCAGCGCGGCGTAGAATTCGTCTAGTGATTCTTCGGGACTTTGCCGTCTCGTTGCGAGTTGGTAGCGTGCGTAGATCTGGTTCACTGGGCGAACATAGATGCTCTTTAGTGCTGCGAACGCCGTCTGGAAATCCTCTGCGGCTTCTATGAGAGGGTAAATTTCCAGGCTTACCCTCGAGTGCAGGAACTGTAGTTTCTGGTCTTCTGTGACCCGGCCGGAGGCCGTTCGGAGGTATGCTTCGAAACAAGTCTGCCAGTGTTTAAAAACTGCTGCTGAGTTCACTGCGTGGGGGCTGATCCTCAGGCATTCCGGGATGATCCTGAGCTCCATAGTCCTTTAAGCACGCTTAATAAATTGTAGCGCACAAAGACTCCCGAGAGACGAATAGAGGTGAAGTTGATGAGGCTTTATTAAGCGTGACTCGTTCCCCGCAGTTCAGCAACAGACTGGATCTGCGGGGAGAATTCCTGGTTCTTATACTCCGCCTTCAGGGCGGAGCTAGAGATCAACAGCCAACCAGGACCCGGGATCTGTCAGCCAATGACATCACGGCTTCACAGTCCCACATGACCCCTAATGCATACTAGCACATCACCACACACCCTCAACCTGGCAGGCAGGCCCGTGGCATTCTTTTCCCACACCCTCCATGCCTCTGTAATTCGGCACTCCTCTGTCGAAAAGGAGGCCCAAGCTATCGTTGAAGCTGTACGGCATTGGAGGCATTACCTGGCCGGCAGGAGATTCACTCTCCTCACTGACCAACGGTCGGTTGCCTTCATGTTTAACAACACACAGCGGGGCAAGATCAAAGATGATAAGATCTTGAGGTGGATGATCGAGCTCTCCACCTACAATTAAGAAATTTTGTATTGCCCCGGTAAGCTCAACGAGCCCCCTGATGCGCTATCCCGAGGTACATGTGCCAGCGCACAAGTGGACCGACTCCGGACCCAGCACGAAGATCTCTGTCACCCAGGGGTCACCCGCTTTTATCACTTCATAAAGGCCCGCAATCTGCCCTGCTCCATCGAGGAAGTCAGGGCTATCACCAGAGACTGCCAGGTCTGCGCGGAGTGTAAACCGCACTTCTACCGGCCAGACCTTGCGTGCCTGGTGAAGGCCTCCCGCCCCTTTGAACGCCTTAGCGTGGACTTCAAGGGGCCCCTCATCTCCACCGACCGCAACACTTACTTTCTTAATGTGGTTGACGAATATTCAAGATTCCCCTTCGCCATCCCATGCCCTGATCTGACATCCGCCACCGTCATCAAAGCCCTCAACACCATCTTCGCTCTGTTCGGTTTCCCCTCCTACGTCCACAGCGACCGGGGATCCTCATTTGTGAGCGATGAGCTGCGCCAGTACCTGCTCAACAGGGGCATTGCCTCGAGCAGGACGACCAGCTACAACCCCCGGGGAAACGGGCAGGTGGAGCGGGAGAATGGAAGGCCGTCCAGCTGGCCCTACGGTCCAGAAATCTCCCGGCCTCCCGCTGGCAGGAGGTCCTCCCCGACTTCCTTCACTCCATTCGGTCGCTCCTGTGCACTGCGACAAATGAAACTCCCCATGAACGTCTCTTTGCCTTCCCCAGGAAGTCCACCTCCGGGGTTTCACTCCCAACATGGCTGGCAGCTCCAGGACCCGTTCTCCTTCCCAAGCACGTGAGACTACACAAAGCGGACCCGTTGGTTGAGAGGATACAGTTACTCCATGCGAACCCGCAGTACGCCTACGTAGCGTACCCCGACGGCCGCCAAGACACAGTCTCCCTCAGGCACCTGGCACCAGCTGGGTCCTCACACACCCCCCCTCTGCCCTGGCGCCACCCTCCCGCCCCCCAGCGCGCCCCACCACATCCCCCGCTCCAGGACGATCCGTCCTCCCCTTGGTCCCACCCAGGGATGAAGAGGAGGTCGACACGCTCCCGGAGTCACCGACGGCCGAACCGATGCCTGAATCGCCACCAGAACTGCGGCGCTCGCAACGATGTATCAAGGCGCCCGATCGTCTAAATTTGTAACCTCTTTCTTAAATTTTAAACAACCTGTATGTAAATAGTTTTCCATCACCCCCGCTGGACTCTTTTTTAACAGGGGGTGAATGTGGTAGTCACCACTGTTGTGTTGTATATACCGCATACGAGGGGCAATATGGTAAGGCCCCTGTACTACAGGTACGGGGGTAGATCCCTTCCTGCTGGCTCCGCCTAGTAGGCGGAGTATAAATGTGTGGGCTCTCCGAGCTGCAGCCATTTCGGCAGCAGCTGCGGGAGGCTCCCACATCTCTGCGTAATAAAGCCTCGATTACTCTCTACTCTCATCTCGTCGTAATTGATAGTGCATCAGAGGGTGTCTACCTCCTTCCACGCGGGCCCGCTGTAGGTCTCCGGCATGTTGCACGACGCCGGTGTGGAGACGGCCACCATGCGCATGTGCCTGTGCGGAGTCGACCATCGCGCGCATGCGCGGACCCCGCCGGCCGTGCAGGTCCGCCTTTCGGCGCCGGAGCAGCGTGCAGCACTCCGGCGCCGTGATGTCCCCCTGAGGACCGCTGAACCGCTGGGCCAGGGGGCCCGTTGACGCCGGCGTATACCACTCCGGTGTTTACGCTGGCGTCAACGCTTGGCCGGGATTTCAGAGAAATCCGGCTTCCACCTCCACAGGATCCCCATTATCCACCTTGCTGGTTACGTCCTCAAAGAACTCAAGCAAGTATGTCAAGCATGATTAACCCTTCATAAAACCTATGATGCTACGACAATGGATGAACAGACACCGTGCAACAATTGGCAGTCAGGCGTGTTGCCTTCCAGTCAGGGGGCACTTCAGCAATCAAGGACATTCTTTTTTTTTTCTTTATCTTTTACAAATTTACAGTCCCCAATTATTTATTTCCAATTCAGGGTTAATTTAGCATGGCCAATCCACCTAACCTGCACATTTTTGGGTTGTAGGGGTGAAACCCACGCAAACACGGGGAGAATGTGCAAACTCCACTCAGACAGTGATCCGGGGCTGGGATCGAAACCGGGTCCTCAGCACCGTGAGGCAGCAGTGCTAACCACACCACCACGCCGCCCAAGCAGTCAAAGACATTCAGCCTCCGATCTTCAGGTAAACATTCTCCAAGGCGGCCTTCAAGACACATGACAATGCAGTCACCGAGCAGAAACTTGTAGCCAGGTTTCGCACGCAAGGAGATGGCCTCAACTGGGATCTCAGGTTCATGTCACATTACATGTAACCCCCACCATACTGCCCAGGTGCAGAATCCTACTAACCTGACTTGAGGATTCACATTTCGTTTAACTGTGATTATCACTCACTCCACTCACACTGTTTGTTCCTGTAAAGATTTGTTTACTTGTGAAGATTTGCATTCAATTCATTCTTCATAGTCCAATCTGTAATTATCTTGCAGTTGTGTCTCTCATATATATGCTGTGATTGTGAACCTGCCTCCACTTCACCTGATGAAGGAGCAGCGCTCCGAAAGCTTCTGATTTCAAATAAACCATTGGATTTTAACCTGGTGTTGTGAGACTTCTTACTGTGCCAACCCCTGTCCAGCGCCGGCATCTCCACTTCATAAAACCATGCTGACAATTGCGCATTGTGCTTTGTCTTTCCAAATGTTCAGTCACCCCCTCCTTAGTGATTGATTCTAGCAACTTCCCCACCACAGAGGTCAAGCTGACTGGTCTATAGTTTCCTACTTTCTGCCTCCCATCCTTTTTGAATAGGGGCATTACATTAGCGTGTTTCCAATCCATTGGGACCATTCCAGAATCCAGAGAATTCTGAAATATCATAACCAATGCATCCATTATCTCCCCTTCTCCTTCTTAATCTATCCAGTGGTCTGTCTTTGCTGAATTTTAAACTGTTCCCAATCCTCAGGTCTGTTGCTTTTCATTGGTAATTTGTATGCCTCTTCTTTGGATCGAATAATATCTCTAATTTCCCTTGTGAGCCATGGTTTGGCCACAGTTCCCTTTCTACTCTTGCGCCAAATAGGAATAAACAACTTTTGGAGTTCACCTATTCATTCCTGGAATGCCTGCCATTGCCTGTCCGCTGTCCTTCCTTTCAGTAATGTTTCCCAGTCTGTCATAGCCAGCTCATGCCTACTACCATCACAGATACTTTTATTGAGTTTCAGGACCCTGGTCTCAGAATCAACTACCTCACTATTCACCTTGATAAAGAATTCTACCAAATGATGGTCACTCATCCCCAAGTGCTCTCTCACAACAAGATTGCCAACTAATCTTTTCTCATTGCACAACAGCTAGTCCAAGATGGTCTGTTCCCGTGTTGGTTCCTCAACATACTGGTCCAGTGAAGCCATCCCGTGCACACTCCAGAAATTCCCGCTCTATTGTACTGTGAATAATTTGACTCACCCATAATCACAGGTGTTCCTTTAGAACATAAGAACTAGGAGCAGGAGTAGGCCATCTGGCCCCTCGAGCCTGCTCCACCATTCAATGAGATCATGGCTGATCTTTTGTGGACTCAGCTCCACTTTCCGGCCCGAACACCATAACCCTTAATCCCTTTATTCTTCAAAAAACTATCTATCTTTATCTTAAAAACATTTAATGAAGGAGCCTCTTCTGCTTCACTGGGCAAGGAATTCCATAGATTCACAACCCTTTGGGTGAAGAAGTTCCTCCTGAACTCAGTCCTAAATCTACTTCCCCTTATTTTGAGGCTGTGCCCCCTAGTTCTGCTTTCACCCGCCAGTGGAAACAACCTGCCCGCATCTATCCTATCTATTCCCTTCATAATCTTATATGTTTCTATAAGATCCCCCCTCATCCTTCTAAATTCCAACGAGTACAGTCCCAGTCTACTCAACCTCTCCTCGTAATCCAACCCCTTCAGCTCTGGGATTAACCTAGTGAATCTCCTCTGCACACCCTCCAGTGCCAGTACGTCCTTTCTCAAGTAAGGAGACCAAAACTGAACACAATACTCCAGGTGTGGCCTCACTAACACCTTATACAATTGCAGCATAACCTCCCTAGTCTTAAACTCCATCCCTCTAGCAATGAAGGACAAAATTCCATTTGCCTTCTTAATCACCTGTTGCACCTGTAAACCAACTTTTTGCGACTCATGCACTAGGACACCCAGGGCTCTCTGCACAGCAGCATGTTTTAATATTTTATCATTTAAATAATAATCCCTTTTGCTGTTATTCCTACCAAAATGGATAATCGTGAACACGTGAATCTCTGATTTCCTGCCTAATGCTATTCCCAACATTGCCACTGCAATTTGGTGGTCTGAACACCACTCCTATGAATGTTTTTTGACCCTTGATGTTTCGTAACTCAACCCAGACAGATTCCACACCATGGGCGGGATTCTCCCCTACCCGGGGGACGGGCGGTCCCGGCGTCGAGGAGTGGCGTGAACCACTCTGGCGTCGGGCCGCCTGGAAGGTGCAGAATCCTCCGCACCTTCAGGGGCTAGGCTGGCGCCGGTGGGGTTGGCGCCGCACCAATCGGCGCAGAAGGGGCTTGGTGCCGCGCCAACCGATGCCGAAGCGCCTCCGCCGGCTGGCGCGAGTTGGCACATGCGCGGGAGCGCCAGCGTGTGCGGGCGTCATCCCAGTGCATGCAGAGGGGGGTTCGTCTCCACACCGGCCATCGCGGAGGTCCCCAGCAGCCGGTGCGGAGGGTAAGAGTGCCCCCACGGCACAGGCCCGCCCGCGGATCGGTGGGCCCCGATCGCGGGCCAGGCCACCGTGCGGGCACCCCCCCAGGGCCAGATCCCCCCGCACCCCCCCGAGGACCCCGGAGGCCGCCCGCAGAGCCAGGTCCCGCCGGTAAGTACCAGGTCTAATTTACGCCGACGGAACCGGCCTAAAACGGGCAGCCGCTCGGTCCATCGCGGACCAGAGATTCGCTGGGGAGACCGCTGCTAGTGATTCCCGCCCCCGCCAAAACCCCGGAGCCGGAGAGTTCGGCAGCCTGCAGGGGCGGGATTCACGCTGCACCCCGGCGATTCTCCGGCCCGGCGGGGGGTTGGAGAATCCCGCCCCATCTGTTCTAATATATTTCCTCAATATTGTATCAATATCTTCTTTAATTAACATTGCAACTCCACCACCTTTTCCTTTCCATCTGTCCTTCCTAAAAACAGAACAACCCTCAATGCTTAGTTTCCATCCTTGGTCACCTTGGAACCATATCTCCACAATCCCAACTATATCATATCCCTTTACATCTCTCTGCACAGCTAATTCATCCATTTTATTTTGAATGCTCTATGCATTCAGATACAAAACATGAAGGCCCCCCCCCCCAAGCACACACACATCTGTCCCGGTCATGCCCATGTGTAACCCGTCCAGTTTGTACAGGTCCCACCTCCCCCAGAACCAATCCCAATGCCTCACTTGACTCCGAGTGAAGTGAGGAATTGACCGTGCAGTAGCCCAAGCAGTCTTTTGCCAATATTGGAGATCTCTATTAATCTGTCACAAATGTAAAGTTGTGATATTAAAGATTTTGGAAAAAAGCTAATCTTCCTTTTTGAATGGACACAAGCAGTCTGAAAGCTGGCTGCCAAAAGTCACCTGACCTTTTCATCTGCAATGTGGTCAAGATTCCAGAAAGCTGTAATAATAATCGCTACAAGTAGGCTTCAATGAAGTTACTGTGAAAAGCCCCTAGTCGCCACATTCCATCGCCTGTTCAGGGAGGCCGGTACAGGAATTGAACCAACGCTGCTGGGATTGTTCGGCATTACACGCCAGCTCTTTAGCCCACTGTGCTAAACCAGCCCCTCTGTACGTGGATTGCAGGCAGACATACTCAAACATGAAAATGCTTTTGAAATTCATTGAGTCCTCAAACAGACAAGGCTTTACACCTTTTGAACACTGAAGTTGATCGGAGGAGAGTCCTCAACTTAACAATATTCAAGTCACACAAACGGCACTTATGACGTTATTAAATGACACCTTGTTTTGACTTTCCCATGTTGGTTTCAGCTTTTTGACACCACGCCAGTTGCATTCATAAATGCACATCAGCATTCAGTTGCGGTTCCAATGCATTTGTACAGTATTTGGTGCCTTTTTTCCAAAGCAGCAATAAAACCAATAATAATAATATGTCACGGACTCGACTGGGGAACATATTATTTTAGATCTTGTACTGCGTAATGAGACAGGGTTAATTAGGAATCTTATCGTAAAAGATGCTCTGGGAAATATAGAATGATCATAATGTTACAGAATTTCATTATAAGTTCTCCCTGTGTCTGCGTGGATTTCACCCCCACAACCCAAAGTTGTGCAGGTTAGGTGGATTGGCCACACTAAATTGCCCCTTAATTGGAAAGAAATTGGGTACTCTAAATCTAAAAAAAAAAAGAATTTCATTTTAAGTTTGAGAGTGGTGTGGTTAAGTCCAAAACTAAGGTCCTAAATTCAAACAAAACCAATTATGGATGTGTGAGGGGCAAGTTGGTTTAGGTAGATTGGGAAATAAACAGTGGGGAACATTTACAGAAATAATTCTTAATGAATGGACATTCCTTTTTTAAACATTTTTTAATTAAAATTTTAAGAAAAATCTTTACTGTCACAAGTAGGCTTACATTAACACTGTAATGAAGTTGCTGTAAAAATTCCCTAGTCGCCACATTCCGGCGCCTGTTCGGATACACAGAGGGAGAATTCAGAATGTCCAATTCACCTAATAGCACCTCTTTTGGGATCTGTGGGAGGAAACTGGAGCACCCGGAGAAAACCCACACAGACACAGGGAGAACGTGCAGACTCTGCATAGACAGTGTCCCAAGCGGGAATTGAACCCGGGACCCTGGCACTGTGAAGCAGCAGTGCTAAGCACAGTGCTGCTGTGCTGCCCTATTCCTTTCAGGAATAAGTATGGAAATGTCGTACAACCATGAGTAATCAGAAAAGTTAAGCATCGTATTAGATTTGCCATAGGCATGTAAAAGGCATTTCCTTAAAGTTGTCTGTGATCTAAACATTTGTGTGGCTCAAGTTAAAAATAAGCCAGCAAATAAGCTTTCAGCAGCACAGTTTTTTTTTAATAAACATTTTATTGAGGTACTTCTTTGGCATTGTAACAGCAACAAAATCAACAATGTACATAACAAGGAAAACATTAACATAGTGCAAATACCACCTCCCTCTCCCACAGGTCCCACCATTACTTACCCCCCAATCTATGCTAGCCTAACCCCCCCCCCCCCTTCTGCTGACGATTAATTATCTGCGAAGAAGTCGCCGAATGGTTGCCACCTCCGGGCGAACTCTAACAGTGACCCTCTCATGGCAAACTTAATTTTCTCCAGGCAGAGGAAGCTAGCCATGTCAGATAACCAGGTCCACGATTTCCTCGAGTCCCTCCATGCTAATAATATCCGCCTCCGGGCTACCAAGGAAGCAAAGGCCAGAACATCTGCCTCTTTCTCCTCCTGGATTCCCGGATCCTGCGACACCCCGAAAATCACCACCTCTGGACTCATTGTCACCCTCGTATTTAATACCTTGGACATGATGGGCGTTATTCTCCGACCTCCCGCCGGGTCGGAGAATGGCCGTTGGCCGTCGTAAATCCCGCCCCCGCCCCCGCCGAAGTTTCCGGTACCGGAGATTGAGCGGGGGCGGGAATCGGGCCGCGCCGGTTGGCGAGCCCCCCCGCTCAATTCTCCGGCCCGAATGGGCCGAAGTCCCGCCCAGAAATTGCCTGTCCCGCCGGCGTAAATCAAAGCTGGTATTTACCGGCGGGACCAGGCGGCGTGGGCCGGCTCCGGGGTCCTGGGGGGGGCGCGGGGCGATCTGACCCCGGGGGTGCCCCCACGGTGGCCTGGCCCGCGATCGGGGCCCACCGATCGGTGGGCGGGCCTGTGCTGTGGGGGCACTCTTTCCCTTCCGCCTCCGCCACGGCCTCCACCATGGCAGAGGCGGAAGAGACTCTCCCCACTGCGCATGCGCGGGAAACTGTCGGCGGTCGCTAACGCTCCCGCGCATGCGCCGCATTTCCGCGCCAGCTGGCGGGGCAACAAACGCCATTTCCGCCAGCTGGCGGGGCAACAAACGCCATTTCCGCCAACTGGCGGGGCGGAAATCCCTCCGGCGCCAGCCTAGCCCCTCAATGTTGGGGCTCGGCCCCCAAAGATGCGGAGCATTCCGCACCTTTGGGCCGGCGCGATGCCCGTCTGATTGGCGCCGTTTTGGGCGCCAGTCGGCGGACATCGCGCCGTTGGGGGAGAATTTTGCCCGATGTCCGCAAACCCCTGCCAAAATCCCCTCAGTTTTGGACATGCCCAGAACATGTGGACATGGTTCGCTGGCCCCCTACCGCACACTTCGCACACCTGTCCTCCACCCCAAAGAATCGATTCATCCGGGCCACTGTCATATGAGCCCGGTAACGACCTTAAATTGGATCACGCTGAGCCTAGCGCATGCTGCGGTCGCGTTGACCCTACTCAACGTGTCCGCCTAAAGGCCCTCCTCTATCTCTCCCCTCAGCTCCTCCTCCCACTTTTGCTTCAGCTCCTCGGGCTGCGTCTCCTCCGACCCCATAAGCTCCCTATATATGTCCGAGACGCTCCCCTCTCCGTTATCCATCCTCTAGAAACCACCCTATCCTGAATCCCCCTTAGCAGCAGGAGTGGGAAGGTTGGTACCTGCCTCTGCAGAAAATCCCGTACCTGCAGATATCGAAGTTAATTTCCCCCCGCCAATGCAAACTTCTCCTCCAGCGCCCTCATATTCGGAAAGCTCCCTTCTATAAACAAGTCCCCCATCCTCTCAATCCCCGCTCTCCGCCAAATTCGGAACCCCCCGTCCATCCTCCCTGGGCAAACCGTTGATTATCGCAGATTGGGGACCATACCGATGCGCCCTCTGCTCCCACATGTCTCCTCCACTGCCCCCAGACTCTCAGGGCCGCCACCACCACTGGACTGGTGGAGTATCGCGCCGGCGGGAACGGCAGAGGCGCTGTTACCAATGCCCCAGATTTGTGCCCTTGCATGAAGCCGCCTCCATGCGCACCCATGCCGGCTCCCCCCCACCAGCCACCTCCTCACCATGGCTATATTAGCCGCCCAGTAATAATTGCTGAAATTCAGCAGCAGCAGCCCACCATCCCCCCCCAACTCCGCTCGAGCATTGCCCTCTTCACTCGCGTGGACTTGCCCCCCCCCACACAAAGCCCACAATAGCTTTATTGATCCGCTTAAAAAAGGACCGCAGGATGAAGATGGGGAGACACTGGAAAATGAATAGGAATCTCGGGAGGACCGTCATTTTTACCGATTGAACTCTGCCCGCCAGAGAAAACGGGAGCGCATCCCATCTCCGGAAATCCTGCTTCATCTGATCCACCAGCCGGGCCAAGTTCAATTTATGTAGCCTGTCCCAATCCCTTGCCACTTGGATACCCAGGTACCTGAAACTGTCCCCTACCACTCTGAATGGCAGTACCCCAGTCACCTCTCCTGACCTCTCGCCTGGACCACAAACATCTCGCTCTTCCCCATATTGAGCTTATATCCCAAAAACCAGCCAAATGCCCCTAAAATTCCCATAATTTCTTCCATCCCCTCTATTGGGTCTGAGACATACAAAAGTAGGTCATCCACATACAGCGAGACTCTGTGCTCCCCCCCAGACCAGCCCCTTGAGGCCCTCAGAGCAATTGGCAGCAGCTCTATTACCAGCGCAAACAGCAGTGGGGAGAGGGGGCAACCATGTCTTGTCCCCCGGTGCAGTCTGAAATATTCCGAAGTTGTCCTGTTTGTCCGTACACTTGCAACCGGAGCCCTTCCGGGGGCATCATGATCACATTTAACAGCCTTCTTACATTGGCCACCAGCTGCCTACCCTTAACGAATCCTGTCTGATCCTCCACAATAACGTCCGGTACACAGTCCTCAATCCTGGAGGACAATATTTTGGCCAGAAGTTTGGCATCTACGTTCAACAGGGAAATCGGCCTGTAAGACCCACATAGCTCCGGGTCCTTGTCCCGTTTCAGCATGAGCGAGATCATGGCCTGTGACATCGTCTGGGACAGAACCCCTCTTTCCCTAGCCTCATTAAAGACCTTCATCAGCACCGGCCCCAATATTCCGGTGAACTTTTTAAAGAACTCGACTGGGTACCCGTTCGGTCCCGGGGCCTTTCCCGACTGCATGGCCTTCAAACCCCCCACTATCTCCTCCAGCCCGATCGGGGCCCCCAGCCCCTCTACTAGCTCCCCAACTACTTTTGGGAAAGTCAGCCCCTCCAGGATGTGCCTCATCCCCTCCGGCCCCGCAGGGGGTTCCGATCGATACAACCTACTATAAAAGTCCCGAAAGGCCTTGTTCACCCCTGCCGAGTCCCCAACTAAGTTCCCATCCCCGTCAATAACTTTCCCTATTCCTCTAGCTGCCTCTCTCTTTCTGAGCTGCTGTGCAAGCATCCTGCTGGCCTTCTCACCGTGCTCGTAAATCGCCCCCTTCGCCTTTCTGAGCTGCTCCACTGCCCTCCCTGTGGTTAACAAGCCAAATTCCACCTGTAGCCTCCGGAGTTCCCTTAAAAGCCCTGCCTCTGGAGCCTCCGCACACCTCCTATCAACTCGTAAAATCTCCTTTACCAGTCGGTCCGCTCTGCCCTATCATCTCCCTTCATCTGTCAGGTTTCCTGAGGCCTGGGAAACCTGACGGACCACAGTTAAATATGTGAATCCGGTTAAAACCGAGATTGCCAGCCTCATTAAAATATTTAAATTTCTCCAAGGAATGAGCTGGCTGCCCACCAATGTCCTCCCTCCATATCCAGGAATGAGTGGGTTGATGGCACGTTGGTGTCACGTTTGAGAGCTTTTAAAATTTGACTCTGACCTGAGACCGAACTCACCAATTTTTGGGTGTTGAATTTTGGCCAAACATGTCTGTTAAGCATGTGATGTTTACAACAGTGAAAGTTGTCATTTACTGATAAATTAAACACCAGACACATTCCAGTGAAGAAGAACCATATGGGATGCAATACTGACAACTACTGGTGTAGTCACATATGACACATAAGGATCATATGACAATATCAAAACTGATAGGTTCAGAGGGAGTGAGTTGCTTAGAAACTGTTCCTCGCAATGTTTCAATAGAGTCAATTTTCAGTAGTTATTTGGTGATCAGAACTGAGGTCTAATCTGGATTGTGAAACTTCAGACCCTGAGAGATATCCTATTTGTAAGTATATACATATTGTCTAGCCTGTACTTTCTGTTGCTATTGAATGAATTATCATAAATTAATAAATTAATAAAACAAACAAGTTTTATCCCTGTCTTGTGAACCTTTATAACTTGATGTGTCTGTTTGGTTGATTGAATATCAGGCATTTCTAAGAGGTTATGGCATGGTAGCACAATGGTTAGCACTCTTGCTTCACAGCGCCAGGGACCCGGGTTCGATTCCTGACTTGGGTCACTGTCTGTGCAGAATCAGCACGCTCTCCCTGTGTCTGCGTGGGTTTCCTCCGGGTGCTCCGGTTTCCTCCCACAAATCCCGAAAGACGAGCTGTTAGGTGAATTGGACATTCTTTTTTTTTTTTAATATTTTTTTATTCTACATTTTCACATTTTCCTTCAAAAATTTACACCCCACCCACAAACAGTAAACGGTAACAAATACAAAATCAACCCCCTTAACAATACCAATTATCCCATCCTCCCACCACCCCAAACAACGGCCCACCTGTCAATATATGCATCCAATAAACCAAACCCTCCAACGGTGGAAACAAAAAACAAAGGAGAAAAAGAAAAAGGAGTCCGGGACCGCCCATGGTCACCATTGACCTATAGAGTCCACTCCCCCTCCCCCCCTACACTCAACGCCATCCAGCCTCTGAAAGAGTACCGTACATGATACCCAAGAGTTGTACACCCCCCCCCCCCCACCCCCCCCACCAAGTCTCCAGCTCCTCCCATCCACTGCCTCTTGTAAAACTCCTCCCCCCAACCTCGGTTCCTTCCTCCCAACTTTCCACCCCGGCTAGACCTGTTCTGCCAGGCTCCGATGGCCGCAGCCCCTCCCCCCACCTCACTCCCGTTCACTGGCCGGCTTAAACCGGCCAGCGTCGAGGCCCCCGCCCGGGTCTCTTTCCCCCTTGCCCGGCCCGAGGAAAGCCCAGAGATCCCCTTTTAGCACACACACCCCGTATATCCACCTACACCCCAAAGAGCCCTCATTTCGAGTGAAAGTCCCATCCCTTCACTTGTCCAAATATATACAACATTGGCTCCTTTAGCCTCTACACCCGCACGCAGTGAAACAAAAAAGAAGAAAATACAGTCTTGAGGTTACATCGGAACATGGCCATTTCTCAATTTGTCAGTTCTGCCACAGTCCTTCTGCCTTCGCAAACTCCTCCGCTGCTTCCGCCGTTCCAAAATAAAAGTCCCTGAGCTTATAAGTCACCCTCAGCTTTGCTGGATCTACAATGACGCACCGCACCTTGCTAATGTACAGTGCCCTCTTCACCCGGTTGAAGGCAGCCCGCCTCCTTGCCAGCTCCACCGTAAAGTCTTGGTATACCCGTATACCAGCTCCAGCCCACTGCACCACCCGCTTCTGCTTGGCCCAGCTCGGGACCTTCTCCTTCACACTGTACCTACGGAAGCACAGAGTCACTGCCCTTGGCGGCTCACTCGCCTTTGGTACAGGCCTCCACGACCAATGAGCCCGATCCAGTTCATATCGGGAGGGATCCTCCCCCTTCCCCAATAGTTTTGCCAGCATCGCGGCAAAATATTCAGTCGGCTTCTGTCCTTCAACTCCTTCGGGCAGCCCCACAATCCTCAAATTCTGTCACCTGGATCTGTTTTCCAGGTCTTCCATTTTTCCTCGCAGATCCATGTTAATGTCCATCACCTTCCGCATCTCCTTCCCCATCGAGGCAAGTTGATCACCGTGCTGCAATAACGTCTCCTCCACTTCCTTCAGCGCCTCCCCTTGCTCTCGCACCTCCGCCACTGCGCTCGCCACCGCCGTCATCACCGGGGAAATCGCCTCCTCCACTAGCACACTCAAAACCACCCTCATCTCCTTCCTCAATGGCTCCATGTATTTTGTAAACTGCCTTTCGAATTCCGCAGCCATCACCTTAGTTATTTCTTCAGCCATAAGCAATGTGGCCTCCCCTGGTGCTCCAGCCTCCATTTTCTTTACTGACCCCGCGGTGACCTTTCCACTCCCCGACGGACTTTCAGCAGCTTTTTTCACGGCCGTTTTTTTGCTGGTCTTCGACATTCCCCTCCTCTGTGCTGTCTCCCGACTTTTACTGCCTTCGCTGGCCCTAGGACCGGGCGTTAACCCCCGACAATGCCGTTCCTGAACGGGAGCCCTCCAATGCGCGGCTGCCTCCCGCCCGCCGTCACCGGAGTCCAATTGGACATTCTTTATTCTCCCTCCGTGTACCCGAGCAGGCGCCGGAGTGTGTCGACTCGGGGTTTTCAAAGTAACTTCATTGCAGTGTTAATGTAAGCCTACTTGTGACAATAAAGATTATTATTATATTATTATAAGGTTAAAGTAGATGAGGCAGCCACACAAGAAAATCCATAATACAAATTCTCTGGCTGCTGTTCAATGAGAAAACGGTCATTAAATATTGTGAGATTTGCTTTGACGATATTCAATGATTGCTTCCTGGCTCACTGGTTCAGGAAGCCCCCAAGAAGTGGTTAATTCCTACATTTGTTTCTCATGAGTGCTTCAGACACAACTGGGACCCCAGGTATCCTTGCCATAAGGCAATACCATGACTACAGTGTAATTTCACATCCAACATAGAGAACTAGAACAGACATGTAACCAAACTGTAGTATAAAACTCCAGACAGGCAAACCTCAGAGGTGTGAGGGCTGAGATGAGTAATATACACTAAGGGTATCACAGAAAAACAAAACCATCAAGGACAAATAATCTGGCCTGAAACTAATTACAAAACATTAAGAAGGAGAGTTAGCCACACGCCAGTTATGTGTCTTTGCCAAAGCTCCTCACATAAAGATCTAATGAGTGAGCTTGGCAAGCAGCATTGGAAGTCTAGAACATCAGTGTGCTGGCACATTACAAGCTGTTCTGCATAAATTTCACGTTTCTTGGTTGGCAGGATCTGAGGATTAGATGCTGACAAGGACAAGAATATTGATGGAATTTAGTCAGCTAAGATATTGTTATTCAGCAACACTACTAAGCTTCATGTTGACTTGTGCAGTCAGTTTTCGGGCAGTGCTTTCTGGTTTATCTCAGGTTCAGTGGAAAGAATCGGGTTTCTGGATGCCTGCCCCTATAGACCTCATTAATGAGCCTGACTTGGTTAATTTATTGGTTTACCCTACCAAACCTTCTACGAAGGGGTTATATCTCTAATATTTCTTTGTCAGGTATCTTATCTCTGAGGTACTTGACCTTGCATGTCAAAGCTTCAATGTGCACAAAAGAACTAGGAGCAGGAGTAGGCAATTCAGCCCCTCAAACCCACTCCACCATCCATTACGATCATGGCTGATCTCCTCTCGGCCTCAACCCTACTTTCCTGCCCACTCTCAATAAGACTTCAACCCATTCTTAATTAAAAATCTGTCTATCCCCTCCTTGAATTTTACTCAACGTCCCGGCATCCACCATACTCTGGGGTAGTGAATTCAACAGATTCATCCCTATTTGAGAGAATTAATTTCTCCTCATCTCTGTTTTAAATCTGCTACATCCTTATCCTAAAACTATGACCTATTTTCTTATCAGAGAATTTAGAGTGCAGAAGGATGTCATTCAGCCCATCAAGTCCACACCAATCCCCGAAAGAGCACCCTACCGGAGGCTACACCTCCACCCCATCCCCAACCCTGCAACCCAGCAACCCCACCCAACATCTGGGCACTCCGGGGCAATTTAGCATGACCAATCCACCAAACTTGCACATCTTTGGACTGTGGGAGGAAACCGGAGCACCCGGAGGAAACCCACGCAGACACGGGGAGAACGTGCAGACTCCGCACAGACAGTGACCCAAGCCGGGAATCGAACCCGGGTCGCTGACACTGTGAAGCAACAGTGCTAACCACTGTGCTACCGTGCTGCCCTCTCATTCTAGACTATCCCACAATAGGCAACATCTGCTCTACGTCTACTTTGTCAATACCTTCTATCATCTTATATAGAGGGGCAAGCAATAGAGAGAGCTACACTTTTAGTTTGTGAAATATTAGCTGGTTAAATGCAAGTGATGCTGACTTTCATAGTTCCTAAGCCTTGCTGATCCATAAGACTTAGTTCTGCTTCGCAATATCTCGGCCTAATGGGCTAGGCAAGAGGGAGGTATCACTGGAGAAAGAAGGCATGTTCCAATTTGGACAATGGATAAACAGTAACTTGATTTGGAGCTTCATGGAGATGGCCAGCATTTCCTGCATGTCAGAGCTGCCCTCAACAACCCCCAAAAAAGCCACTTTGACCTCTAGCGGGAATCATAACAATTGGTCCCAGAACATCACTGCAGGGGTTCCTCAGGATAGTGTCCAAGGCCCAATCATCTCAGCTGCTTCATCAATGACTTTCCTTTCAACATAAGGTCAGATGTGTGGACCTTCGCTGATGATTGCACAATGTTCAGCACCATTTGTGACTCCTTAGACACTGAAGCAGTCCACGTGCAAATGCAGCAATATCCAGGCTCGGACTAACAAGTGACAATTAACATTCAAGCCGCACAAGTGCCAGACAATGACTATCTCCAATAAGAGAGAACCATGTCCACATTGACACTTACCAATTTTTGCAGATGCACCATAGAAAGCAGCCTATCCGGCTGCATCACAGCCTGTTATGGCAATTGCTCGGCCCAAAGCTGTGAGAAATTATAGACAGTCGTGAACACAGCCCAGTCTATCACCCGAACTCGCCTCCCATCCATTGACTCTTTCTAATAATAATAATAATCTTTATTCGTGTCACATGCAGGCTTACATTAACACTGCAATGAAGTGACTGTAAAAATCCCCTCGTGATCACTCTCTGTCACCTGTTCGGGTACATTGAGGGAGAATTCAGAATGTCCAATTCACCTAACAAGCACATCTTTCGGGACTTGTGGGAGGAAACTTGAGCACCCGGAGGAAACCCACACAGACATGGGGAGAACCTGCAGACTCCGCACAGACAGTGACCCAAGCCGGGAATCAACCCTGGCGCTGTGAAGCAACAGTGCTAACCACTGCACTACCGTGCCGTCAACACCTCCAGTTGCTTTGGGAAAGCGGGCAGCATAATCAAAGACGCCTCCCACCGGGTTATTCTCCCTTCCAACCTCTTCCTCTTCGGACAGGAGACACAAAAGTCTGAGAACAAATGCTAACAGGTTCAAAAACAGCTTCTTCCCCAATGTTAACAGGCTCCTGAATGACCCTCTCATGGGTTGAACTGATCTATGCACACATCGGGCGGGATTCTCCGACCCCACGCCGTGCCGGAGAATCGCCGGTGGGCGGCGTGAATCCCGGCCCCGCTGGTTGCCGAATCCTCCGGCGTCGGGGTTTTGGCGGGGGCGGGAATCGTGCCGGTCGGCGGCCGCCAACAGCAGCCCCCCCGGCGTTCTCTGGCCCGCGATGGGCTGAGCGGCCACCCGTTTTAGGCCCGTCCCGCCGACGTAAATTAGACCTGGTACTTACCGGCGGAACCTGGCTCTGCGGGCAGCCTCCGGGGTCCTCGAGGGGGCGCGGGGGGATTTGGCCCCGGGGGGGTGCCCCCACGGTGGCCTGGCCCGCGATCAGTGCCCACCGATCCGCGGGTGGGCCAGTGCCATGGGGGCACTCTTTCCCTCCGCACCGGCTGCTGTGGACCTCCACCAAGGCCGGTGCGGAGACGAACCCCCCTGCACATGCGCTGGGATGACGCCAGCACACGCTGGCGCTCCTGTGCATGCGCCAACTTGCGCCGGCCGGCGGAGGCCCTTCGGCGTCGGTTGGCGTGGCGCCAAGCCCCTTCCGCGCCAGTTGGCGCGGCGCCAACCCCGCCGGCGCTGGCCTCGACCCTAAAGGTGCAGAGGATTCCGCACCTTCCCGGCAGCCCGTCGCCGGAGTGGTTCACGCCACTCCTCGACGCCGGGACCGCCCACCCCGCTGGGTAGGGGAGAATCCCGCCCATCATCTCTACTGAGTAGTACAACATTCCATCTGCTTCAGCCGATGTCTGTGTGTCGGGGCGGCACGGTAGCACAGTGGTTGGCACTGTTGCTTCACAGTGCCAGGAACCCGGGTTCGATTCCTCGCTTGAGTCACTGTCTGCGTGGAGTCTGCATGTTCTCCCCGTGTCGGCATGGGTTTCCTCCGGGTTCCTCCCACGTGTCCCGGAAGACGTGCTTATTAGGTGAATTGGACATTCTGAATTCTCTCTCAGTATGCCAGAGTGTGGCGACTAAGGGATTTTCACAGTAACTTCATTGCAGTGTTAATGTAAGTCTACTTGTGACACTAATAAAGTTTATTATCATTACTATGTATTTAGATTGTGTATTTATCATATGTACTATATTTTTTCATGTGTGGAACAATCTGTCTGGACTATACGCAGAACAATACATTTCACTGTACCTCGGTAGACGTGACAATAAATAAATAAAATTAAATCAAAATCATCGGAAACTGACCTGGATTAGCCATATAAATACTATGGCTACAAGAGCAGGTCAGAGGCTAGGAATCCTGTGGTGAGTTACCTCCTGACCCCCCAAAGCCTGTCTACCACTTACTAGGCACAAGTCAGGAGTGTGAAGGAATCCTCTCCACTTGCCTTGATGAGTGCAGCTCCAACAACACTCAAGAAACTTGACCCCACCCAGGCAAAACAACCCACTTGATTGGCACCCCTACCACAAACATTCACTCGTTCCACCACTGACGAACAGTAGCAGCCGTGTGTACCATCTACAAGATGCACTGTAGAAAAAAGGTCTGTCTGACCTTTCCGGTGGCACTGCCCTCTTTGTTATTGGAGGGGGTGTTGTCGGTGATGGGGTTGGAGATGCAGACTTCTCAGTGATTTATCGGAGGATTTTGGAGAAGGATAGGGCATCTCTGGAGGGGGTTAAGGCCAAGTGAGAAGAGGAGTTGGGGATGCTGGAGGAGGAACTGTGGTGTGAGGTGTGTGGAGGATGAATGCTTCAATCTTGTGTGCGAGGCTGGGGTTGATACAGTTAAAAGTGGTATATAGAGCGCACCTGATGAAGTTGAGGATGAGCTGATTGTTTAAGGGGGTGGAGGATTCTTGTGAGTGGTGTGGGAGGAGTCCAGCCAATCAAGTACACATATTCTGGTCCTGCCCGAAGTTGGAGAAGTTTTGGGGGTCATTCTTCAGCACTACGTCGCCGATCCTCCATGTGGCCTGAGACCTAGTCCCCTGGGGGCCTTATTCAGGTGTGTTGGATTTGCCGGGGTTGCAGATGAGTGCAGGGCAGATGTTTTAGCCTTTGCGCGCAGGCAGGTCCTGTTGGGGTGGAGGTCAGATACTCCACCCTCTGCCTCGGTATGGCTGGGGGATCTAATGGAATTCTTGTGTTTGGAAAAGGTAAAATTTGCTTTGAGGGGGGGCGAGTGAGGAATTACACAGGAGATGGAGTCTGTTTGTATTGCATTTCGGGGAGCGGGTTGCCACCAATTGCTCGGGGGAGGGGTAGGGGGATGGTGGGGGTGGGTTGGTTGGGGGCACAGTTTGTGGGGGGGGGTGGATCCAGGGGATTGTTTTGGGTTGGTTTTGTTTTGTAAACGTTATGTGTTTTCTTTTATTTTTTTAATTTTAAAATAAATTTAGAGTACCCAATTATTCTTTTTCAATTAAGGGGCACTTTAGCGTGGCCAATCCACCTAACTTGCACATATTTGTGTTGTGGGGGTGAAACCCACAAATCCATGGGGAGAATGTGCAAACTCCACAAGGACAGTGACCCAGGGCCGGGATTCGAACCCGGGTCCTCAGCGCTGAAGCTCCAGTGCTAACCACTGCACCACATGTCCCCTACTTTATGTGTTTAATTGTTAAAATGTTAAAACTTGACTAAAAATATTTTTTAAAAAAGAAGCACTGCAGTAACTCACCAAGGTTCCTTAGACATGAGGCGGGATTCTCCGACCCCCCCACCGGGTTGGAGAATCAGTGGGGGTCGGCGTGAATTCCGCCCCGCCGCTCCGACGCCAGCTGCCGAATTCTCCGGCGCCGGTTTTTGGGCGGAGGCGGGGATCGTGCCGGTAGGGGGCCGTTGGCAGTGGGCCCCCCCCCCCCGCCGATTCTCCGGGCCCCGATGGGCCGAGCGGCCGCCCGTTTACGGCCAATCCCGCCGGCGTGGATTAGACAAGGTCCATACTGGTGGGACCTGGCTTTGAGGGTGGCCTGCAGAGTTCTCGGGGTGGCGCGGGGGGATCCGGCCCTGGGGGGGGGCCACACGGTTGGGGCCCATCGATCTACGGGTGGCCCTGTGCCGTGGGGGCAGTCTTTCCCTCCGCACCAGCCTGTGTAAGGCTCCGCCATGGCCGGTGCGGAGAAGAAACCCCCTGCGAATCATGTGCAGGAATTACGTCAGTGGTTCTACACAAGCGGCAAAACACGCTGGCGCTCCTGCGCATGTGCCAACACGCGCCGGCCGGCGGAGGCCCTTTGGCGCCGGTTGGCGCGGCGCCAACCACTCCAGCGCCAGCCTAGCCCCTGGAAGTGCGGAGGATTCTGCACCTTCCGGGCGACCTGATGCCGGAGTGGTTCACGCCACTCTTGAGCGCCGGAACGGCCCGCCCCACCGGTTGCGGGAGAATCCCAGCCAACATCTTCTAAACCCACGATCACTACCATCTAGGACAAGGGCGGCAGATACAGGGGAACACCACCACCTGGAGGTTGCCCTCTAAGTCACTCATCATCCTGACTTGGAAATATATCGCCGCTCCTTCACTGCCATTGGGAGAAAATCGTGAAACTCCCTCCCTAATAGCACAGTGGGTGTACCTACACCACAGGGACTGCAGCGGTTCAAGGCGGCTGCTCATCACCACCTTCTCAAGGACAATTAGGGATTGGCAGGAAATGCTGGCCAAGTCACATCCCGTAAAAAAAGAATTAAAAAAAATCTAATGTGAGGATTGAATTCCTTGCTTGGTAGGCGGCTAACACCAGACCTTCCCCACAGGTAATGAAATGAACAGCATAACACCCCAATTACTGTGTGGATTCATTGTTATGCCAGTGCATGGAAACACACCATGATACATGTCCACTGTAAGAATTTTCTGCTGACAGTCAGCATTTTGGAGAGCTGATCAACAGGTCAGCCAAAAACTGTGAATACAACCCTCAGACCTTAGTATTATTTCTTTCTTTGTTGTACACATGTCCATTGTTAAAGAACCCCTTTACCCTCAGTACTGCTGCAAGCAGTGGACCCAGCCAGTGGCGGCAATTTTTCACAGGGTTTTTAGCTCATAATATTAGCTGGAGTGGCTTTCATCTGAAATGTAATTGCCAAGACGTTTTTCCCAAAAGTATATGTATTCATAGAATCATAGAATTTACAGTGCAGAAGGAGGCCATTCGGCCCATTGAGTCCGCACTGGCCCTTGGAAAGAGCACCCCACTTAAGCTCACACCTCCACCCTATCCCCGTAACCCAATAACCCCACCTAATCTTTTTGGACACTTTAAGGGCAATTTATCATGGCCACTCAACCTAACCTGCACATCTTTGGTCTGTGGGAGGAAACCGGAGCACCCGGAGGAAACCCACGCTGACAGGGGGAGAACGTGCAGACTCCGCACAGACAGTGACCCAAGCCAAGAATCGAACCTAGGACCCTGGAGCAGTGAAACAACAGTGCTAACCACTGTGCTACCGTGCCGCCCACATTCATATAATTTGTAAATTACGTAACAGTTCAAACTTGTGCATACAGTCCAATTTCTTTCAATCTTGCATCTGATACTCTGAGGTGCCTGCCCAGAGTGATAGGGATCTGGTACTCACTGTCTGAAAAACACCCTCACATACACAAGACGCTACAAGAGTTGGAAAGTGGGATGAGGCTGGATGGTAAGTTGTTGGGCAAACTGGATGTGATGGTCCAAACGGCCTCCTTCCAACCTTTAAACTTCTATGATTTCTGAATTTGCAATTGCATGTTATATTTACAATGTACATTTACATTTCATGTCAACATCCTCTGGTGAATTCAGCTCAAGGGATTTTCCATGGTTCCCAGCTCCTGGTGTGCTGTGGCGGGAGGGCCTTTGCCCTTTGCCAAAGTGACTGGAATCACCGTCATTAGTGGAAGGAGCGATATTGGAGTGAGAGGGGTCTGGTCGTTTAAAATTGACCATAGACTTAAAAATCTGTAAATACCTTGCTGTAAACTTCAAGTGCGCTCATATAAACTACTAGGGAGAGCTTTGGCATTGCACAAGTTTGAATGTCTTTCTTCACCTGAGAAAGGAACTGGATGACATTGTGTGTCGCCGAGGGGAACTGCAATAAGAGGAAAATGGAGAAGGAAAGTGGGAGGGGGTGAGAAGGACAGTTAGACAGAGGAAATGGATGACAATAAGTAGGACAATTGAAGAAGAGAAGAAAGTTGGAAGGTGAAGAGGACGTTGATTCCACTGAAGATAGCAATGAAAGGGATGGAGCAATGACAATGAAGAGAAAGGGAGTAATGGACAGCAGTGAAGGGACAATAATTGGCAACCAGGAATCAGATTAGAGCCACTACACATAATCTGATTGATTGAAGGCTCAAGAATCTAGTGTTGACAGCTTTAATGCTTCATTTAGATATGTGACTTAGCTTCTGCATTCCCTGATATTGATGTCAATTGTAAAACACATGTAAATCTCACGAATCCGAGTTACTTAGAATCAGTCAGCCCACTGGATGTTGCCTTGTACATCCCGGGGTTGACCTCCAGTGTCCGAAGTTCAAACTGCACCCATTTACACCAGTATAGTTTCACTTCTCATGCTCTGTATTCATGCAATTCTGTCAGTTGATTCTTCTCTGTCTCCTCTCCTGTTTTAGAACCATTGAAAGGTTATGGTGCAGAAAGAGGTCTTTCAGCCCATCGTGGCTGTGCCAATAAAAGAATCTAGCAGCTCATTTTACTCCCTTTTTCCGGCACCTAGTCCATAGCCTTGCCTATTACAGCACTTCAGATCCAGTTGAGCATTTCAGTCGTAACCTTCAACTTTGGCAGTGAACCCCAGACGCATCCCAGCCCCTGGGTGAAAAGGTTTTTCCTCTAATCCTTCTACCAACCATCTTAAATCTATGCCATGTGGTAATTGGCCTCTCAGCCAGGGGAAACAAGTCTTTCCTGTCTACCCTGTCTAGGCCCCTCATAATTCTGTACACCTCAATGAGGTCACCTCTTATCCTCCTCTGTTCAAAGGAAAACAACCCTATCCTATCCAAACTCTCCTCATAGCTGCAATTTTCAAGCACAGGCAACATTCTTGTAAATCTCCTCTGCACTCTCGCCACCAAAATTATGATCTTCCTGTAATGTGGTGACCAGAACAGTACACAAAACTCCAGCGGTGACTTCAACAGCATTTTTTACAGTTCCATCATTACATCCCTGCTTTTGTATTCAATAGCTCACCCAATAAAGGAAAGCATTCCATTTGCTTTTTTGACCAACTTGTTCACCTATCCTGCCACCTTCAAGGACCTGTGGATATGCACCCCAAGGTCACTTACCTCCTCAACCCTTTTCAATATTATCATTTATTGAGTATTCCCTTGCTTTATTTGCCTTCCCAAATGCATTACCTTGCGCTTTCCTGGATTGAATCCATTTGCCACTTCTCTGCTCCAACCAAACCATTGGTATTATTCTGGAGTCAACAGCTGTCCTCTTCACTATCAACTATATTGCCAATTTTTGTATCATCTGTGAATTTTCCAATCATGCCTCCCACATTTAAGTCAAAATCATTAATATGTACAACAAACAGCAAGGGCCCCAACACTGAGCCCTATGGAACACCACTGGAAATTGTTTTTCATTCGCAAAAAACATCCATCGACCGTTACCCTTTGTTTCCGGTCATTGAGCCAATTTTGGATCCAATCTGCCACCTTCCACTTTGTCCCATGAGATCTTATTTTTCCGACCAGTCTGTCATGTGGGACCTGGTCAAGTGCCTGACTGAAATCCATGTAGACAACATCCACTGCACTATCCTCATCAATCCTCCTGGTCATTTCCTCAAAAAATTCACTAGAATGTCTGAGTTATCCCTCTCCGCAGTGGAGGCAAAGACAAAATACACAATGAGAACACTGCCCACATCTTCTGGGTTAACCCACAAGTAACCATGAATATCTCTGATAGGCCCTGCCTTTTTCTTAGTTTTCTCTTGCTTTTAATCTTAGGATTTTCAAGAATTTTATCTGCCAATATTTTTTGTATCTGGTCCTTGCCTTCCTAATTTCCATTTTTACTTCACCCCTGTACTTTCTAAACTCCTCTAGGTTTCCTAAAGTATTACATCTTTTGTGATTGTCATTAGCTTTCTTTTTCTACTTTATCTTGGCCGTATGTTTCTGGTTAATCAGGAGGCCCTAGATTTTGCAGTATCACCCTTTTTATTTGTGGGGACATGTCTACACTGTGCCAGTAGAATTTCACCTTTGAATGCCTTCCACTGATTTGATACAGTTTATCCTGCCAGTAACCATATCCAATCAACACTTGCAACTCATCTCTCAGCCTTGTAAAATTGTTGTCCCCCAATTCAGAAATGTTAGTCCTGTTCTATCTTTGTCCTTTCCCATAAAGATGCTAAATCTAACGATATTATGGTTACCATCTCCAAAATGGCCCCCACTCTATATCCAGGAATGTTGGGCTGCCATTTTTGCCCCTCCTTCAGTCAACTTTCTGATATAGCAATGATATCTTGCTGTCACCTCATCAGTTTTTATTTACTATGCTCCTTGCATTCACATACATACCCTTTGAGACTGCCAAATTCCCGTGCTGTATACTTTTTAACCTGTGCTGCTTCTGCCTTTTAGAATCACTCACTAATTCTCCATCTCCCGTTCCCTGATCTGAATTTGCCCTCAAATTTCATCCTCCTGCCAATCTAATTTAAACCCCCACCAACAGCACTCACAAATCTCCGTGCGGGGATATTCATCCCAGTCCTGTTCAGCTGTAGACCACCCGGCTTGTACAGGTCCCACCTTTTCCCGAACCTGACCCAATGCCTCAGAAATCTGATGCCCTCCCTCCTACACCAGCTTTCCAGCCACGTGTTTAATTGCTCAATTCTCCTGTTTCCATATTCGCTTGCATGTGGGACTGGGAGTAATCCTGAGAATACTGCTTTAGGCGTCCTGTTTTTCAATCTCTTTCCTAGCTCCCTGAAATCTGCTTTCAAAACCTCATCCCCTTTCCGACCTAAGTCATTGGTTCCGATGTGGACCACGACCTTTGGCGGTTTACAAACCCCCCCCAGAAGGATGTCCTGCAACATACCATCCTGGAGCCACAGAAATGCCTGTCTGTTCCCCTAAATAACAAATCCCCTATCACTACTGCTTTTCCCCTCTTCTTTCTTCCCTCCTATCCAGCAGAGCCACCAGTGGTGCCACAAACTTGGTTCTGATTACAATCCTCTGAGGAAGCGATCCCTCACTGGTATCCAAACCCAAAAACTGATTGGTGAGCGGCAGCCTGGTAGTCACCTATTCCCCTTTTGCCTCCAGGCTCCTAAGATGTGGTGTGACCACCTCTCTCTTTTAAAACAATTTTAGAGTATCCAATTATTTTTTTCCAATTAAGGGGCAATTTAACATGGCCAATCCACCTAACCTGCACATTTTGGGTTGTGGGGCTGAAACCCACACAGACACGGGGAGAATGTGCAAACTCCACACGGACAGTGACCCGGGGTCGGGGTTGAACCCAGGTCCTCAGCGCCGTAGGCAACAGTGCTAACCACTGGGCCACCGCGCCGCCCGTAACCACCTCTCCGAACATGCTATCCATGTAGCTCTCAGCCTCGTGCATGCGCCACAATGGCTCCGGCCACCGCTTGAGTTCCGAAATGTGGAGCTGAAGTTTCTGCAGTGGGTGACACTTCCTGCACATGTGGTTGTCTAAAACACCAGGTGCATCCACAATGTCCGACATACGATAAGACATGCATTCCACCTGACTGTTGAGGGTGGTGTGTGGCGACAGGAAGGTGGTGGTGAGGGGAAGGCATCCCAATATGAGTTTAAGGAGTTGGAGGAAGATGATTATTTGTGCAAGGATCACAATCACATCACAGTGAACTGGATCTGGAAGACACCGGGTGAATTCTCCCATTTTGAGACAAAGTGTGGTGGTGTGCGGTCCCAGTGCTGCCTGACCCACTGGCCAGAATGATGGAACCCCGCATCAGATTCTGCACCTGGAACCTCATTAATTATGCACAGGTGTGTTCCTCTCTGACTCTTCTGGCGGCTGATAGCTGATTTGTCCAACCACCCTCAGCTGACTGGTTCAAAGGTCCCAGAGCCATATTTAAACACCAATCCAGTACACACTCATATCACTCTCTCCAGTCCACTTGTCTTCACCAGACCATGCAGGATGTCAGAAACCCAGAGGGAAGAGGCTAGTAGCCTCAAGAATTAGTCTGTTCCTTCATTCAACCACCGTCCCCCACCCATAACCCATCATCTGTGATGCATCCATGCCCCATCTTTTCATTGACCCACTGCATTTGGAGTCTTCATGTATCCACTTCCAGTAAACAATGTTGTATCCCCTTGTTTGTGAGTTTTTCATGCAACCTTGTTGGGGTCCAGTCTCCCTCCCCTCGGCCTTCCCTCTGCATTCCATTGTTAATCTCATTCATCCACCTCCATTCCCCTCTGTCTACCATTATGAGCCCTTGCCCTTCACCCCTCCTTGCACAGACCTCCTTCCACATTGTCCCCGTGTCTTCATCAGGCTTCCTCCTTGTCTCACCTTGCATTCCGCCCTCTGGTTGAACATTGGACCTTGGTTGCAGTGGCTGAGTGAGCCGCGCAGTACAGTGCTGTCCAGATAGACACTGGTGTGTGGCACCGAGAGGGAAGGAGACCCCTGCACCCTCCAACCTCACGTACTGAGTGACACAGGAGGATCCATAGGTTCAGCAGCAAGGTGCTGACCATGATGACCAGCTCGGCATGGAGATGGAGGGCAGAAACTGGTCTGCTCTGGCAGAGTGGTGTACAATGCATCAGGAGCAGCGCAGCTTTGTTGCACCCACCTTGAGGTCTCTTGCCAACTGACGACTGTCTTGTGCACGCCACTGCTTAGCAATTGGGTTTGATGCCAACATGATTTCCTGCATAAGGCATGATTGGAAGGCCTGATGGGATTCCAGCGAGCAGTTGTTTTAATGAGCATTCAAGAGATGCCACTGAATGTGAATTGCATCAGCTAGCGCGAAGACCTACCTGCCATTAACCCACCATTGGGAGAATTGCAACGGGATTTTATGCCGGTGGTCTTCGAGCTCCCGTCCACCACTAAACCCGCCATGGTCAGGATATGAGAATTCTACGCACAATATCCCCGTGTGAATTGAGATGGGGGGGGGGGGGTCTTGGTGGTGTTCAATCTTGGAGCATTTTATTGAGGTTGTCTTAGAACATAGAACATACAGTGCAGAAGGAGGCCATTCGGCCCATCGAGTCTGCACCGACCCACTTAAGCCCTCACTTTCACCCGATCCCCGTAACCCAATAACCCCTCCTAACCTTTTTTGGTCACTAAGGGCAATTTATCATGGCCAATCCACCTAACCTGCACGTCTTTGGACTGTGGGAGGAAACCGGAGCACCTGGAGGAAACCCACGCAGACACGGGGAGAACATGCAGACTCCGCGCAGACAGTGACCCAGCAGGGAATCGAACCTGGGACCCTGGCACTGTGAATCCACAGTGCTAATCACTTGTCCTACTGTGTTGTCTTGGAAAGTGGTAGCCTGGTTAGTCTCTTAAATCCCAATATTTCTCCCCAGAATAAAAATGTATCGATATTAAAGTGCTCAGAATAAATCAAAATGCATCATTTTTAATATTTATTTTTCTGGAGCAGCATGTCACCAGACCACCCTGGAGCTGTACCACTGATTTAGTATCTTTCATATTAGGCTTTCCCCCTTCAGATTTTCATATATTTATTTTTCCCCCTCCAAATGACGGAATAGTTTCTATACTTTAATTACAAAGTCCACGTAACCGAGGTTTGTCAACTCTGGTTAGTCATATTCATGGAGATTTCATCTTTGTCTCCAACTGTCCTATCTTGTGACACAACCTTTTTCTCCCTCATCTCCCATATTTTTATTCCTAATCAGCAAAGATTTAAAAATAAACATTTGTAATGCTTCTATGATTTATCTCCTGGGATGCTTGACAGTCTCTTTAATTCCTGCGGACTTTAGGGCAATCCTGGAGGGCAAATGGCAACACTCGATATCAGGCTAATATTCCACAGTGGAATCTCTAACGCAGTTCCTCAGGATCGAGGATGACTTGCTTCCATTCTGGCTATACAGTCTCTGAGAGCTTAATCCTGGATATTGCCTATTACAATATTGCATACGTGCAAATGGTGGAATATATGGAATAAGATACTCAAAATATCTTTTGGGCAGCACGGTAGCACAGTGGGTAGTACTGTTGCTTCTCCTTCCACAAATCCCGAAAGATGTCATGTTAGGTAATTTGGACATTTAGAATTCTCCCTCTGTGTACCCAAACAGGTGCCGGAATGTGGTGACTAGGGGCTTTTCACAGTAACTTCATTGCAGTGTTAATGTAAGCTTACTTGTGACAATAAAAATTATAATTTTTTAAAATTGTGTTTCGGCCTGTTGAAAGTGCATTGTTTGCTTCAGCAACTGGTGTCTCTTTCCGTGGAACCCCAAATATATTCTCATGTTCCAGATTGGAACAGAAGAGCAGGTGGCGGTGCCTCCAACCCATTAAACCTTTCCGCAATTCAAGAGTGTGGTACCAAATGTGTTCACACAATTTTTGACACTTGTAATTATTCTTTGCTGTGATGTAGAGAGTCAGACTTTATTGGGTAACATTCTTTCAAAGAAACTGAACCAGGGGACGTCTTCAACTAAACACAATGCTACCGCCATTCTCTCCCATCATCCTTTCCATAAACTCAACTCCTGTTTGTTTTTGATACCACTGGGAATATGAAGCTTGGTCCACCGGGGTAGTGTACTATCTTACGCACGCATGCGCGGCGGAGTCCTCCAGTTTACCGTGATGCTCCACGGGGACAGCGCCATTCCGCCATGTTGTGATTTACCTTCTGTCTCTCTCTCTCTTTCGAGCGGAGGGCAAAAAAAAAAAGTGAAACGTTTCAATCGGGTCTTTATACATATATTTTCCCTTCTTTTATCCCGGTTCCTGGACGAGCGAAGCGAATCCAGGTTAATGCAACTTTGACAGTCGACTTCGTATAACCGCTGCACGATGGCCTGCAACGCACAAGGTAATTTCCTAATCGCAGGTTCAGGTACTGAAAACAAGGCATCGAATGGTAAATAGTTTTAGTGAGGCTGTCGCGGCTGCCGAGGCCCAAGCACGGCGTAGAAAAAGAGAAGGACCTGACCCTGAGTTTGGCGCTGGCCTTATTAGGAGGCCGCTGCTGCTGACTCCTCACTACCCCCCCGGGGTGAGAGGGTTGGCTGGGCTGTGCTTACAGACCGTCTCTGGCATGGAGCTGGTGTTGTGTCGACGGCCGCGGCCTCCATTGCCGGGTCCCCGCTCGATTGCTGCTTTCCTTCCCTAGCTCAACCCCTCTCGGTTTACAGCCGTTACCAAAATATATATTGAAAGGGGACCGGTCTTCTTGACTCATAAATTTTTTAATTCGCTCTGCACTGTTTTCTTGCAGGGAGAGATTGCGAGACAAAGAGTTGGAAACTAAATGTTTATCATTTCGTACCAAAAGCATCCTTTTTGTGTTTGTTTAATGACTGCGCGATTTCCCCCCCCCCTTTTTTCCAGTCATGATACACTGTCTTTGTCATATTGTCATATATGTATACAAAACCTAGTTGGTCTCTTGTTTCCAACATTTCCTGTTTATATTTCAAATGTTTTATGTTGCTCACTATTAGTCTGGAACACAATTTTCATGTTTTGATCCTGTACTGGCCTGAACGTTTATGGCCAAAATTTCACATCTGGATGATTATAACTAATTATGAACTGTTTAACTCTTGTCTGATGACACTTGTAATTGTCTATAATGTTAAGACTACATTACATGTTTTAACAATTGCATTTCCATTCTTTAATTCAACTTGCTACATCATGCAATTTTTGGTAATCCAGTCTTTCTGCGTTATAAGGCTATGGTACAAATATGTGCTTCACATGAGTGACATTTTGTAAGAAGTACATTTTGTGGGATGTGTAAGTTGGTCTGTAACCAATTTTATATTTAGGAAAAAATATCCATTATATGTTAAATCATAAAGTATATTTTTGGGCAGCACGGTGGCGCAAGTGGTTAGCACGGTATCCTCACAGCGCCGAGGTCCCAGCTCGATCCCGGCTCTGGGTCACTGTGCGTGTGGAGTATGTGCATTCATCCCATGTTTGTGTGGGTTTCGCCCCCACAATCCAAAAGATGTGCAGGTCAGGTGGATTGGCCATGCTAAATTGCCCCTTAATTGGAAAAAATTGAATTGGATACTCTAAATTTATAAAATAAAATAAAAATAAAGTATATTTGTGAAAATAGTAAGTTTAATTATAGAATTCTGACTGATCTGTTGTGGGCATGCCCCCACAAATAATTTATGCAAGTGTTTTTTAGAAAGCCTGTTGTTTACACATGTCCATAGGTGAATTTATTTAACCTTCTGCAGTACCTCGCACCATAATCTCTTCTCCAGCACTATCCCCAGCTCGTCCTCCCACTAAACTTTAATTCCTTCCATGGATACTTTATCCTTCTCTATGATCCTACCGTAAATTGCCGAAACGACCCCACCCTCCAGCCCCATCATTGACAGCACCTCCTCCAGCAGCGAGGAGGATGGTGCCTTTGGAAAGTTTGGAAAGACCTTTCTCACAAAGTTCTGCACCTGCATGTATCTCCTCATGCTGGAGCCCAAACTTCACCCCGAACTCCTCCAAGCTTGCGAACCGCCCCTCCAAAAACAAAGCCTTTATCTCCTTCACCCCTCTCTCCTCCCATCCCCAGAACCTCGCATCCATCCTCCCTGGCTCAAACCCAGGGTTCCCTCATCGGCAACAACCTCGAGCCTGCCCTCAACGTAGTGCTGCCGGAGGGGTGGCACTGTGGTAGCACTGCTGCCTCATAACACCGAGGATGCAGGTTCGATCCTGGCCCTGGGTCATTGTACTTGTGGAGTTTGTACATTCTCCCCGTGTCTGCGTGGGTCTCACCCCCACAACCCAAAGACTTGCACGGTAGGTCGATTGGCCACGCTAAATTGCCCCTTAATTGTAAAAAAAAAATGTATTGGGTACTTAAAATTTATTTAAAAAAAACTTGGTGCTGCAAGAATTGCCTCCAAATCTTCAGCGTGGTTTCCATGGATGAGTTTAAAATAAACAAAAATCATGTAAAAGCAAGGCTTTGAGGTGTAGCGGGATGGGGGAGTATTATTTCAATGTTTTGGACTTTCTTCAACTTCAGTGGAAAAGCTGTAGGAACTGACAGCCACACATGACTGGCAGCTGCAGTTGTCAGCCACTTTATCTTCTAATGTTGTGTGTTTTGAGACACTCCTTGTTTCTAAGTATTTAAGTGATCCATTTGAGTAGTTGACTGCAGATTAATGGAATACGTGGCTTTTTGTCCTTACTTTCCCTCCTACTTTCCTTTACAGATTTATTGTTTGGAAGTGCAGGTCAAAGGGTTGTGATGATTTACATTTCTTATGCTGCACTCATGGTGTCCAGATTTTCCCTGGTTGTCCCAATTATTACAGTTATAGTGCAACACTAGATCACAGAGAACTTCAATGCAGAGACGGATTTTGCCTAACGTGTGTACTTGTGTGAGGCTGGTCCCAATTCATTTACATTAATCATGAATTGGTTTAGTTTGCTGTACATACCATTCCAAATTGAATTTCAGATATTACATTGTGAGCATCAATCATAATAATTGTTGGTGTGTACAGCAAAAATGAAGCCTGCAATGGTGTTTCTCAAGTGATATTGCTACAGTGGTCCCTTTGCAATTATTTAATGTACATATGGTTCCTTTCTCAGTTTCATTGGTAATTATATCTGCTAGCAATATTTCAACATTAATAATTTCCTACATTGAACACAAAAAGTAACCTGAAGGTAAGATTGGCAAGTTTAGAACTTGCCAGGACAGTATATATACTAAACTGGCAATATTTCTGGGGTTCGACTTGTGGATGATAAACTAAAACTTTGTATGTATTTTATTTGTACAGAAGATGAATTTGACCAGCTTGATAAACCTGGCGCAGAGAGGTCTCGGAGAAGACGAACAACCAATGAAGAGTGGGACAGGTAGCTCTAGAATTTTACTATTGTACATCATTTTCAAAATTCTTATTACCCTCTTCAAACAAAATTTGAAGTACTCAATTCTTTTTTTTCAGTTGGCTTAAGTCCAAAAAGATTTAGGCACAGAATGGCACTGTGGAATTTTGTAATTGTCTTTTGAAATGTGATTATAATGACAAGGAGCATGCATACTAAAGACACGGGTCAGTGAGTTTGCGGCACATCGTAATTCACTGAATGTGAGGGCAATGTAATAAACTGCAAGTATTAAGGTTGAGTTTCCATTTATTATATCAGCGGAATTGTCCAAAAACAGTGGCAAAAGTGGGAGTTAAGACTTATGTGAGCTCTGCCCAAAACCACTTATGGTCACATTTTTTACACTGTTCAAAAATCACTTTATCTGAAGCAGGCCCCAGCCACAACTGACCTCAATCCCAGGCCAGTATTGTTGGGGAGGGTGTTGATACCCATTTGGGAGGAGTTATCCAATTTACTTATTTTTCATTCCATAGATACCAGTAGACAATGAGCAGAATGACTTTAAAACTTGAGTCAATCATATCAATGTTCTCAAGGCAGGATTCTTGGTAGTCTACAGAGAAGAAACCGTATCCTTATTGTTTAATCTTTGGCTTCCCTCTGAAGGATTTTGTTTTCCAGTGCCTTTATTGAATTCTTCCCCTAAACCTGGGCCCGATTGGCTTTTTCCAGTTACTAATCGATTCTTGTTCATGTTGCTGACTGCTTCATGAAAAAATTTGCATTTGAAATATACCAGTTTGGTATATAATTTGATATATATAATCAAATATAATTTGAGGAGAAACTTGAGAAATAATTGTAAGAGCACAATTTTGGGAATAATTTTTCAGTTGCACTCTTTCAATGTAGGGAGGTGGAAGATTGTGATGGTATATTTAAAGCTAAGGGCAAATTCAGATACCAAGGCCAATCCCTAAATGTCTTTGAGATGGTGGTGTGAGCGGCCCTCTGAATCCGTTGCACCTGCAATGCCCCAAAAGGGAAAAGTAAGCCCATTGTCTTAATTATTTTGCGACACAAAGTTTCAGTTTATAGGAAACATGGGCTTCGATGTGATGTTAAAAAATTGTGCTCTGGGTGCGAGCAATACATGGAGTTATAGTTTTGTAAATAAATGTTTTTAACAATTGCAAAATAGTTACTGTGTACCTTAACGATTTGCAGTGAAATGGAAAATTCTGCATTCAAAACAGCATAAATGGGTTTGTGAAGGGTATTTGTTTGAATGAAAGTGTGGATATGTCACAATTGTATTAGCAGCTGTTCAGCAAAGGTTCACTAAATTGCTTCCTGGGACGTAGGGATTTCTTATGAGGAAAGATTGTGTGTTGAGCCCATACCCATTGAGGGTTTGACGAATGAGAGATAAGATTCTGGGTGGACACGACAGGGTGGATGTTGAGAGGATGTTTCCTTTGTAGGGGAATCTAGAACTGCGATGACAGATAGATAGATTTATGTTCAACAAGGGAGTCTAACGTTATTGTGGACAGACAGAAAAGTGGAGTTGGGGGCCACAATTTGATCAGCCATGATTTTATTTATTGACAGCAGGCTGGAAGGCTGAATGACCCATTCCTGTTTTCAGTTTACTCTTGTGACTTCAGAATTGCTTGAAAAGTGGATGTTTGTGTTTACTAAAATGAAAAATTTGAATACTTGTCTAGCAGATCTCACAATGTGGAATAATCTGCCAGTTGCACTGAATATTTAAATACACTTGTACTGCATCCAAATCTATGTGGCTTGACCCAAAGTGACAGTGGACTGATTTGTTTGTTTCTAGTGACTTTTTGGCTATGAGAACTGAATTAAGAATTCAAAGTATGAAGTAGTTTACTTTATATTTGCGGCATTATAGTGCTCTATTGTGACAAAAGGTGGAATATTCCTGCCCTCTCCCCAGCATACACTCAGTGAGGAACTTAAGAAATGCGAGGAATAGGTCATTTGGTCTCTTCTGCGTCAGCCCATGGCCATTCTGATCATGGCCCCAACTCCACTGCCCCATAAACCTAGACTATCTCAGGCTTGAATATATCTAGACTGCTGCCTACAGTGGAGAATCACAAAGATTAATGACCCCCTGAGAAAAAAATCTACCTCATCTTCGTCTAAATGGGAAACTGTGGCTGTAAGTTCTAGATTCTCTCTTGAGGATAAACAACCTCACGGTGTCCAGCCTGTAAAGTCCCCTCAGGAGCTTATGTTTTCTAAATGTCCTGCTATTTCCTTAATGATGGATTCCAGAATTTTCACAATGACAGATGTTGGCTAAGTGGCCTTCGGTTTGAATAGTGAAGTTACATTTGCAGTTTTCCAATTTGCTGGGACCTTTTTAAAAACTTGCAATCAATGTATCCAGAACCCAGGATGCAGACCATGGGGTTCAAGGACCTAATGACCATTTCTCCCATTTTATTTCATCGTACTTTTTCTCTCGTGATTGCGATTGTTCTAAGTTTCTTCTTCCCTTTCCCCCATGATTTTATACATAATAACCGTTTATGATTTTATGCTATTCTTGGAATGCTTTTAGTATAATCTACCATGAAGATAGATTTTAAATAATACTTGTTTAAAGTCCTTGTTTTCTAATAGAACCCCCATAGAAGCAGAGGGAGGCCATTTGGCCCTTTGAGCCTGCAAAGGCTCTTGGAAAGAGCACCCTACTTAAGCCAACACCCCCACCCTATTCCAGTCACCCCACCTAACCTTCTGGACACTATGGGGCAATTTAGCATGGCCAATCCACCTAACCTACACCTCTTTCAACTGGGAGGAAACCGGAGCACCTGGAGGAAACCCACCCAGGCACAGAACGAAAGTGCAAACTCCACAGAGACGGTCACTCAAGGTCGGAATTGAACCTGGGTCCCTGGAGCTGTGAGGCAGCAGTGCTAGCCACTGTGTTGCTCCCAGTCTATTGCTGTAAGGAGCCAATGTTTACTTGAGTTACTCCTTTTTTTATACACTTGCAGAAGCTCTTGCTGTGCTGTTCATTTTCATATTTCATATTTCGTGTTAGTTCACACTTTTTTAAAGTATACCTTTTTTGTCACCAATTACTGGTTACAAACCCTCGCCCAATCCTCTGCTTTATCAAATCTTTGCAGCGTTGTGTACCATTTCTTTGAATTTGATACCATCCTTAACTTCCACAGATTGTTGTAGAGTCTTTCCTCAATTGAATTCATTTTGGTGAATGTCATGAAATATCTCCTTCAGCTGTTTGCCACTGCTCATTTACCGGCTGTTGAAGTCTGTTCCAATGTAACAGCTCCCCTTTTTCCAGTACTGGTGTCAGTGCCCCATTGAAACCCCATTTCTTTCAAACCAATCTTTCAGCCACACATTCATCTCTCTGATGTTATTTACCCTTTGCCAATTTGCTTATAGCATTGGTAATAATCCAGATATTATTACCTTTCTGGCTCTGCTTTTTAATTTCACTCCTTGCTGCTCATACTCTCTCAGCAGAATCTTTTCATGGTCAAATGTTATCGGTACCCACCTGGACCTTGACAACTGGATCCTTCCCCTCTGTGTAGAAGACTGCATGCCAAAGAAAGTAGTACCTACGTTCCCCAGCCCGAAACCTTGGCTTAATTGGCAGATTGACTCCCTACTGAAGGTCAGGACTTTACTCCCTATTGAAGGCCAGGACTGAGGCATTCAAGTCAGGCGGCCCAGACCTATACAAGAAGTCCAGGTGCGACCTCTGCCAAGTCATCAGGAATGGCAAAAGAGAATATCAGACCAGGCGAGAATCGCAAACTAACGTCACTGTCTCTCGTCGGTTGCGGCAAGGCTTAAACAACAGAATGGGCTTCAAAGCGAAGCCGAGCAAAATCTCTGGCAGCAGCGCACCCCTCACCGATGATCTCTATTCTCGGTTCGTGCAGGAAACCATTAAACCGCTGTCAACTGCTCCAGGAGCTCCGGACACGCCCGTGCCCACTGTCAAAGCTTCCGAAGTTAGATCAGCCTTCTTGAAAGTGAACCCTCGTATGGCGGCGGTCCTGATGGTGCACTCAGATCCTGCGCGGACCATCTGGCAGATGTGTTCGCGGACATCATCAATCTCTCTACTACGTTCCGAGATCCCCACCTGCTTCAAGGAGACCAACATCATACCGGTGCCAAAGAAGAACCAGGCAACGTGCCTCAATGACTACCATCTGGTGGCCTTGTGAAGTGCTTTGAGAGGTTGGTCATGAGACACATCAACTCCATACTCCCAGAATGCCTTGATCCACTGCAATTCGCATATCGACACAACTGGTCCACAGCAAACGCTAACTCCCTGGCCCTACACATCCCTGGAGCATCTCGACAACAAAGGCTCCTACATCAGATTCCTATTTATTGACTACAGCTCCACCTTCAACACCATAATCCCAGCCAAGCTCATATCAAAGCTCCAAAACCTAGGACTTGGCTCCTCACTCTGCAACTGGATCCTCGACTTTCTGACCCATAGACTGCAATCAGTAAGGCTAAACAACAACCCATCCACGATAGCCCCCTACTGTACTCCCATGTACATGACTGTGGCAACATTTGGCTCCAACTCTTAACTACAAGTTTCCTGATGACGCGACTGTAGTGGGTTGGATTTCGAACAATGATTAGTCAGAATACAGGAGGGAGATAGAGAACCTCGTGGAGTGGTGTAGCGATAACAATGTCTCCCTCAATGCCAGCAAAACTAAAGAGCTGGTCATTGACTTCAGGAAGCAAATTACCATAAACTCCCCTGTCAGCATCAACGGGGCCGAGGTGGAGATGGTTGACAGCTTCAAATTCCTAGGTGTGCACATCACCAACAATCTGCCCTGGTCCACCCACGACGACCAAGAAAGCACAATAGTGCCAATACTTCCTCAGGAAATGAACAAAATTTGGCATGTGCACATTGAATCTTACCAACTTCATGGAAAGCATCCTAACTGGCTGCATCACAGCCTGGTATGGCAACTG
Source organism: Scyliorhinus torazame (assembly GCF_047496885.1). NCBI lineage: Eukaryota > Metazoa > Chordata > Chondrichthyes > Carcharhiniformes > Scyliorhinidae > Scyliorhinus > Scyliorhinus torazame. Next base: position 53,130,881 of record NC_092712.1, read on the forward strand.
CTTGGCCCAAGACCGTAAGAAACTACAGAGAGCCGTGAACACAGTCCAGTCCATCACACAAACCTGCCTCCCACCCATTGACTCCGTCTGCACCTCCTGCTGCCTGGGGAAAGCAGGCAGCATAATCAAAGACCCCTCCCATCCGGTTTATTCACTTGTCCAACTTGAAATGAAATGAAATATAAATCGCTTATTGTCACAAGTAGGCTTCAAATGAAGTTACTGTGAAAAGCCCCTAGTCGCCACATTCCGGCGCCTGTTTGGGGAGGCTGTTACGGGAATTGAACCGTGCTGCTGGCCTGCCTTGGTCTGCTCTCAAAGCCAGCGATTTAGCCCTGTGCTAAACAGCCCCTCTGTTACTCCATCGGTCAGGCGATAAAGGTCAGAACAAGCACTAACAGTTTAAAAAAACAGCTTCCCCGCTGTTACCAGCCTCCTAAACGACCCTCTTATGGTTGATCTGATCTCTTCACGCACCTTCGCTACTGAGTAGTACTACACTCCTGTATGCTTCACCCGGTGTATTTACAATGTATATTTTATGTTTGCCCTAGGTATTTTCTTTTCATGTACGGAATTATTTGTCTGAACTGTACGCAGAACAATACTTTTCACTATCTTAGTACACGTGACAAATAAATCCAATTTTGAACTTTGTATGGGCGGGCGGGGAAGGTGCCGAGGGTGGGGAGTACCATGCTGCAGAGACAGAGGCAGCAGGGGAGGTTGGCGTTGACAAACTTGCTTCATTATTATCGGGCGGCGAATATGATGGGAAGGAGAAGGGATGGAGTGGGTTTGGGTGTAGGAATCTTGTAAGGGGTCTAATTTGAGGGCTATGGTGACCGCAATGTTGCCAGTGGCTCCGAGTAGGTATTCAGGGAGCTTGGTGGTGCAGTCCACGGTGAAGATATGGAATCAGTTGAGGAGGCATTTTAGGGTGGAAGGGATGTCGGTGCTAGCGCCGCTGTGTGGGAATCATGGGTTTGAGCCAGGGGGGGATGGATAGTGTATACAGGAGTTGGAGGGAAGTGGGACTGATCAAGGTGAGGGATTTGTATTTGGAGGAAGGGTTCGTCAGACTGGAGGAGCTAAGGGAGAGGGTAGAACTGCTGAGGTGGAATGAGTTCAGGTATCTGCAGGTTAGGGACTTTGTGCGAAAGGTCTGGAGGGGGTTGTCGGGATACACCCTGCTAGAGCGACTGCTGCTTCCGGATGTGGAAGGGGAGGTAAGAATTGGGGATATATACAAGTGGCTGGGGGAGCAGGGAGGCGAGCGGGTGGTGAAGATCAAGGTGAAATGGGAAGCGGAGTTGGGAGGGGAGATCAATTGGGAAGTATAGAGTGAGGCACTGCGTAGGGTAAACGGGACCACCTCTTGTGCAAGGGTGAGCCTGATACAGTTGAAGGTGGTGCACCGGGTGCATATGACTTGAGCGAGAATTAGTTGGTTCTTTCAGGGGGTAGCAGATGAATGTGAGAGGTGTGGGTGGGGGCCAGCCAATCACGCGGACATGTTTTGGGGTTGCGGAAAATTGGGAAGATTCTGGGCGGGAGAGTTCACGGTCTTAGCCAGGACAGTGAAGGAGGAGATGGATATGGATCTTTAGGTGGCGATATTTGGGGTTTCAGAGAAGCCGGAACTCATGGAGTGGAGGATGGCCGATGTCGTGGCCTTCGCCTCTCTAATTGCACGGTGGCGAATTTTACTGGAGTGGCGGTCGGCATCGCCATGGGGGTAGCGGCTTGGTTGGATGACCTGTACGACTTCCTGCGGTTGGAGAAGATAAAGTATGAGTTATGGGGCTCTGCAGGGGGGGTTTGAGAAAAGGTGGGGGATGTTTGTGACCGTATTTGGGTGAGGAGGTTATTTGCTGTAACGTGTTTTGATACATGTTTGTAATAAAATATATTTTTAAAAAAATAAAATAAACAAATCAAACCACTGAGGTTCTTCTTCAGCCTGAAGAAGATCTCCTTAACCAGGGGAAAAAGCAAATTACTGCGGATGCTGGAATCTGAAACCAAAAGAGCAAATGCTGGAAAATCTCAGCAGGTCTGGCAGCATCTGTAAGGAGAGAAAAGAGCTAACGTTTCGAGTCCAGGTGACTCTTTGTCAAAGCTCTTTGACTTTCCAGCATTTTCTCTTTTGGTCTCCTTAACCAGTGAACCATGTAGGCAGTGCAATCTTTGGGGCACGCACTCAGCTGCAGCGAATATAATCTGTCTTTATCCCTGTATAGCCCCTTACTACACTACAATATTGCTTTCTGCTCCCTCAATTTGCCTGGTTCCTGTAGCATGTGCTGAGGTCAATTTGCTCATCCTCCTATTTGGGGAAATTAAGATTAAAAAACAAAGTAAAGCAGGGAGTTTATTGGAAGCAGGCGCCTGAAGAAGTGAGGAGATGTGAATTCACCATCAGTGGAAATCAAATAATTTACATACATAGCTCGAGAAAACAATGGGCTATAGAGGTGGTAGCTTCAAAGTGGGAAGATCAAGAAATGAACACGTACCTGTGAAAAGGCAACTCCACAGGGTGCATCATGTCAAAGCGAAAGAAATAGTATAACTGGAGAACACCAACTAAGGTAAAGAGAGAGATGGCTAACATCAGAACTTGCAGTAGTTGCAAATGTACTTGCCTGAAAGAAGCATCCTTTTTCAGCCTTCGGTGAACCTGAAGACTATTTACCAGACGTGGCCACCTTCACCTAGTTGTGGTAATTATTTGTTGGGTTCAGCTCAGGATTATTTAAAATTGGATGTTGTTTGGGAAAAGGGGTGTCTCCGAGTTCAGTTGAACATAGGTTTGGGTACCAAGGGATAGTATAATGTAAAATTGTGTGTATAGTCATCAGTCTAAAATTTCAGTGTTTTCTAGTCTTTCTTGTGTGTTTTTGTCAGTTAAGTTAATAAATATTCTTTATTAATTGTTCACACAATTAATCTGATGGGATTTGGGATACCCTCACATTTAACATGTGGTTCGTAATATCCACACAAGCTGCAAGAACCACAAGCCTGTTGGGAAATTTCAAGGGCTGAGGTTACTCCCATTGCTGCTTTCTGGATCCCCATGCCTGCCTCACTCATAGTCACGCTATCCTGTCTCTGACCATGGACCAAATCGGAATTACAGTTAGTGGAGTGACTGTCTCCTGTGAACAAGTGTCCAGGTAACTCTCCTTCCATGAGTCATTGCTGTGTTCGAAAGTTCTTTTTTAAATTTCTCCAATAAAGGGGCAATTTAACTTGGCTAATCTACCTACCCTGCATATTTTTGAGTTGTGAGGGTGAGACCCAAGCAGGCACAGGGAGAATGTACAAATTCCACACTGACAGTGACCCAGGGCCGGGATCAAACCCGGGTCCTCTGTGCCATGAGGCAGCAGTGCTAACCACTGAGCCAGAGTGTAACCCTGTGTTATTGTCACGTGTACCGAGGTGCAGTGAAAAGTACTTTTCTGCGATGTCATGCAAGAGTGCCTTTAAGAAATGGACGTGTAAGCAATGTACCTTTAAGAAAACAGTGGGTGGGGCTGGGCTTTAGGTCAGCCATTTTGCAGGTTTTTAGTTTCAGTTTTAAAATGCAGTGTCTGTGTGTTTCCAGAGAGCTGCAAGTTTTGCAGTTTGGTTTTGCTGAGAGCAGCTGAAAAGTGCCTGACTGGTTTTGCTGAGAGCAGTTTAAAAGTAGAAAGCCAGCTTGTGACAGGCTCTGCTATTTTACAGAAAATATATATATCCTTTAACCTGATGTGATACTGTTTAAAGGTGTTAAGCCTCTTGGAAGTTTGAAGGATCATTTTAAGGAATTATTTACTGTTGCAATATTTTCTGAGTTATCTTTGAAGTAAGGGGTGTTAAGAGATCCAGTGTTTATTTAAGATGTTAAGTTGAGTTCATGGAATAAACAGTGTTTTGTGTTTAAAAACCCACGTGTCCATAATTGTAATCCACACCTAGGGAAAAAGCCGTGTGCTCGGAAAAGCAACAAATCCATTAAAGGGAGGGGCTGGTTGAACTCCATGATACATTTTGGGGTTCTGAAAAGCCTCGCCCATAACAAACGGGGGGGCTCGTCCGGGATAAAAGTCTTATCTATTGGATTAGCTTTTGTGAACTTAAAGACAGTGAAGGATTGTTGCTTTTCCGGTGTGGTATTTTAGTTTAAGTGGGGAGAGTGTTGTGAACAATGGCTCTTTCAGAGGCTCAGAAGTTTATGGGGATGGAGAATGTCACACGTAGTACTTTATGGGCAGAAACAAAACGCAGACTGTTTGATTTGGCAAGAACATTGCAGTTAACATTACCTGACAAAATGCGAAAAGATGAGGTAATTATGGCGGTGGTTAAGCATTTAAAGTTGCCTGAGATAGAATTTGACTCATTGGAAATGGCAAAAATTCAGTTGCAAATTAAACAAATGGAACATCAGAAAGAATTAAAGCGGCTGGAATACGAGAGTGAGAGAGAGGGAAAAAAAAGAGAAAGAGGAAAAAGAAAAGGAGAGAGAAGAAAGGAGAAAAGAAAGAATAGCCCTAGCAGAACAAAAAGATAAAGAGAGGGAGTTTGAACTTCAGAAAATGGCCATGAAACATGATAATCAGTTAAAATTGGCAGACGTAAAGGGAAACGTACAGTTGGATGATAGTGATGACGATAGTGAGAAAGATCGTCGTAGTCGAAGGCTTGGTGGAAATCTATTTAAATATGTTCAAGCATTGCCAAGGTTTGACGAGAAGGAAGTGGAAGCCTTTTTCATTTCATTTGAGAAGGTAGCTAAACAAATGAAATGGCCACAGGACATGTGGGTGTTACTGATTCAAACAAAGCTGGTAGGTAGAGCTAGTGAAGTGTTTGCATCACTACCGGAGGAGGTATCTGGAACGTATGAGGAGGTGAAGAAATCCACCTTTTTAAAAAAAAATGTTTTTATTCTCCATTTTCACATTTTCCTTCTAAATTTACACCCCATCAACAAATAGTAAACGGTAACAAATATAAAATCAATCCCCTTAACAATACCAACGATCCCATCCTGCCACCACCCCAAACAACGGCCCACCTGTCAATATACGCATCCAATAAAACAAACCCTCCCACGGTGGCAACAAAAAACAAAGGAGAAAAAGAAAAAGGAGTCCGGGACCGCCCATGGTCACCATCGACCTATAGAGTCCACCCCCCCCCCCCCCCCCCCTTTCCAACCTCTGAAAGAGTACCATACCATACATGATACCCAAGAGTTGTAAACCCCCCCCCCCCCCCCCCCCCCCCCCCGTCTCCAACTCCTCCCGTCCACTGCCTCTTGTAAAACTCCTCCCCCTCCTCTCCCCCCCCCCCCCCCCCCCCAACCTTGGTTCCTTCCCCCCCAACCTTCCATCCCGGCTAGACCACTCAGACTCTGTTCTGCCAGGCTCTGATGGCCGCAGCCCCCCCCTGTTCACTGGCCGGCTTAAACCGGCCAGCGTGGAGGCCCCCACCCGGGTCCCTTTCCCCCTTGTCCGGCCCTAGGAAAGCCCAGAAATCCCCTTTTAGCACACAAACCCCGCATATCCACCTACACCCCAAAGAGCCCTCATTTCGAGTGAATGTCCCATCACTTCCCTTGTCCAAATATATACAACATTGGCTCCTTTAGCCCATACACCCGCACGCATGAAACAAAAAAGAAGAAAATACAGTCATGAGGTTACATCGGCACATGGCCATTTCTCAGTTCTGCCACAGTCCTTCTGCCTTCGCAAACTCCTCCGCTGCTTCCGCCGTTCCAAAATAAAAGTCCCTGAGCTTGTAAGTCACCCTCAGCGTCGCTGGATATACAATGCCGCACTGCACCCTGCTAATGTACAGTGCCCTCTTCACCCGGTTGAAGGCAGCCCGCTTCCTCGCCAGCTCCACCGTAAAGTCCTGGTATACACGTACAACAGCTCCAGCCCACTGCACCACCCGCTTCTGCTTGGCCCAGCTCAGGACCTTCTCCTTCACACTGTACCTACGGAAGCACAGAGTCATTACCCTTGGCGGCTCACTCGCCTTTGGTACAGGCCTCCACGACCGATGAGCCCGATCCAGTTCATATTGGAAGGGATCCTCCCCCTCCCCCAATAGTTTTGCCAGCATCGCGGCAAAATACTCAGTCGGCCTCGGTCCTTCAACTCCTTCGGGCAGCCCCACAATCCTCAAATTCTGTCGCCTGGATCTGTTTTCCAGGTCTTCCATTTTTCCTCGCAGATCCTTGTTAATGTCCATCACCTTCCGCATCTCCTTCCCCATCGAGGCAAGTTGATCACCGTGCTGCAATAACGTCTCCTCCACTTCCTTCATCGCCTCCCCTTGCTCTCGCACCTCCGCTACTGCGCTCACCACCGCCTTCGTCACGGGGGAAATCGCCTCCTCCACCAGCACACTCAAACCCTCTCTCATCCCCTTCCTCATTGTCTCCATGTATTTTGTAAACTGGCTTTCGAATTCCGCAGCCATCACCGTAGTTATTTCTTCAGCCGTAAGCAATGCGGCCTCCCCTGGTGCTCCAGCCTCCATTTTCCTTGGTGGCCCCGCGGTGACCTTTCCACTCCCCGACGGCCCTTCAGCTGTTTTCCTTACGGACGTTCTTTTGCTCACCCTTGACATTTTTCTTCTCTGTGCCTTCACTCTGCCGCCTCTGTGCCTTCTCCCTGCTTTTGCCGCCTCCGTGGACCCTGGGATTGGGCTTAAAGCCCTGAAAATGTTGTTCCCGAACGGGAGCCCTCCATTGTGCGGCCGCCTCCCGCCCGCCATCACCGGAAGTCGAAGAAATCCATCTTAAGTGCATATGAGCTAGTGCCTGAAGCTTACAGACAAAGGTTTAGAAATTTAAGGAAAGAATTTGGTCAAACATACATGGAGTTTGAAAGGCTCAGAGTAATTTTGATAGGTGGATAAGGGCTTTGAAAATAGACCAAACGTATGAAGCTCTCAAAGAAATTGTACTTTTGGTGGAGTTTAAAAATTCAATTCCTGACGAAGTGAGAACTCATGTGGAAGAACAGAGGGTTAAAACTGTGAGATTAGCAGCGGAAATGGCAGATGATTATGAATTAGTTCATAAATCAAAGATTGGTTTCCAACATCAGTTTCAGCCGGTGAGGGATAGAAACTGGGGACATGAGAAATACTCAACTGGTAAAAGTAAAGGTGATCTGATGGGAGACAATAAAGACAGTGTACCTCAGATTAAAAAAGAAATCCAGGAGGGTGGAAACGAAATGAAAAGTTACAGATGTTTTCACTGTAATAAACTACGCCATGTAAAGTCACTGTGTTGGTGGTTGAAGAAAAGCACTGGAAAGGCTGATGTGGTAAAACAGGATAAGACAGTGGGGTTTGTTAGAGTGGTAAAGGAAAGCCCAAGGGAAGCGAAGGAGGTGCAAACTATTGTACAGCCTGTTCGAGAAGTAATTGTTAAGAAGGTGCCAGATGTCTTTAAAGAATTTACTTGTGTGGGTATACAGGGGCTAGTCAATCTTTAATAATAAGAGTTGAGGAATTATGTAGTTTGGGAAGAATGTTGCCAGACGTGATGTCTCGGATCGTGTTTTCCGGGTCCTTAAGAGGGAGGGGGAGCAGCCCCAAGTCGTGGTCCACATTGGCACTAACAACATAGGTAGGAAAGGGGACAAGGATGTCAGGCAGGCTTTCAGGGAGCTAGGATGGAAGCTCAGAACTAGAACAACAGAGTTGTTATCTCTGGGTTGTTGCCCGTGCCACGTGATAATGAGATGAGGAATAGGGAGAGAGAGCAATTAAACACGTGGCTACAGGGATGGTGCAGGCCGGAGGGATTCAGATTTCTGGATAACTGGGGCTCTTTCTGGGGAAGGTGGGACCTCTACAGACAGGATGGTCTACATCTGAAGCTGAGGGGCACAAATATCCTTGGGGGAGATTTGTTAGTGCTCTTTGGGGGGGTTAAACTAATGCAGCATGGGCATGGGAACCTGGACTGTAGTTTTAGGGTACGAGAGAATGAGAGTTTCGAGGTCAGGAGCACAGATTTGACGTCGCAGGAGGGGGCCAGTGTTCAGGTAGGTGGTTTGAAGTGTGTCTACTTCAATGCCAGGAGTATACGAAATAAGGTAGGGGAACTGGCAGCATAGGTTGGTACCTGGGACTTCGATGTTGTGGCCATTTCGGAGACATGGATAGAGCAGGGACAGGAATGGATGTTGCATGTTCCGGGGTTTAGGTGTTTTAGTAAGCTCCGAGAAGGAGGCAAAAGAGGGGGAGGTGTGGCGCTGCTAGTCAAGAGCAGTATTACGGTGGCGGAGAGGATGCTAGATGGGGACTCTTCTTCCGAGGTAGTATGGGCTGAGGTTAGAAACAGGAAAGGAGAGGTCACCCTGTTGGGAGTTTTCTATAGGCCTCCAAATAGTTCTAGGGATGTAGAGGAAAGGATGGCGAGGATGATCCTGGATAAGAGCGAAAGTAACAGGGTAGTTATTATGGGAGACTTTAACTTTCCAAATATTGACTGGAAAAGATACAGTTCGAGTACATTAGATGGGTCGTTTTTTGTACAGTGTGTGCAGGAGGGTTTCCTGACACAATATGTTGACAGGCCAACAAGAGGCGAGGCCACGTTGGATTTGGTTTTGGGTAATGAACCTGGCCAGGTGTTGGATTTGGAGGTAGGAGAGCACTTTGGGGACAGTGACCACAATTCGGTGACGTTTACGTTAGTGATGGAAAGGGATAGGCATACACCGCAGGGCAAAAGTTATAGCTGGGGGAAGGGCAATTATCATGTCATTAGACATTAGGTCAGAAGGTGAGAGCATTGAGGGAGAACTAGGGAATAGGGACAGTGTGGCTCTGAGGCAGAGCAGACGGGGAGAAGTTGCTGAACGCAGCGGGTCTGGTGGCCTGAAGTGCATATGTTTTAATGCAAGGAGCATTACGGGTAAGGCAGATGAACTTAGAGCTTGGATTACTACTTGGAACTATGATGTTGTTGCCATTACAGAGACCTGGTTGAGGGAAGGGCAGGATTGGCAGCTAAACGTTCCAGGATTTAGATGTTTCAGGCGGGATAGAGGGGGATGTAAAAGGGGAGGCGGAGTTGCGCTACTTGTTCGGGAGAATATCACAGCTATACTGCGAGAGGACACCTCCGAGGGCAGTGAGGCTATATGGGTAGAAATCAGGAATAAGAAGGGTGCAGTCACAATGTTGGGGGTATACTACAGGCCTCCCAACAGCCAGCGGGAGATGGAGGAGCAGATAGGTAGACAGATTTTGGAAAAGAGTAAAAACAACAGGGTTGTGGGAGACTTCAACTTCCCCAATATTGACTGGGACTCACTTAGTGCCAGGGGCTTAGACGGGGCGGAGTTTGTAAGGAGCATCCAGGAGGGCTTCTTAAAACAATATGTAAACAGTCCAACTAGGGAAGGGGCGGTACTGGACCTGGTATTGGGGAATGAGCCCGGCCAGGTGGTAGATGTTTCAGTAGGGGAGCATTTCGGTAACAGTGACCACAATTCAGTAAGTTTTAAAGTACTGGTGGACAAGGATAAGAGTGGTCCGAGGATGAATGTGCTAAATTGGGGGAAGGCTAATTATAACAATATTAGGCGGGACCTGAAGAACATAGATTGGGGGCGGATGTTTGAGGGCAAATCAACATCTGACATGTGGGAGGCTTTCAAGTGTCAGTTGAAAGGAATACAGGACAGGCATGTTCCTGTGAGGAAGAAAGATAAATACGGCAATTTTCGGGAACCTTGGATGACGAGTGATATTGTAGGCCTCGTCAAAAAGAAAAAGGAGGCATTTGTCAGGGCTAAAAGGCTGGGAACAGACGAAGCCTGTGTGGCATATAAGGAAAGTAGGAAGGAACTTAAGCAAGGAGTCAGGAGGGCTAGAAGGGGTCATGAAAAGTCATTGGCAAATAGGGTTAAGGAAAATCCCAAGGCTTTTTACACGTACATAAAAAGCACGAGGGTAGCCAGGGAAAGGGTTGGCCCACTGAAGGATAGGCAAGGGAATCTATGTGTGGAGCCAGAGGAAATGGGCGAGGTACTAAATGAATACTTTGCATCAGTATTCACCAAAGAGAAGGAATTGGTAGATGTTGAGTCTGGAGAAGGGGGTGTAGATAGCCTGGGTCACATTGTGATCCAAAAAGACGAGGTGTTGGGTGTCTTAAAAAATATTAAGGTAGATAAGTCCCCAGGGCCGGATGGGATCTACCCCAGAATACTGAAGGAGGCTGGAGAGGAAATTGCTGAGGCCTTGACAGAAATCTTTGGATCCTCGCTGTCTTCAGGGGATGTCCCGGAGGACTGGAGAATAGCCAATGTTGTTCCTCTGTTTAAGAAGGGTAGCAAGGATAATCCCGGGAACTACAGGCCGGTGAGCCTTACTTCAGTGGTAGGGAAATTACTGGAGAGAATTCTTCGAGACAGGATCTACTCCCATTTGGAAGCAAATGGACGTATTAGTGAGAGGCAGCACGGTTTTGTGAAGGGAAGGTCGTGTCTCACTAACTTGATAGAGTTTTTCGAGGAGGTCACTAAGATGATTGATGCAGGTAGGGCAGTAGATGTTGTCTATATGGACTTCAGTAAGGCCTTTGACAAGGTCCCTCATGGTAGACTAGTACAAAAGGTGAAGTCACACGGGATCAGGGGTGAACTGGCAAGGTGGATACAGAACTGGCTAGGCCATAGAAGGCAGAGGGTAGCAATGGAGGGATGCTTTTCTCATTGGAGGGCTGTGACCAGTGGTGTTCCACAGGGATCAGTGCTGGGACCTTTGCTCTTTGTAGTTATATAAATGATTTGGAGGAAAATGTAACTGGTCTGATTAGTAAGTTTGCAGACGACACAAAGGTTGGTGGAATTGCGGATAGCGATGAGGACTGTCTGAGGATACAGCAGGATTTAGATTGTCTGGAGACTTGGGCGGAGAGATGGCAGATGGAGTTTAATCCGGACAAATGTGAGGTAATGCATTTTGGAAGGGCTAATGCAGGTAGGGAATATACAGTGAATGGTAGAACCCTCAAGAGTATTGAAAGTCAAAGAGATCTAGGAGTACAGGTCCACAGGTCATTGAAAGGGGCAACACAGGTGGAGAAGGTAGTCAAGGCATACGGCATGCTTGCCTTCATTGGCCGGGGCATTGAGTATAAGAATTGGCAAGTCATGTTGCAGCTGTATAAAACCTTAGTTAGGCCACACTTGGAGTATAGTATTCAATTCTGGTCGCCACACTACCAGAAGGATGTGGAGGCTTTAGAGAGGGTGCAGAAGAGATTTACCAGAATGTTGCCTGGTATGGAGGGCATAAGCTATGAGGAGCGATTGAATAAACTCGGTTTGTTCTCACTGGAACGAAGGAGGTTGAGGGGCGACCTGATAGAGGTATACAAAATTATGAGGGGCATAGACAGAGTGGATAGTCAGAGGCTTTTCCCCAGGGTAGAGGAGTCAATTACTAGGGGGCATAGGTTTAAGGTGAGAGGGGCAAAGTTTAGAGTAGATGTACGAGGCAAGTTTTTTACGCAGAGGGTAGTGGGTGCCTGGAACTCACTACCGGAGGAGGTAGTGGAAGCAGGGACGATAGGGACATTTAAGGGGCATCTTGACAAATACATGAATAGGATGGGAATAGAAGGATACGGACCCAGGAAGTGTAGAAGATTGTAGTTTAGTCGGGCAGTATGGTCGGCACGGGCTTGGAGGGCCGAAGGGCCTGTTCCTGTGCTGTACATTTCTTTGTTCTTTGTTTGACGTGAATTGGGGGGGATAGGTTGGAAAAGTAGGCTGCAAGTGTTGGGCACACTGGATAAGTGGAGCTTGTTCAAGGATCAGCTACTGCGTGTTCTTGATAAGTACGTACCGGTCAGGCAGGGAGGAAGGCGTCGAGCGAGGGAACCGCGGTTTACCAAAGAAGTGGAATCTCTTGTTAAGAGGAAGAAGGAGGCCTATGTGAAGATGAGGTGTGAAGTTTCAGTTGGGGCGATGGACAGTTACAAGGTAGCGAGGAAGGATCTAAAGAGAGAGCTAAGACGCGCAAGGAGGGGACATGAGAAGTATTTGGCAGGTAGGATCGAGGAAAACCCAAAAGCTTTCTATAGGTATGTCAGGAATAAGCGAATGACTAGGGTAAGAGTAGGACCAGTCAAGGACAGGGATGGGAAGCTGTGTGTGGAGTCTGAAGAGATCGGCGAGATACTAAATGAATATTTTTCATCAGTATTCACTCAGGAAAATGATCATGTTGTGGAGGAGAATGCTGAGACCCATGCTATTAGAATAGATGGCATTGAGGTACGTAGGGAAGAGGTGTTGGCAATTCTGGACAGGCTGAAAATAGATAAGTCCCCGGGGCCTGATGGGATTTATCCTAGGATTCTCTGGGAGGCCAGGGAAGAGATTGCTGGACCTTTGGCTTTGATTTTTATGTCATCATTGGCTACAGGAATAGTGCCAGAGGACTGGAGGATAGCAAATGTGGTCCCTTTGTTCAAAAAGGGGAGCAGAGACAACCCCGGCAACTATAGACCAGTGAGCCTCAAGTCTGTAGTGGGTAAAGTCTTGGAGGGGATTATAAGAGACAAGATTTATAATCATCTAGATAGGAATAATATGATCAGGGATAGTCAGCATGGCTTTGTGAAGGGTAGGTCATGCCTCACAAACCTTATCGAGTTCTTTGAGAAGGTGACTGAACAGGTAGACGAGGGTAGAGTAGTAGATGTGGTGTTTATGGATTTCAGTAAAGCGTTTGATAAGGTTCCCCACGGTAGGCTATTGCAGAAAATACGGAGGCTGGGGATTGAGGGTGATTTAGAGATGTGGATCAGAAATTGGCTAGCTGAAAGAAGACAGAGGGTGGTGGTTGATGGGAAATGTTCAGAATGGAGTTCAGTTCCAAGTGGCGTACCACAAGGATCTGTTCTGGGGCCGTTGCTGTTTGTCATTTTTATCAATGACCTAGAGGAAGGCGCAGAAGGGTGGGTGAGTAAATTTTCAGACGACACTAAAGTCGCTGGTGTTGTCGACAGTGTGGAAGGATGTAGCAGGTTACAGAGGGACATGGATAAGCTGCAGAGCTGGGCTGAGAGGTGGCAAATGGAGTTTAATATAGAGAAGTGTGAGGTGATTCACTTTGGAAGGAATAACATGAATGCGGAATATTTGGCTAATGGTAAAGTTCTTGGAAGTGTGGATGAGCAGAGGGATCTAGGTGTCCATGTACATAGATCCCTGAAAGCTGCCACCCAGGTTGATAGGGTTGTGAAGAAGGCCTATGGAGTGTTGGCCTTTATTGGTAGAGGGATTGAGTTCCGGAGTCAGGAGGTCGTGTTGCAGCTGTACAAAACTCTGGTACGGCCGCATTTGGAGTATTGCGTACAGTTCTGGTCACCGCATTATTGGAAGGACGTGGAGGCTTTGGAGCGGGTGCAGAGGAGATTTACCAGGATGTTGCCTGGTATGGAGGGAAAATCTTATGAGGAAAGGCTGATGGACTTGAGGTTTTTGTTGGAGAGAAGAAGGTTAAGAGGAGACTTAATAGAGGCATACAAAATGATCAGGGGGTTAGATAGGGTGGACAGTGAGAGCCTTCTCCCGCAGATGGAAATGGCTGGCACGAGGTGACATAGCTTTAAACTCAGGGGTAATAGATATAGGACAGAGGTCAGAGGTAGGTTCTTTACGCAAAGAATGGTGAGGCTGTGGAATGCCCTACCTGCAACAGTAGTGAACTCGCCAACATTGAGGGCATTTAAAAGTTTATTGGATAAGCATATGGATGATAATGGCATAGTGTAGGCTGGATGGCTTTTGTTTCGGTGCAACATCGTGGGCCGAAGGGCCTGTACTGCGCTGTATCGTTCTATGTTCTAAAAGTTGGTGATCTGTGGAATTCAGGGTGAGAGGAGTAGCGTTCCATTATATAAGGTAAGGTTGGAAAGTCCAGTGAAGGGTGGTGAAGTGGTAATAGGAGTAATAGATGAACTATCTTGTCCAGGAATAGAATTTATCTTGGGTAATGATATAGCTGGATCGCAGGTGGGAGTGATGCCTACTGTGGTTGATAAGCCAGTGGAAAATCAGACAACTTAAGGGTTGAAGGACGAATATCCTGGGATTTTTCCAGATGGTGTAGTAACAAGGTCACAAAGTCACAGGTTAAGACAAGAGGAGAAATCAAAGGGTAAAGATTAAGTTGAAGTGCAATTATCAGAAACTATTTTTGATCAGATGGTTGAAAAAGAATAGGTGGAGGATGAGGCGGATATTTTTAGTTCAGGAAAATTGGCGGAGTTACAACAGAAAGATGTAGAAATAAAACGTATATATCAGAAAGCATATACGGAGGAGGGATCTGAGAGTATACCAGAGTGTTATTACCGTAAAAATGATGTCTTGATGAGAAAATGGAGACCTGTACACATGCAGGCGGATGAAAAGTGGGCAAAAGTTCATCAAGTAGTATTGCCGGTAGGGTATAAAAAGGAGGTGTTGCGAGTTTCACATGAGGTACCAGTGGGAGGTCATTTGGGAATAAGGAAAACTCAAGCTAAAATCCACAAACATTTTTATTGGCCTGTACTACATAAAGATGTCGTTAAATTTTGTCAATCGTGTCACACATGTCAAGTGATAGGGAAACCTCAAGCAGTGACAAAATCAGCGTCATTAATACCCATTCCAGCATTTGATGAACCTTTTACAAGGGTCCTAATCGATTGTGTAGGACCGCTTCCTAAAACAAAACGTGGGAATCAATATCTTTTGACTGCAATGGATGTGTCTACTAGGTTTCCAGAGGCCATTCCAGTACGTAATATTACAGCTAAAAGGATTGTGGAGGAGTTACTTAAATTCTTTACTAGATATGGACTACCCACAGAAATTCAATCGGATCAAGGAACGAATTTTAGGTCAAAGTTATTGAAAGAAGTTATGGATAGCTCAGGAATAAAACAGTTGAAATCAACTGCGTACCATCCAGAATCGCAGGGAGCATTAGAAAGGTGGCATTAGACATTAAAGACAATGTTGAGGGCGTATTGTCAAGATTATCCAGAGGATTGGGATAAAGGGATCCCATTCTTATTGTTTGCAATTAGGGATGCACCAAATGAGTCTACCAAATTTGGTCCTTTTGAACTAATTTTTGGTCATGAGGTAAGAGGACCACTTAAATTGATTAAGGAAAAATTGGTGGGTGAGAAATCGGAAATTACACTACTGGATTACGTGTCAAATTTTTGGGAACGATTAAATAGAGCAGATTGGCTGGACAACGTTTGAAAGTTGCACAAAATGTGATGAAATGGATAGCAGACAAGAAATCCAAAGTTTGTAGTTTTGCCAGTGGGGATAAAGTTTTAGTGTTGTTCCTAGTGGTAGGGGAGCCGTTAAAAGCTAGGTTTTGTGGACCGTATCAGATTGAAAGGAAATTAAGTGAGGTGAATTATGTGGTTAAAAACACCAGATAGAAGGAAGACTCACCGCGTGAATGTCATGTGAATATGCTTAAAAGGTATTTTGAAAGGGAAGGAGAGAAAAAGGAGGTTTTAATGATTCTAACTCAAAGTGACGAACCAAATCCAGATGACTGAATTTGACATACCTCAAATTAAATTGGAAAATGAGGATGTTCTTAAAAATTGGAATGAATTGTTAAGTTACCTTCCAGAGGAAAAACGAACTGACCTGAAAGAGTTATTGATATCACACGGGCAAGTTTGTAGAGATAAATTGGGAAGTACTAAAATGGCTATACATGATGTAGATGTGGGAAATGCTGTTCCGATCAAACAACATACATATAGACTTAACGCTTTAAAATTGGCACAGGTTAACAGAGAGATTGAGAGTATGCTGAAGAATGGCATAATTGAAGTGGGTTGCAGCCAATGGAGCTCACCCATAGTGATGGTACCTAAACCAGCTGGTACCCAACGGTTGTGTGTTGACTATAGAAAGGTTAATGCAGTTACAAGAATGGACTTTCATCGTATCCCACGTTTGGAGGATTGCATTGAGAAAGTGGGACAATCCGCTTCTATTTCCAAATTGGATTTACTGAAAGGTTACTGGCAAGTACCATTATCTGAAAGGGCGAAGGAAATTTAAGCTTTTGTGACTCCAGATGGTATATACCAGTTCAAAGTTATGCCATTTGGCATGAAAAATGCCCCAGCAACATGTCAGCGATTAACTAATACAGTCGTTTCAGGATTACCCAATTGTGTTGGATACATCGACGATCTGGTAGTTTTCAGCCAGACATGGAAAGAACATTTAAAACATCTGATGGAGTTATTCGATCGACTTCAGGAGGCGGGTTTGGTGATAAACCTAGCCAAAAACGAATTTGGAAAAGCCCAAGTCACTTTCCTTGGCCATACAATCGGACAGGGTCGACTGGTCCCACGGGATGTGAAAACAAAGGTTATTGGGGAGTTTCCGATACCCTCGACACGACGGGAAATAATGCGATTTCTTGGTATGAGTGGATGTTACCGGAACTGTACCAAAATTTAGCAGTATGGTCGCTCTACTGACGGACTTGCTCAAGAAGCGTAACAAATTCCAGTGGACAGCGGAGTGTCAACAGGCATTTGACGGCCGGAAGGCTGTGTTAACCACTGCTCCTGTGTTCGTCATTCCAGATTATACCAAACCCTTCAAAGTGGCTGTGGATGTGGGCGTAGGTGCGGTGCTTCTACAAGACGACGACAAAGGGCTAGAGCGGCCTGTTGGTTATTTTTCAAAGAAATTGAATTCTCACCAGAAAGTATTAGACGATTGAGAAGGAGAATTTGAGTTTGGAGCTGGCTTTGCAACATTTTCACATTCATGTGACCAGCAATCCATCTGACACCATTATATATACGGATCGTATTCCTTTGACGTTTTTGGAGCGATTCCGGAATAACAATGCAAGGCTGTTTTGCCGGAGTTTGTTATTACAGCCATTTCATTTTAAAATAATACATGTGGCAGGACGGGAAAATGTGATAGCCGATGCTTTGTCACGATTGTGATCAATTGAGAAGGATTTCGGTTGGAGGAAGAAGAACAAAAAAACATGGACTATATTATTATACTTGTTTGCATGTGCTGTTTTTTTTAAAAAAAACGAAAAAGTATATTTACTGTGTACATTTCTTAGTCGATGGTGCAAAGGTGAAAAATGAAACCATCTTGAAGTTGATGGTTTATTTATTATTTTCTTGGGGGGAGGTGTCATGCAAGAGTGCCTTTAAGAAATGGATGTGTAAGCAATGTACCTTTAAGAAAACAGTGATGTCAGAGTGGGTGGGGCTGGGCTTTAGATCAGCCATTTTGCAGACTTTTAGTTTCAGTTTTAATAAGCAGTGTCTGTGTTTTTTCAGAGAGCTGATTGTTTTGCAGTTTGGTTTTGCTGAGAGCAGCTAAAAAGTGCCTTGCTGGTTTTGCTGAAAGCAGTTTAAAAGTAGAAAGCCAGTTTGCGACAGTCTCTGCCATTCTACAGAAAAAAAAAATATCCTTTAACCTGATGTGATACTGTTTAAAGGTGTTAAGCCTCGTGGAAGTTTGAAGGATCATTTTAAGGAATTATTTACTGTTGCAATATTTTCTGAGTTATCTTTGAAGTAACGGGTGTTAAGAGATCCAGTGTTTATTTAAGATGTTAAGTTGAGTTCATGGAATAAACAGTGTTTTGTGTTTAAAAACCCACGTGTCCATAATTGTAATCCACACCTAGGGAAAAAGCCGTGTGCTCGGAAAAGCAACAAACATCAAAGGCAGAGGTTGGTTGAACTCCATGATACATTTTGGGGTTCTGAAAAGCCTTGCCCGTAACAGCGAGCAGCTCAACAGATCATTAAGTTCATGAAAAGAAAAGGAAATAAAAGAAACTACAAAATAGGTCAACACAAGGTACACATTGTAACCACATCATTCCGGCATCGGGTGAAGCATACGGGTGTAGTGTTAATTAGGCCAATCCATAAGAGGGTCGTTTAGGAGTCTGGCAACAGCGGGGAAGAAGCTGTTTTTGAGTCTGTGCGTGTTCTCAGACTTTTGTATCTCCTGCCTGATAGAAGGAGTTGGAAGAGTGAGTGAGCAGGGTGGGAGGGATTTTTGATTATGCTGCCTGCTTTCCCCAGGCAGCGGGAGGTGTAGATGGAGTTAATGGATAGGAGGCAGGTTCGTGTGATGGACTGTGCTGTGTTCACGACTCTCTGAAGTTTCTTGCAGTCTTGGGCCGAACAGTTGCCATACCAGGCTGTGATGCAGCCAGATAGGATGCTTTCTATGGCGCATCTGTAAAAGTTGGTAAGAGTTAATGTGGATATGCCAAATTTCCTTAGTTTCCTGAGGAAGTATAGGTGCTGCTGTGCTTCCTTGATGGTAGCGTCGACGTGGGTGGATAAGGACAGATTTTTGGAGATGTGTACCCCATGGAACATGAAGCTGCTAACCATCTCTACCTCGGTCCCGTTGATGCTGACAGTGGTGTGCACAGTACTTTGCTTCCTGAAGTCAATGACCAGCTCTTCAGCTTTGTTGGCATTGAAGGATAGATTGTTGTCGCTGCACCATTCCACGAGGTTCTCTGTCTCCCCCCTGTATGACTCGTCGTTATTCGAGATCCGGTCCACTATGGTTGTATCGTCAGCAAACTTGTAGATGGAGTTGGAACCAAATTTTGCCACGGTCATATATGTACAGGGAGTATAGTAGAGGGCTATGTCTGCAGCCTTGCGTGGCCCCGGTATTGAGGACTATTGTGGAGGTGTTGTTTATTCTTACTGATTGTGGTCTGTGCGTCAGAAAGCTGAGGATCCAGTTGTAGAGTGAGGAGCCAAGTCCTAGGTTTTGGAGCTTTGATATGAGCTTGGCTGGGATTATGGTGTTGAAGATGGAGCTGTAGTCAATAAATAGGAGACTGATGTAGGAGCCTTTGTTGTCGAGATGCTCTTGGGATGAGTGTAGGGCCAGGGAGACTGCGTCTGCTGTGGACCGATTGCGGCGGTATGCGAATTGCAGTGGATCAAGGCATTCTGGGAGTATGGAGGTGATGCGCTTCATGACCAACCTATCGACTGAAGTCGGGGCCACCGGACGGCAGTCATTGAGGCACGTTGCCTGGTTCTTTTTTGGCACCGGTATGATGGTGGTCTCCTTGAAGCAGATGGGGCCCTCGGAGCGGAGTAGGGACAGGTTAAAGATGTCCACAAACACAGCTGGTCCGCGCAGGCTCTAAGCGCATGACCAGGGATCCCGTCCGGACCCATTGCCTTCCGAGGGTTCACTTTCAGGAAGGCTGATTTAACTTGGAAGCTCTGATGGTGGGTTGGGCGTGTTATGGGCTGCTGTGGCACTTGACAGCGGATTGTTGGTTTCCTGCTCAAACCGAGCATAGAATGCATTGAGTTCATCGGGGTGGGGTGCGCTGCTGCTGGAGATACTGCTCTGTTTCACTTTGTAGCCCGTTACGTTCTTTAGGCCTTGCCACAACCGCCGAGAGTCTGTAACGCTAGTCTGTGACTCTAGCTTCGTCTAATATTCTCTCTTGGCATCTTGGGTGTCTTTGCGGAGGTCGGACCTGGATTTCTTGGATAGGTTAGGGTCGCCTGACTTGGAACGCCTCAGACCTGTCCTTCAGTAGGGAGTCCATCTCTGGTTTGAGCCATGGTTTCCGGTTGGGAAATGTACGTACTGCTTTTTTGGGCACGCGATCATCAACACATTTGCTCTTGAAGTCTGTGACGGTGGTGGCATACTCATTTAATTTGGTCGCTGAGTCCTTAAATATGGACCAGCCCACTGTCTCTCAGCAGTCTGGTCTGTTTTCTCAGACCAGCACTGCACGACCTTCTTAGCTGGATTCTCCAACTTGAGTTTCTGCTTGTATCCTGGGAGAAGGAGCACCGTCTTATGATCTGATTTTCCAAAGTGCGATCGCGGCATGGAACGGTAGGCGCCCTTGATTTTTGAATAGCAGTGGTCAAGAGTGTTGTCGCCCCTGGTGGGACAGGAGATGTGATGGTGGAATTTTGGCAGTGCACTCTTGAGGTTGTCCTTGTTGAAGTCGCCGGCCACGATGAACAAGGCCTCCTGGTGTTCTGTTTGTAATTGTGTACAGTTCGTCCAGCGCCGCCTTCACTTCTGCCTGGTGTGGGATGTAGACAGCTGTGATAATGGCTGACGTGTACTCAGGTGGAAGATAGTATGGGCGGCACTTCACGGTCAGGCATTCCAGATCATGGAAGCAGAAGGTCGCAAGGGTTGCCACATCCAAGCCCGAGGAGGAGTTGATGAGGAGACAAACCCCTCCACCCTTCGCTTTGCCTGATGACGCGGTGCGGTCTGCCCGATGAATTGAGAAGCCTTCAGGCTGTATGGCACAGTCCGGTGAAGTGGGGGTGAGCCACGTCAGTGAAACAGAGCACAGAGCAGTCTCTCACTCCCCTCTTGAGAGGTAAATCTAGCATTAAGTTCATCCAGCTTGTTTTCGATCGCTTGGACATTTGTCAGGAGTATGCTGGGGAGTCTTGAAACTGCGTTGCTTCAGTCTCACCTGTAGACTGCCCCATTTCCCTCGCTTCCTCGGTCGGCGGCTGCACTGGATGGTCCCGGGATCCGATGGGAGAAGTCAGCCCTTGTGGAAGGTAGGTGGTAGGAGCCGGGGCGCTAGCGGGGACCAGGCCGCTGGTTACGTTTCCAGGGTCATGTCTGGCAGGATGCCGGGCGCAGGTTGTGTTTTTGGCGTTGCTGGGGGAGCATGTTTGCGATCCGCTCGGGTCCCGGCATTCTGCGAGCACGACAATGCCTTGTGGCGCGTTCGGGTTGTCGCGCGGGGTCTCCACCGTTTCAGGGGTCCTGGGTCGCAGGCAGGATTGGCTGCGTCCCGTGTTCTGTTCCCTCCTAGGGCGCTCCTGTGGCCGTGTCTTGGGAGTAGGGCCAGTGGGGCCTCCACGTGGGTTTTTCTCTCCTCCGTCTCCAGGTAGGTTGGATTGCTGGGCGGGCCTCTCTGAGTCAAGTTGAGCCGGGTCTCGTGGTCGGGGGGCCGGGTCTGGAGCTCTGGCGGTCTGGAGGCTGGCGTCAGTTCTTCGCCCGGGTCGGGCGCTCCGAGGTCCGGGTTGGGTCCAAATCGAGGTCGGGGCCTCACTTCCGGTTTGAGCCTCATCCGCTTCCAGGTCAGGTTGGGTCGTCTTGGGTGCATCCAGGTCAGGTCGAGTCGGGTCAAAAGGTCTCCGCGGGCCTCGGAGGATGTTCAAACCTGCAAGGTAGGATAACAAAGGTTAGTAATAATGTTAGTCCAAAAATTAAATTGTGAAAGATTAGAACGAGTACAAGTTAAGTGAAAAGAGGTTCTGATGGAACTTCAGCTCAAGAGTTTTTGAGCCAAAGGCACTTGGTGCAGATGTGGTTGCTGTGGATCACAGTGCTGTTCACCAGCTGCCACTGCGGCAACACATCACTTGCCGTATCTCTGTATTTTGTTCAAGTAATTGGGGTCTTAAGTTTTGAAATATCACTCCGGGATTATTTGCAGTGACATCAATTACTTTAATGAAGGTAAGGTATAAATTTAATACAGTACTTGTATTTCCCCAGTCCTCATTTAAATTAGTGCCTGAGTTCAGAAAATCCATCACACGAACCTGCTTCCTATCCATTGACTCCATCTACACCTCCCACTGCCTGGGGAAAGCGGGCAGCATAATCAAAGACCCCTCCCACCCGGTTTACTCCTTCCAACTTATTCCATCAGGCAGGAGATACTAAAGTCTGGGAACACGCACAAACAGCCTCAAAAACAGTTTCTTCCCCGCTGTTATCAGACTCCTAAATGACCCTCTTATGGACTGACCTGATTAATACTACAGTCCTGTATGCTTCACCCGATGCCGGTGTTTATTGTGTACCTTGTGTTGCCCTATTATGTATTTTCTTTTATTTCCTTCCCTTTTCATGTACTTGATGATCTGTTGAGCTGCTTGCAGAAAAATACCTTGGTACACGTGACAATAAACAAAATCCAAAATAAACTTAAAACTCAAACCAATCACTGACCCACTCACCAGGCCTCACTTCTCCAATATTGTCGTCTCTCCTTCCCCTTTTGGACTAAAACACCAGAAAAGCACCTCTTCCCTCACAACACCGACTTCCCATTGGCACTCTGTGCTGTTCTCTGCATTAGTAAAAGCCTCCTGTATTTATACTCGCAAGTCAGCACCTGCTGAATAGGTAACCAGTTCTAACTATAATAATCTTTATTGTCACCCAATTAACAGGGGCAGCATGGTAGCACAGTTGCTTCACAGCTCCAGGGTCCCACGTTCGATTCCCGGCTTGGGTCACTGTCTGTGCGGAGTCTGCACGTTCGCCCCGTGTGTGTGTGTGGGTTTCCTCGGGGTGCTCCGGTTTCCTGCCACAGTCCAAAGATGTGCAGGTTAGGTGGATTGGCTGTGATAAATTGTCCTTCGTGTCCGGTTATGTGGGGTTACTGGGTTATGGGGATAGGGTGGATACGTGGGCTTGGGTAGGGTGCTCTTTCCAAGGGCCGGTGCAGACTCGATGGGCCGAATGGCTTCCTGCACTGAAAATTCTATGATTCTCTGAATTAAATGTGCAGATGCCACAAACAAAGGAACTTTTAATCCTATTTGTAGAGTTCAGTTGAAGTTAGCTAACTCCGGGCAGACTGGGAATAATACTCGTCATATTGATCAGTCTGACCGAGCCTTCAACCACCTGGTAGAGTTCAGCTATTAATTTTGATTCCAGTTCATCATAAAATGATGGCAAGCAGCAGGAAGTATTGCAACGAGAACTGTGAAAACTCTCTCTGTCTGTGTGTCTCTCGCTTTCTGTCTGTGTGTCTCACTCTCTGTTTGTGTGTCTCTCACTCTGTGTCTCTCTGACTCTGTTTTTTTTCAACTACATGTTAGTTAAGGTTAAGTTAAATCTTTAATGCAGAAACTTGATTTTATGCATTGATTGGTGAAGCTGCTGTTCTCTATTCTGCATGTGATCAAAGACGAAGTGTGAAAAACTGCACAGCAGCATAATTTTCTGGGACACTGTTGCTTACATTAGAGTTGGTATCAAGTTGCAAATTGTTGCTACTGTGTTATGTCGGGGCTTTTCACAACAGCTTCATTGCAGTGTTAATGTAAGCCTACTTGTGACAAAGATCATTATATGTATAGATCCAATGGATTTTTATATATTTCTATTTTTTAAAATACAATGGTTGATGAGTTGTCCATTGAAGCCAGGATGTCTCATTATAATATTTTCATAGTTCTCATTGCAATACTTCCTGCTGCTTGCCATCATTTTATGATTAACAACTGAAATCAAAATTAATAGCTGAACTCTACCAGTTGGTTGAAGGCTCAGTTAGACTGATCAATATGACTCTAGTATTATTCCCAGTCTGCCCTGAGTTAGCTAACTTTACCTGAACTCTACAAATGGGATTAAAAGGCTTGCATTTATCTAGCGCAGTTTCCCAAACATTTGGAGCTGTGGAACCCTGAGAACATCGGGGAACCCCCGAACATTCTCATGTCAATGGCTCGTTGTTGATACAATATTGGTATGAACACACAGATCAAATGTAAACATGCCTTTTAAAAAAAATAAATTTAGAGTCCCCAATTCTTTGAACTGTGGAGGGTTAGGGTTAAACTCCAGTTTACCTACCCTGCACCTCTTTGGGTTGTGGGGGTGAGACCCACGCAGACACTGGGAGAATGTACGAACTCCACACGGACAGTGACCCGGGGCCAGGATCGAACCTGAGTCCTCAGCGTCGTGAGGCCCTGGAAACAAGTCTTTTCTAGCGAGATCTATGCACATATTAAGAAATAGAAAGAGGCACAGGGTCACAAATACAATCACCAGCTAAATGGCCCCTCACATTAAACCTCAAGACAAGCCACCCTCCCATAGCTCCTCAACATTAACCGCTGGAAATCTGGTGGTAATTGAAAAGTTCTCTTATTAAAAAGATACTTGCTGCCCCTTAATCGGAAAAATTGAAGAAAAAAATTAAATGTAAAAAGACACACTTGTGTCTTAGCTTTTGTCATTTTTAATGTGAGGAGTGATGCCGGAAAGGTGATTCTCGTATTGGTCACAAGCACCATTGGTCTCTCACTCACCTCTCTGTCTGTGTCTCTCTCATCATGGAATGTACAGTGCAGAAGGAGGCCATTTGGCCCATCAAGTCTGCACCAGCTCTTGGAAAGAGCACCCTACTTAAGCCCTCGCCTCCACCCTAACCCTGTACACAACCTATCCTTTTTGGACACGAAGGGGCAATTTAGCATGGCCAATCCACCTAACCTGCACATCTTTGGTCTGTGGGAGGAAACCGGAGCACCTGGAGGAAACCTACACAGGCACGGGAGAAAGTGCAAACTCCACTGAGACAGTCACCCAAGGCCGGAATTGAACACTGGAGCTGTAAGGCAGCAGTGCTAACCACTGTGCTACCGTGCCGCCCATCTGTGTGTCTCTCTGTCTGTGTGTCTCTCTGTCTGTGTGTCTCTCTGTCTGTGTGTCTCTCTGTCTGTGTGTCTCTCTGTCTGTGTCTCTCTCTGTCTGTGTCTCTCTCTGTCTGTGTCTCTCTCTGTCTGTGTCTCTCTCTGTCTGTGTCACTCTCTGTCTGTGTCACTCTCTGTCTGTGTCACTCTCTGTCTGTGTCACTCTCTGTCTGTGTGTCTCTGTCTGTGTGTCTCTCCCACCCGGTGTGTCTCTCCCACCCGGTGTGTCTCTCCCACCCGGTGTGTCTCTCCCACCCGGTGTGTCTCTCCCACCCGGTGTGTCTCTCCCACCCGGTGTGTCTCACTCTCGGTGTGTCTCTCCCTCTCTCACTCTCTGTGTGTCTCTCCCTGTCTCACTCTCTGTGTGTCTCTCCCTCTCTCACTCTCTGTTTCTGTGTGTCTCTCCCTCTCTCACTCTCTGTTTCTGTGTCTCTCTCCCTCTCTGTTTCTGTGTGTCTCTCGCTCTCACTCTCTGTTTCTGTGTGTCTCTCACGCTCTCACTCTCTGTTTCTGTGTGTCTCTCACGCTCTCACTCTCTGTTTCTGTGTGCCGCTCTCTGTTTCTGTGTGCCGCTCTCTGTTTCTGTGTGCCGCTCTCTGTTTCTGTGTGCCGCTCTCTGTTTCTGTGTGCCGCTCTCTGTTTCTGTGTGCCGCTCTCTGTTTCTGTGTGCCGCTCTCTGTTTCTGTGTGCCGCTCTCTGTTTCTGTGTGCCTCTCTCTGTTTCCCCCAAATCTCGCGCGTGCTCGCCCCCATCCCCCATCTTGCGCGTGCTTGCCCCGCCCCTCCCCTCCCCCATCTCTCGCGCGCTCGCCCCGCCCCTCCCCCATCTCACGCGTGCTTGTCCCTCTTCCCCCCCCCCCATCTCGCGCGTGCCCGTCCCTCTTCCCCCCCCCCCATCTCGCGCGTGCTCGTCCCTCCCCCATCTCGCGCGTGCTCGTTCCCCCCCAATCTCGCGCGTGCTCGTCCCTCCCCCCCCCCCCCAAATCTCGCGCGTGCTCGTCCCTCCCCCCCATCTCGCGCGTGCTCGTCTCCCCCCCCCCCATCTCGCGCGTGCTCGTCTCCCCCCCCCCCATCTCGCGCGTGCTCGTCTCCCCCCCCCCCCCATCTCGCGCGTGCTCGTCTCCCCCCCCCCCCATCTCGCGCGTGCTCGTCTCCCCCCCCCGCATCTCGCGCGTGCTCGTCTCCCCCCCCCCCATCTCGCACGTGCTCGTCTCCCCCCCCCCCCCCCATCTCGCACGTGCTCGTCTCCCCCCCCCCCCATCTCGCGCGTGCTCGTCTCCCCCCCCCCCCATCTCGCGCGTGCTCGCCCCCCCCCCCCCCATCTCGCGCGTGCTCGCCCCCCCCCCATCTCGCGCGTGCTCGTCCCCCCCCCCATCTCGCGCGTGCTCGTCCCCCCCCCCATCTCGCGCGTGCTCGTCCCCCCCCCCATCTCGCGCGTGCTCGTCCCCCCCCCATCTCGCGCGTGCTCGTCCCCCCCCCCCCCCATCTCGCGCGTGCTCGTCCCCCCCCCCCCATCTCGCGTGTGCTCGTCCCCCCCCCCCCCATCTCGCGCGTGCTGGTCTCTCCTCCCCCCCCCATCTCGCGCGTGCTGGTCTCTCCTCCCCCCCCCCCCCCCCCCCCCCATCTCGCGCGTGCTCGTCCCTCTCTCTCTTCCCCCCCCATCTCGCGCGTGCTCCCCCCCCCCCATCTCGCGTGTGCTTATCCCTCCCCCCCCCCATCTCGCGTGTGCTTGTCCCTCACCCCCCCCATCTCGCGTGTGCTCGTCCGCCACCCCCATCTCGCGCGTGCTCGTCCCTCTCTTCCCCCCCCCCCCCCCCAAGCTCGCGCGTTCTCGTCCCTCTCTCTTCCCCCCCCCCCCCCCAGCTCGCGCGTGCTCGTCCCTCTCTTCCCCCCCCTCACCCCCCCACATCTCGCGCGTGCTCGTCCCTCTCTTTCCCCCCCCCCATCTCGCGCGTGCTTGTCCCTCCCCCTTCTCGCGCGTGCCCCCCCCAAATCTCGCGCGTGCTTCCCCCCCTCCCCCCCCCATCTCGCGCGTGCTCGTCCCTCCCCCCCATCTCGCGCGTGCTCGTCCCTCCCCCCTCCCATCTCGCGCGTGCTCGTCCCCTCCCCCCTCCCATCTCGCGCGTGTTCGTCCCTCCCCCCTCCCATCTCGCGCGTGCTCGTCCCTCCCCCTCCCAACTCGCGCGTGCTCGTCCCTCCTCCCCATCTCGCGCGTGCTCGTCCCTCTCCCCCCCCCCATCACGCGCGTGCTCGTCCCTCCCCCATCACGCGCGTGCTCGTCCCTCTCCCCCCCCCCCCCCATCACGCGCGTGCTCGTCCCTCCCCCCCATCACGCGCGTGCTCGTCCCTCCCCCATCACGCGCGTGCTCGTCCCTCCCCCATCACGCGCGTGCTCGTCCCTCCCCCATCACGCGCGTGCTCGTCCCTCCCCCATCACGCGCGTGCTCGTCCCTCCCCCATCACGCGCGTGCTCGTCCCTCCCCCATCACGCGCGTGCTCGTCCCTCCCCCATCACGCGCGTGCTCGTCCCTCCCCCATCACGCGCGTGCTCGTCCCTCCCCCATCACGCGCGTGCTCGTCCCTCCCCCATCACGCGCGTGCTCGTCCCTCCCCCATCACGCGCGTGCTCGTCCCTCCCCCATCACGCGCGTGCTCGTCCCTCCCCCATCACGCGCGTGCTCGTCCCTCCCCCATCACGCGCGTGCTCGTCCCTCCCCCATCACGCGCGTGCTCGTCCCTCCCCCATCACGCGCGTGCTCGTCCCTCCCCCATCACGCGCGTGCTCGTCCCTCCCCCATCACGCGCGTGCTCGTCCCTCCCCCATCACGCGCGTGCTCGTCCCTCCCCCATCACGCGCGTGCTCGTCCCTCCCCCATCACGCGCGTGCTCGTCCCTCCCCCATCACGCGCGTGCTCGTCCCTCCCCCATCACGCGCGTGCTCGTCCCTCCCCCATCACGCGCGTGCTCGTCCCTCCCCCATCACGCGCGTGCTCGTCCCTCCCCCATCACGCGCGTGCTCGTCCCTCCCCCATCACGCGCGTGCTCGTCCCTCCCCCATCACGCGCGTGCTCGTCCCTCCCCCATCACGCGCGTGCTCGTCCCTCCCCCATCACGCGCGTGCTCGTCCCTCCCCCATCACGCGCGTGCTCGTCCCTCCCCCATCACGCGCGTGCTCGTCCCTCCCCCATCACGCGCGTGCTCGTCCCTCCCCCATCACGCGCGTGCTCGTCCCTCCCCCATCACGCGCGTGCTCGTCCCTCCCCCATCACGCGCGTGCTCGTCCCTCCCCCATCACGCGCGTGCTCGTCCCTCCCCCATCACGCGCGTGCTCGTCCCTCCCCCATCACGCGCGTGCTCGTCCCTCCCCCATCACGCGCGTGCTCGTCCCTCCCCCATCACGCGCGTGCTCGTCCCTCCCCCATCACGCGCGTGCTCGTCCCTCCCCCATCACGCGCGTGCTCGGCCCTCCCCCATCACGCGCGTGCTCGGCCCTCCCCCATCACGCGCGTGCTCGGCCCTCCCCCATCACGCGCGTGCTCGGCCCTCCCCCATCACGCGCGTGCTCGGCCCTCCCCCATCACGCGCGTGCTCGGCCCTCCCCCATCACGCGCGTGCTCGGCCCTCCCCCATCACGCGCGTGCTCGTCCCTCCCCCATCACGCGCGTGCTCGTCCCTCCCCCATCACGCGCGTGCTCGTCCCTCCCCCATCACGCGCGTGCTCGTCCCTCCCCCATCACGCGCGTGCTCGTCCCTCCCCCATCTCGCGCGTGCTCGTCCCTACCCCCCCATCTCACGCGTGCTCGTCCCTACCCCCCCATCTCACGCGTGCTCGTCCCTCCCCCCCATCTCACGCGTGCTCGTCCCTCCCCCCCCATCTCACGCGTGCTCGTCCCTCCCCCCCTCCATCTCGCGCGTGCTCGTCCCTCCCCCCCCTCCATCTCGCGCGTGCTCGTCCCTCCCCCCCTCCATCTCGCGCGTGCTCGTCCCTCCCCCCCTCCATCTCGCGCGTGCTCGTCCCTCCCCCCCCGATCTCGCGCGTGCTCGTCCGCACCCCCCCCGATCTCGTGCGTGCTCGTCCCTCTCTCCTCCCCCCCCTTACTTGCGAGTGCTCCCCCCTCCCCCCCCCCCAATCTCGCGCGTGCTCGTCCCTCCCCCCCCTCCATCTCGCGCGTGCTCGTCCCTCCCCCCCTCCATCTCGCGCGTGCTCGTCCCTCCCCCCCTCCATCTCGCGCGTGCTCGTCCCTCCCCCCCCGATCTCGCGCGTGCTCGTCCGCACCCCCCCCGATCTCGTGCGTGCTCGTCCCTCTCTCCTCCCCCCCCTTACTTGCGAGTGCTCCCCCCTCCCCCCCCCCCAATCTCGCGCGTGCTCGTCCCTCTCTTCCCCCCCCACCCCCCCCAGCTCGCGCGTGGTCGTCCCTCTTCCCCCCCCCCCACCCAGCTCGCGCGTGCTCGTCCCTCTCCCCCCCCCCCCCCCCCCCATCTCGCACGTGCTCGTCCCTCTCTCTTCTCCCCCCCACCCCATCTCGCGCGTGCTTGTCCCCCCCCCGCTCCCCATCCCGCGCGTGCTCGTCCCTCTTTCCACCCCCCCCTTCCCGCGCGTGCTTGTCCCCCCCCCCCCCCCCCCCCCCATCTCGCGCATGCTCGGCCCTCACCCCCATCTCGCGCGTGCTCGTCCCTCCCCCCCCAGCTCGCGCGTGCTCGTCCCTCTCCCCCCCCCCCCCCATCTCGCACGTGCTCGTCCCTCTCTCTTCCCCCCACCCCATCTCGCGCGTGCTTGTTCCCCCCCCCCCGCTCCCCATCCCGCGCGTGCTCGTCCCTCTTTCCACCCCCCCCCTTCCCGCGCGTGCTTGTCCCCCCCCCCATCTCGCGCATGCTCGGCCCTCCCCCCCCCCATCTCGCGCGTGCTCGTCCCTCCCCCCCCATCTCGCGCGTGCTCGTCCCCCCCCCCCCCATCTCGCGCGTGCTCGTCCCTCCCCCCCCATCTCGCGCGTGCTCGTCCCTCCCCCCCCCATCTCGCGCGTGCTCGTCCCTCCCCCCCCCATCTCGCGCGTGCTCGTCTCCCCCCCCCCCCCATCTCGCGCGTGCTCGTCCGTCCCCCCCCATCTCGCGCGTGCTCGTCCCCGTCCCCCCCCCCACTTCTCGCGCGTGCTCGTCCCCGTCCCCCCCCATCTCGCGCGTGCTCGTCGTCCCCCCCCCCATCTCGCGCATGCTCGGCCCTCCCCCCCCCCATCTCGCGCGTGCTCGTCCCTCCCCCCCCCCATCTCGCGCGTGCTCGTCCCCCCCCCCCATCTCGCGCGTGCTCGTCCCTCCCCCCCCCCATCTCGCGCGTGCTCGTCCCTCCCCCCCCCATCTCGCGCGTGCTCGTCCCTCCCCCCCCCCCATCTCGCGCGTGCTCGTCCCCCCCCCCCCCATCTCGCGCGTGCTCGTCCGTCCGCCCCCATCTCGCGCGTGCTCGTCCCCGTCCCCCCCCCCACTTCTCGCGCGTGCTGGTCCCCCCCCCCCCCATCTCGCGCGTGCTCGTCGTCCCCCCCCCCATCTCGCGCGTGCTGGTCTCTTCCCCCCCCCCCCCCCCCCATCTCGCGCGTGCTCGTCCCTCCTCCCCCCCCCCCCATCTCGCGCGTGCTCGTCCCTCCCCCCCCCCAATCTCGCGCGTGCCCGTCCCTCCCCCCCCCCCCCCCCATCTCGCGTGTGCTTATCCCTCCCCCTCCCATCTCGCGTGTGCTTGTCCCTCACACCCCCCCATCTCGCGCGTGCTCGTCCGCCGCCCCCATCTCGCGCGTGCTCGTCCTTCTCTCCCCACCCCATCTCGCGCGTGCTCGTCCCTCTCTCTTTCCCCCCCCCCCCAGCTCGCGCGTGCTCGTCCCTCTCTTTCCCCCCCCCCATCTCGCGCGTGCTTGTCCCTCCCCCTTCTCGCGCGTGCTTGTCCCTCCCCCTTCTCGCGCGTGCTTCCCCCCTCCCCCCCCATCTCGCGCGTGCTCGTCCCTCCCCCCCCATCTCGCGCGTGCTCGTCCCTCCCCCCCCATCTCGCGCGTGCTCGTCCCTCCCCCCCCATCTCGCGCGTGCTCGTCCCTCCCCCCCCATCTCGCGCGTGCTCGTCCCTCCCCCCCCCCCATCTCGCGCGTGCTCGTCCCTCCCCTTCTCGCGCGTGCTCGTCCGCCCCATCCCCCATCACGCGCGTGCTCGTCCCTCCCCCATCACGCGCGTGCTCGTCCCTCCCCCATCTCGCGCGTGCTCGTCCCTACCCCCCCATCTCACGCGTGCTCGTCCCTACCCCCCATCTCACGCGTGCTCGTCCCTCCCCCCCATCTCACGCGTGCTCGTCCCTCCCCCCCTCCATCTCGCGCGTGCTCGTCCCTCCCCCCCTCCATCTCGCGCGTGCTCGTCCCTCCCCCCCTCCATCTCGCGCGTGCTCGTCCCTCCCCCCCCGATCTCGCGCGTGCTCGTCCGCACCCCCCCCCCATCTCGCGCGTGCTCGTCCCTCTCTCCTCCCCCCCCCAATCTTGTGCGTGCTCGTCCCTCTCTCCTCCCCCCCCCTTACTTGCGAGTGCTCCCCCCTCCCCCCCCCCCCAATCTCGCGCGTGCTCGTCCCTCTCTTCCCCCCCCACCCCCCCCAGCTCGCGCGTGGTCGTCCCTCTTCCCCCCCCCCCCACCCAGCTCGCGCGTGCTCGTCCCTCTCCCCCCCCCCCCCCCCATCTCGCACGTGCTCGTCCCTCTCTCTTCTCCCCCCCACCCCATCTCGCGCGTGCTTGTCCCCCCCCCGCTCCCCATCCCGCGCGTGCTCGTCCCTCTTTCCACCCCCCCCTTCCCGCGCGTGCTTGTCCCCCCCCCCCCCCCATCTGGCGCATGCTCGGCCCTCACCCCCATCTCGCGCGTGCTCGTCCCTCCCCCCCCAGCTCGCGCGTGCTCGTCCCTCTCCCCCCCCCCCCCCCCCATCTCGCACGTGCTCGTCCCTCTCTCTTCTCCCCCCCACCCCATCTCGCGCGTGCTTGTTCCCCCCCCCCCGCTCCCCATCCCGCGCGTGCTCGTCCCTCTTTCCACCCCCCCCCTTCCCGCGCGTGCTTGTCCCCCCCCCCATCTCGCGCATGCTCGGCCCTCCCCCCCCCCATCTCGCGCGTGCTCGTCCCTCCCCCCCCCATCTCGCGCGTGCTCGTCCCCCCCCCCCATCTCGCGCGTGCTCGTCCCTCCCCCCCCATCTCGCGCGTGCTCGTCCCTCCCCCCCCCCCATCTCGCGCGTGCTCGTCCCTCCCCCCCCCATCTCGCGCGTGCTCGTCCCTCCCCCCCCCCCATCTCGCGCGTGCTCGTCTCCCCCCCCCCCATCTCGCGCGTGCTCGTCCGTCCCCCCCCATCTCGCGCGTGCTCGTCCCCGTCCCCCCCCCCACTTCTCGCGCGTGCTCGTCCCCGTCCCCCCCCATCTCGCGCGTGCTCGTCGTCCCCCCCCATCTCGCGCATGCTCGGCCCTCCCCCCCCCCATCTCGCGCGTGCTCGTCCCTCCCCCCCCCCATCTCGCGCGTGCTCGTCCCCCCCCCCATCTCGCGCGTGCTCGTCCCTCCCCCCCCATCTCGCGCGTGCTCGTCCCTCCCCCCCCCATCTCGCGCGTGCTCGTCCCTCCCCCCCCCCATCTCGCGCGTGCTCGTCCCCCCCCCCCCCATCTCGCGCGTGCTCGTCCGTCCCCCCCCATCTCGCGCGTGCTCGTCCCCGTCCCCCCCCCACTTCTCGCGCATGCTGGTCCCCCCCCCCCCCCCCCATCTCGCGCGTGCTCGTCGTCCCCCCCCCATCTCGCGCGTGCTGGTCTCTCCCCCCCCCCCATCTCGCGCGTGCTCGTCCCTCCTCCCCCCCCCCATCTCGCGCGTGCTCGTCCCTCCCCCCCCCCCCCCAATCTCGCGCGTGCTCGTCCCTCCCCCCCCCCCCCATCTCGCGTGTGCTTATCCCTCCCCCTCCCATCTCGCGTGTGCTTGTCCCTCACACCCCCCCATCTCGCGCGTGCTCGTCCTTCTCTCCCCACCCCATCTCGCGCGTGCTCGTCCCTCTCTCTTTCCCCCCCCCCAGCTCGCGCGTGCTCGTCCCTCTCTTTCCCCCCCCCCATCTCGCGCGTGCTTGTCCCTCCCCCTTCTCGCGCGTGCTTGTCCCTCCCCCTTCTCGCGCGTGCTTCCCCCCTCCCCCCCCATCTCGCGCGTGCTCGTCCCTCCCCCCCCATCTCGCGCGTGCTCGTCCCTCCCCCCCCATCTCGCGCGTGCTCGTCCCTCCCCCCCCATCTCGCGCGTGCTCGTCCCTCCCCCCCATCTCGCGCGTGCTCGTCCCTCCCCCCCCCCCCCATCTCGCGCGTGCTCGTCCCTCCCCTTCTCGCGCGTGCTCGTCCGCCCCATCCCGCGCGTGCTCGTCCGCCCCACCCCCCCCCATCTCGCGCGTGCTCGTCTGCCCCCCCCCCTATCTCGCGCGTGCTCGTCCCTCTTCCCCCCCCCCCCATCTCGCGCGTGCTCGTCCGCCCCCCCCCCGCCCCATCTCGTGCGTGCTCGTCCCTCTTTCCCCCCCCCCCTGATCCCGCGCGTGCTTGTCCCTCTCTCTCCCACCCCCCCCATCTCGCACGTTCTCGTCCCTCTCTCTTCTCTTCTCCCCCCCCCACCTCGCGCGTGCTCGTCACTCTTTCCCCCCCCCCCCCCATCTCGCGCGTCCCTCTCTCCTCCCCACCCCAACTCGCGCGTGCTCGTCCCTCTCTCTCTCCCACCCCCCCCCCCCCGCCCAGCTCGCGCGTGCTCGTCCCTCTCTTCCCTCCCCCCAGCTCGCGCGTGGTCGGCCCTCTCTTTCCCCCCCCCCCCCCACAATCTCGAGCGTGCTCGTCCCTCTCTTCCCACCCCCCCATGTTGCGCGTGCTCGTCCCTCTCTTTCTCCCCCCCCCATCTCTCGCGTGCTCGTCCCTCCCCCCCCATCTCGCGCGTGCTCGTCCCTCCCCCTCCCATCTCGCGCGTGCTCGTCCCTCCCCCTCTCATCTCGCGCGTGCTCGTCCCTCCCCCTCCCATCTCGCGCGTGCTCGTCCCTCCCCCTCCCATCTCGCGCGTGCTCATCCCTCCCCCTCCCATCTCGCGCGTGCTCGTCCCTCCCCCTCCCATCTCGCGCGTGCTCGTCCCTCCCCCTCCCATCTCGCGCGTGCTCGTCCCTCCCCCCCATCTTGCGCGTGCTCGTCCCTCCCCCCCATCTTGCGCGTGCTCGTCCCTCCCCCCCATCTCGCGCGTGCTCGTCCCTCCACCCCCCCCATCTCGCGCGTGCTCGTCCCTCCCCCCCCATCTCGCGCGTGCTCGTCCCCCACCCCCCATCTCGCGCGTGCTCGTCCCTCCCCCCCATCTCGCGCGTGCTCGTCCCTCCCCCCCCATCTCGCGCGTGCTCGTCCCTCCCCCCCATCTCGCGCGTGCTCGTCCCTCCCCCCCATCTCGCGCGTGCTCGTCCCTCCCCCCCATCTCGCGCGTGCTCGTCCCTCCCCCCCATCTCGCGCGTGCTCGTCCCTCCCCCCCCATCTCGCGCGTGCTCGTCCCTCCCCCCCATCTCGCGCGTGCTCGTCCCTCCCCCCCATCTCGCGCGTGCTCGTCCCTCCCCCCCATCTCGCGCGTGCTCGTCCCTCCCCCCCATCTCGCGCGTGCTCGTCCCTCCCCCCCATCTCGCGCGTGCTCGTCCCTCCCCCCCATCTCGCGCGTGCTCGTCCCTCCCCCATCTCACGCGTGCTCGTCCCTCCCCCCCCATCTCGCACGTGCTCGTCCCTCCCCCCCATCTCGCGCGTGCTCGTCCCTCCCCCCCATTTCGCGCGTGCTCGTCCCTCCCCCCCATCTCGCGCGTGCTCGTCCCTCCCCATCTCGCGCGTGCTCGTCCCTCCCCCCCAACTCGCGCGTGCTCGTCCCTCCCCCTCCCATCTCGCGCGTGCTCGTCCCTCCCCCTCCCATCTCGCGCGTGCTCGTCCCTCCCCCTCCCATCTCGCGCGTGCTCGTCCCTCCCCCTCCCATCTCGCGCGTGCTCGTCCCTCCCCCTCCCATCTCGCGCGTGCTCGTCCCTCCCCCTCCCATCTCGCGCGTGCTCGTCCCTCCCCCCCCCATCTTGCGCGTGCTCGTCCCTCCCCTCCCATCTTGCGCGTGCTCGTCCCTCACCCCCATCTCGCGCGTGCTCGTCCCTCCCCCTCCCCCCCCATCTCGCGCGTGCTCGGCCCTCCCCCCCATCTCGAGCGTGCTCCCCCCCTCCCCCCCCCCATCTCGAGCGTGCTCCCCCTCCCCCCCCCCATCTCGAGCGTGCTCCCCCCTCCCCCCCATCTTGCGCGTGCTCGTCCCTCCCCCCACATCTCGCGCGTGCTCATCCCTCCCCCCCATCTCGCGCGTGCTCGTTCCCCCCCCCATCTCGCTCGTGCTCGTCTCCCCCCCATCTCGCGCGTGCTCGTCTCCCCCCCCATCTCGCGCGTGCTCGCTCTCCCCCCATCTCGCGCGTGCTCGTCCCCCCCCCCATCTCGCGCGTGCTCGTCCCTCCCCCCCCCAACTCGCGCGTGCTCGTCCCTCCTCCCCCATCCCGCGCGTGCTCGTCCCTCTTTCCACCCCCCCCCTTCCCGCGCGTGCTTGTCCCCCCCCCCATCTCGCGCATGCTCGGCCCTCCCCCCCCCATCTCGCGCGTGCTCGTCCCTCCCCCCCCCATCTCGCGCGTGCTCGTCCCCCCCCCCCATCTCGCGCGTGCTCGTCCCTCCCCCCCCCCCATCTCGCGCGTGCTCGTCCCTCCCCCCCCCATCTCGCGCGTGCTCGTCCCTCCCCCCCCCATCTCGCGCGTGCTCGTCCCTCCCCCCCCCCATCTCGCGCGTGCTCGTCCCCCCCCCCATCTCGCGCGTGCTCGTCCCCGCCCCCCCCCCACTTCTCGCGCGTGCTGGTCCCCCCCCCCCATATCTCGCGCGTGCTCGTCGTCCCCCCCCCATCTCGCGCGTGCTGGTCTCTCCCCCCCCCCCCCATCTCGCGCGTGCTCGTCCCTCCTCCCCCCCCCCATCTCGCGCGTGCTCGTCCCTCCCCCCCCCCCAATCTCGCGCGTGCTCGTCCCTCCCCCCCCCCCATCTCGCGTGTGCTTATCCCTCCCCCTCCCATCTCGCGTGTGCTTGTCCCTCACACCCCCCCATCTCGCGCGTGCTCGTCCGCCGCCCCCATCTCGCGCGTGCTCGTCCTTCTCTCCCCACCCCATCTCGCGCGTGCTCGTCCCTCTCTCTTCCCCCCCCCCCCCTAGCTCGCGCGTGCTCGTCCCTCTCTTTCCCCCCCCCCATCTCGCGCGTGCTTGTCCCTCCCCCTTCTCGCGCGTGCTTCCCCCCCTCCCCCCCCATCTCGCGCGTGCTCGTCCCTCCCCCCATCTCGCGCGTGCTCGTCCCTCCCCCCCCATCTCGCGCGTGCTCGTCCCTCCCCCCCCCATCTCGCGCGTGCTCGTCCCTCCCCCCCATCTCGCGCGTGCTCGTCCCTCCCCCCCCCCCCCCCATCTCGCGCGTGCTCGTCCCTCCCCTTCTCGCGCGTGCTCGTCCGCCCCATCCCCCATCCCGCGCGTGCTCGTCCGCCCCACCCCCCCCCATCTCGCGCGTGCTCGTCTGCCCCCCCCCCCCCCTATCTCGCGCGTGCTCGTCCCTCTTCCCCCCCCCCCCATCTCGCGCGTGCTCGTCCGCCCCCCCCCGCCCCATCTCGTGCGTGCTCGTCCCTCTTTCCCCCCCCCCTGATCCCGCGCGTGCTTGTCCCTCTCTCTCCCACCCCCCCCATCTCGCACGTTCTCGTCCCTCTCTCTTCTCTTCCCCCCCCCCACCTCGCGCGTGCTCGTCACTCTTTCCCCCCCCCCCCATCTCGCGCGTCCCTCTCTCCTCCCCACCCCAACTCGCGCGTGCTCGTCCCTCTCTCTCTCCCACCCCCCCCCCCCCCGCCCAGCTCGCGCGTGCTCGTCCCTCTCTTCCCTCCCCCCAGCTCGCGCGTGGTCGGCCCTCTCTTCCCCCCCCCCCCCCACAATCTCGAGCGTGCTCGTCCCTCTCTTCCCACCCCCCCATGTTGCGCGGGCTCGTCCCTCTCTTTCTCCCCCCCCAATCTCTCGCGTGCTCGTCCCTCCCCCCCCATCTCGCGCGTGCTCGTCCCTCCCCCTCCCATCTCGCGCGTGCTCGTCCCTCCCCTCCCATCTCGCGCGTGCTCGTCCCTCCCCCCTCCCATCTCGCGCGTGCTCGTCCCTCCCCCTCCCATCTCGCGCGTGCTCGTCCCTCCCCCTCCCATCTCGCGCGTGCTCGTCCCTCCCCCTCCCATCTCGCGCGTGCTCGTCCCTCCCCCTCCCATCTCGCGCGTGCTCGTCCCTCCCCCCCATCTTGCGCGTGCTCGTCCCTCCCCCCCATCTTGCGCGTGCTCGTCCCTCCCCCCCATCTCGCGCGTGCTCGTCCCTCCACCCCCCCCATCTCGCGCGTGCTCGTCCCTCCCCCCCCATCTCGCGCGTGCTCGTCCCCCACCCCCCATCTCGCGCGTGCTCGTCCCTCCCCCCCATCTCGCGCGTGCTCGTCCCTCCCCCCCCATCTCGCGCGTGCTCGTCCCTCCCCCCCATCTCGCGCGTGCTCGTCCCTCCCCCCCCATCTCGCGCGTGCTCGTCCCTCCCCCCCATCTCGCGCGTGCTCGTCCCTCCCCCCCATCTCGCGCGTGCTCGTCCCTCCCCCCCCATCTCGCGCGTGCTCGTGCCCTCCCCCCCATCTCGCGCGTGCTCGTCCCTCCCCCCCATCTCGCGCGTGCTCGTCCCTCCCCCCCATCTCGCGCGTGCTCGTCCCTCCCCCCATCTCACGCGTGCTCGTCCCTCCCCCCCCCATCTCGCACGTGCTCGTCCCTCCCCCCCCCATCTCGCTCGTGCTCGTCCCTCCCCCCCCATCTCGCGCGTGCTCGTCCCTCCCCCCCCATCTCGCGCGTGCTCGTCCCTCCCCCATCTCGCGCGTGCTCGTCCCTCCCCCCAACTCGCGCGTGCTCGTCCCTCCCCCTCCCATCTCGCGCGTGCTCGTCCCTCCCCCTCCCATCTCGCGCGTGCTCGTCCCTCCCCCTCCCATCTCGCGCGTGCTCGTCCCTCCCCCTCCCATCTCGCGCGTGCTCGTCCCTCCCCTCCCATCTCGCGCGGTGCTCGTCCCTCCCCCTCCCATCTCGCGCGTGCTCGTCCCTCCCCCCCCCATCTTGCGCGTGCTCGTCCCTCCCCTCCCATCTTGCGCGTGCTCGTCCCTCACCCCCATCTCGCGCGTGCTCGTCCCTCCCCCTCCCCCCCCATCTCGCGCGTGCTCGGCCCTCCCTCCCATCTCGAGCGTGCTCCCCCCTCCCCCCCCCATCTCGAGCGTGCTCCCCCTCCCCCCCCATCTCGAGCGTGCTCCCCCCTCCCCCCCCATCTTGCGCGTGCTCGTCCCTCCCCCCACATCTCGCGCGTGCGCGTCCTCCCCCCACATCTCGCGCGTGCTCATCCCTCCCCCCATCTCGCGCGTGCTCGTTCCCCCCCCATCTCGCTCGTGCTCGTCTCCCCCCCATCTCGCGCGTGCTCGTCTCCCCCCCATCTCGCGCGTGCTCGTCTCCCCCCCCATCTCGCGCGTGCTCGTCCCCCCCCCCATCTCGCGCGTGCTCGTCCCTCCCCCCCCAACTCGCGCGTGCTCGTCCCTCCTCCCCCATCTCGCGCGTGCTCGTCCCTCCCCCCCCCCCCATCACGCGCGTGCTCGTCCTCCCCTCCCCCCCATCTTGCGCGTGCTCGTCCTCCCCCCCCATATCTCGCGCGTGCTCGTCCCTCCCCTACCCCCCCATCTCGCGCGTGCTCGTCCCTCCCCCCCATCTCGCGCGTGCTCGCCCCCTCCCCCCATCTCGCGCGTGCTCGTCCCTCCCCCCCATCTCGCGCGTGCTCGTCCCTCCCCCATCTCACGCGTGCTCGTCCCTCCCCCCCCCATCTCTCGCGTGCTCGTCCTCCCTTCCCACCATCTCGCGCGTGCTCGGCCCTCCCCCCCATCTCGCGCGTGCTCGTCCCTCCCCCCCCCCCCATCTCGCGCGTGCTCGTCCCTCCCCCCCCCATCTCGCGCGTGCCCGACCCTCCCCCATCTCGCGCGTGCTCGTCCCTCCCCCCACCAATCTCGCGCGTGCTCGTCCCTCCCGCCCCCCCCATCTCGCGCGTGCTCGTCCCTCCCCCCCATCTCGCGCGTGCTCGTCCCTCCCCCCCCATCTCGCGCGTGCTCGTCCCTCCCCCCCATCTCGCGCGTGCTCGTCCCTCCCCCCCATCTCGCACGTGCTCGTCCCTCCCCATCTCGCGCGTGCCCGTCCCTCCCCCCCCATCGTCGCGCGTGCTCGTCCCTCCCCCCCCCAATCTCGCGCGTGCTCGCCCTCCCCCCCCCCCCCCATCTCGCGCGTGCTCGTCCCTCCCCCATCTCGCGCGTGCTCGTCCCTCCCCATCTCGCGCGTGCTCGCCCCCCCCCCATCTCGCGCGTGCTCGCCCCCCCCCCCCATCTCGCGCGTGCTCGTCCCTCCCCCCCCCATCTCGCGCGTGCTCGTCCCTCCCCCCCCCCATCTCGCCGGGCTCGTCCCTCCCCCCCCCATCTCGCGCGTGCTCGGTCCCTCCCCCATCTCGCGCGTGGCTCGTCCCTCCCCCCCCCATCTCGCGCGTGCTCGTCCCTCCCCATCTCGCGCGTGCTCGTCCCTCCACCCCCACCTCGCGCGTGCTCGTCCCTCCCCCCCACCTCGCGCGTGCTCGTCCTCCCCCCCATCTCGCGCGTGCTCGTCCCTCCCCCCCATCTCGCGCGTGCTCGTCCCTCCCCCCCCATCTCGCGCGTGCTCATCCCTCCCCCCCATCTCGCGCCGTGCTCGTCCCTCCCCCCCATCTCGCGCGGGCTCGTCCCTCCCCCATCTCGCGCGTGCTCGTCCCTCCCCCCATCTCGCGCGTGCTCGTCCCTCCACCTCCACCACACGCGTGCTCGTCCTCCCCCCCACCTCGCGCGTGCTCGTCCCTCCCCCCCCATCTCGCGCGTGCTCGTCCCTCCCCCCCATCTCGCGCGTGCTCGTCCCTCCCCATCTCGCGCGTGCTCGTCCCTCCCCCATCTCGCGCGTGCTCGTCCCTCCCCCATCTCGCGTGTGCTCATCCCTCCCCCCCATCTCGCGCGTGCTCGTCCCTCCCCCCCATCTCGCGCGTGCTCGTCCCTCCCCCATCTCGCGCGTGCTCGTCCCTCCCCCATCTCGCGCGTGCTCGTCCCTCCACCTCCACCTCGCGCGTGCTCGTCCCTCCCCCCCACCTCGCGCGTGCTCGTCCCTCCCCCCCATCTCGCGCGTGCTCGTCCCCCCCCCCCCATCTCGCGCGTGCTCGTCCCTCCCCCATCTCGCGTGTGCTCATCCCTCCCCCCCCATCTCGCGCGTGCTCGTCCCTCCCCCCCATCTCGCGCGTGCTCGTCCCTCCCCCCCCCCCCATCTCGCGCGTGCTCGTCCCTCCCTCCCCCCCCATCTCGCGCGTGCTCGTCCCTTCCTCCCCATCTCGCGCGTGCTCGTCCCTCCCCCCCCCATCTCGCGCGTGCTCGTCCCTCCCCCCCATCTCGCGCGTGCTCGTCCCTCCCCCCCCCAATCTCGCGCGTGCTCGTCCCTCCCCCCCCCCCAATCTCGCGCGTGCTCGTCCCTCCCCCCCCCCAATCTCGCGCGTGCTCGTCCCTCCCCCCCCCCATCTCGCGGCGTGCGCGTCCCGCCCCCCCCCCCCATCTCGCGCGTGCCCGTCCCTCCCCCCCCCCATCTCGCGCGTGCTCGTCCCGCCCCCCCATCTCGCTCGTGCTCGTCCCTCCCCCCCATCTCGCGCGTGCTCGTCCCTCCCCCATCTCGCGCGTGCCCGTCCCTTCCCCATCTCGCGCGTGCCCGTCCCTCCCCCATCTCGCGCGTGCCCGTCCCTCCCCCACTCGCGCGTGCCCGTCCCTCCCCCCATCTCGCGCAGAGCCCGTACCTCCTCCCCCCCCCCCCCCATCTCGCGCGTGCTCGTCCCTCCCCCCCATCTCGCGCGTGCTCGTCCCTCCCTTCCCCCCCATCTCGCGCGTGCTCGTCCCTCCCCCCCATCTCTCGCGTGCTCGTCCCTCCCCCCCATCTCTCGCGTGCTCGTCCCTCCCCCCCCATCTCGCGCGTGCCCGTCCCTCCCCCCCCATCTCGCGCGTGCTCGTCCCTCCCCCCCATCTCGCGCGTGCTCGTCCCTCCCCCCCATCTCGCGCGTGCTCGTCCCTCCCCCCATCTCGCGCGTGCTCGTCCCTCCCCATCTCGCGCGTGCTCGCCCCTCCCCCCCATCTCGCGCGTGCTCGTCCCTCCCCCCCCCCCCCAATCTCGCGCGTGCTCGGCCCTCCCCACCCCCCCCCATCTCGCGCGTGCTCGTCCCTCCACCATCTCGCGCGTGCTCGGCCCTCCCCCATCTCGCGCGTGCTCGTCCCTCCCCCATCTCGCGCGTGCTCGT
This sequence comes from Scyliorhinus torazame, assembly GCF_047496885.1. Taxonomy (NCBI): domain Eukaryota; kingdom Metazoa; phylum Chordata; class Chondrichthyes; order Carcharhiniformes; family Scyliorhinidae; genus Scyliorhinus; species Scyliorhinus torazame. Next base: position 53,171,879 of record NC_092712.1, read on the forward strand.
CCCTCCCCCATCTCGCGCGTGCTCGTCCCTCCCCCATCTCGCGCGTGCTCGTCCCTCCCCCCCCATCTCGCGCGTGGCTCGTCCCTCCCCCCCATCTCGCGCGTGCTCGTCCTCCCCCATCTCGCGCGTGCTCGTCCCTCTCCCATCTCGCGCGTGCTCGTCCCTCCCCCCCCATCTCGCGCGTGCTCGTCCCTCCCCCATCTCGCGCGTGCTCGTCCCTCCCCCCATCTTGCGCGTGCTCGTCCCTCCCCCCCATCTCGGCGCGTGCTCGTCCCTCCCCCCCATCTCGCGCGTGCTCGTCCCTCCCCCCCATCTCGCGCGGTGCTCGTCCCTCCCCCATCTCGCGCGTGCTCGCCCCACCCATCTCGCGCGTGCTCGTCCTCCCCCCCATTCGCGCGTGCTCGTCCCTCCCCCCCCCCATTTCGCGCGTGCTCGTTCCTCCCCCCCATCTCGTGCGTGCTCGTCCCTCCCCCATCTCGCGCGTGCTCGTCCTCCCCCATCTCGCGCGTGCTCGTCCCTCCCCCATCTCGCGCGTGCTCGTCCCTCCCCCCCCATCTCGCGCGTGCTCGTCCCTCCCCCCCATCTCGCGCGTGCTAGTCCCTCCCCCCCATCTCGCGCGTGAGCTCGTCCCTCTCTCCCCCATCCATCTCGCGCGTGCTCGTCCCCATCCCCCCGTCTCGCACGTGCTCGTCCTTCCCCCCCATCTCGCCCGTGCTTGCCCTCCCTCCCCCCCCCCAATCTCGCGCGTGCTCGTCCCTCCCCCCCCCCATCTCGCGCGTGCTCGTCCCTCCCCCCCCATCTCTCGCGTGCTCGTCCCTCCCCCCCCATCTCGCGCGTGCTCGCCCCTCCCCCATCTCGCGCGTGCCCGGCCCTCCCCCATCTCGCGCGTGCCCGTCCTCCCCCCATCTCGCGCGTGCCCGTCCCTCCCCCCCATCTCGCGCGTGCTCGTCCCTCCCCCATCTCGCGCGTGCTCGTCCCTCCCACAACCCCCCATCTCGCGCGTGCTCATCCCTCCCTTCCCCCCATCTCGCGCGTGCTCGTCCCTCCCCCCCATCTCGCGCGTGCTCGTCCCTCCCCCCACATCTCGCGCGTGCTCGTCCCTCCCCCCCATCTCGCGCGTGCTCGTCCCTCCCCCCCATCTCGCGCGTGCCCGTCCCTCCCCCCCATCTCGCGCGTGCCCGTCCCTCCCCCCCATCTCGCGCGTGCTCGTCCCTCCCCCCCATCTCGCGCGTGCTCGTCCTCCCACAACCCCCATCTCGCGCGTGCTCATCCCTCCCTTCCCCCCATCTCGCGCGTGCTCGTCCCTCCCCCCCCAGCTCGCGCGTGCTCGTCCCTCCCCCCCCATCTCGCGCGTGCTCGGTCCCTCCCCCCATCTCGCGCGTGCTCGTCCCTCCCCCCCCCCATCTCGCGCGTGCTCGTCCCTCCCCCCCCCCATCTCGCGCGTGCTTCCCCCTCCCCCCCATCTCGCGCGTGCTCGTCCCCCCCCCCGCCCCCCCCATCTCGCGCGTGCTCGTCCCCCCCCGCCCCCCCATCTCGCGCGTGCTCGTCCCCCCCCCGCCCCCCCATCTTGCGCGTGCTCGTCCTCCCCCCCCATCTCGCGCGTGCTCGTCCCTCCCCCCCCATCTCGCGCGTGCTCGTCCCTCCCCCCCCCCCCCCATCTCGCGCGTGCTCGTCCCTCACCCCCCATCTCGCGCGTGCTCGTCCCTCCCCATCTCGCGCGAGCTCGTCCCTCTCTTCCCCCCCTCCCATCTCACGTGAGCTTGTCCCTCTCTCCCCCCCCATCTCGCGCGTGCTCGTCCCGTTTTGCGCGTGCTCGCCCCCCCTTCCCCCCGTTTCGCGCGTGCTCGCCCCCCCCCTTCCCCCCGTTTCGCGCGTGCTCGCCCCCCTTCCCCCCCATCTCGCGCGTGCTCGCCCCCCTTCCCCCCCATCTCGCGCGTGCTCGCCCTCCGTCCCCCCAAATCTTGCGCGTGCTCGTCCCCCCCCCAATCTCGCGCGTGCTCGTCCCCCCCCCCCAATCTCACGCGTGCTCGTCCCCCCCCCCCAATCTCGCGCGTGCTCGTCCCCCCCCTCCAATCTCGCGCGTGCTCGTCCCCCCCCCCAATCTCGCGCGTGCTCGTCCCCCCCCCCAATCTCGCGCGTGCCTCGTCCTTCCCCTCTCCCCCCCCATCTCGCGCTTCCTCGTCCTTCCCCTCCCCCCCCCCATCTCGCGCGTGCTTGTCCCTCCCCCCATCTCGCGCGTGCTTGTCCCTCCCCCATCTCGCGCGTGCTCATCCCTCCCCCCCCCATCTCGCGCGTGCTCGTCCCTCCCCTCCCACCCCCCCCATCTCGCGCGTGCTCGTCCCCCCCATCTCGCGCGTGCTCGTCCCCCCCATCTCGCGCGTGCTAGTCCCCCCCCATCTCGCGCGTGCTAGTCCCCCCCCCATCTCGCGCGTGCTCGTCCCTCCCCCCCATCTCACGCGTGCTCGTCCCTCCCCCATCTCACGCGTGCTCGTCCCACCCCCCCCATCTCGCGCGTGCTCGGCCCTCCCCCCCCCCATCTCGCGCGTGCTCGTCCCTCCCCCCCCCCCCCCATCTTGCGCGTGCTTGTCCCTCCCCCCCCCATCTCGCGCGTGCCTCGTCCTCGCCCCCCCATCTCGCGCGTGCTCGTCCCTCTCTCCCTCCCCCCCCTATATCGCGCGTGCTCGTCCCTCTCCTCCCCCCCACCCCCCATCTTGTGCGTGCACGTCCCTCTCTCCTCCCCCCCCCCCATCATGCGCGTGCTCGTCCCTCTCTTCCCCCTCCCCCCCCCCCCCCATCTCGCGCATGCTCGTCCCTCTCTCCCCCCCCCCCCCAGCTCGCGCGTGCTCGTCCCTCAATTCGCCCCCCCCAGCTCGCGCGTGTTCGTCCCTCTTCCCCCCCCATCTCGCGCGTGCTTGTCCCTCTCTCCTCCCCACCCCCATCTCGCGCGTGCTTGTCCCTCTCCCCACCCCATCGCGCGCGTGCTCGTCACTCTTCCCCCCCCCCATCTCGCGCGTGCTCGTCCCTCCCCCCCCCATCTCGCGTGTGCTCATCCCTCCCCCCCATCTCGCGCGTGCTCGTCCCTCCACCTCCCCATCTCGCGCGTGCTCGTCCCTCCAGCCCCCCATCTCGCGCGTGCTCGTCCCTCCACCCCCCCCATCTCGCGCGTGCTCGTCCCTCCCCCCCCCCCATCTCGCGCGTGCTCGTCCTCCCCCCCCCCCATCTCGCGCGTGCTCGTCCCTCCCCCCGCCATCTCGCGCGTTGTCCCCTCGCCCTTCTCGCGCACTGGTCCCCCTCGCCCTTCTCGCGCGCTGGTCCCCCTCGCCCTTCTCGCGCGCTGGTCCCCTCGCCCTTCTCGCGCGCTGGTCCCCCTCGCCCTTCTCGCGCGCTGGTCCCTCGCCCTTCTCGCGCGCTGGTCCCCCTCGCCCTTCTCGCGCGCTGGTCCCTCGCCCTTCTCGCGCGCTGGTCCCCCTCGCCCTTCTCGCGCGCTGGTCCCCCTCGCCCTTCTCGCGCGCTGGTCCCCCTCTCCCTTCTCGCGCGCTGGTCCCCCTCGCCCTTCTCGCGCGCTGGTCCCCCTCGCCCTCTCTCGCGCTGGTCCCCCTCGCCCTTCTCGCGCGCTGGTCCCCCTCGCCCTTCTCGCGCGCTGGTCCCCCTCGCCCTTCTCACGCGCTGGTCCCCCTCGCCCTTCTCGCGCGCTGGTCCCCCTCGCCCTTCTCGCGCGCTGGTCCCCCTCGCCCTTCTCGCGCGCTGGTCCCCCTCGCCCTTCTCGCGCGCTGGTCCCCCTCGCCCTTCTCGCGCGCTGGTCCCCCTCGCCCTTCTCGCGCGCTGGTCCCCCTCGCCCTTCTCGCGCGCTGGTCCCCCTCGCCCTTCTCGCGCGCTGGTCCCCCTCGCCCTTCTCGCGCGCTGGTCCCCCTCGCCCTTCTCGCGGCGCTGGTCCCCCTCGCCCTTCTCGCGCGCTGGTCCCCCTCGCCCTTCTCGCGCGCAGGTCCCCCTCGCCCTTCTCGCGCGCTGGTCCCCCCTCGCCCTTCTCGCGAGCTGGTCCCCCTCGCCCTTCTCGCGCGCTGGTCCCCCTCGCCCTTCTCGCGCGCTGGTCCCCCTCGCCCTTCTCGCGCGCTGGTCCCCCTCGCCCTTCTCGCGCGCTGGTCCCCCTCGCCCTTCTCGCGCGCTGGTCCCCCTCGCCCTTCTCGCGCGCTGGGCCCCCTCGCCCTTCTCGCGCGCTGGTCCCCCTCGCCCTTCTCGCGCGCTGGTCCCCCTCGCCCTTCTCGCGCGCTGGTCCCCCTCGCCCTTCTCGCGCGCTGGTCCCCCTCGCCCTGCTCGCGCGCTGGTCCCCCTCGCCCTTCTCGCGCGCTGGTCCCCCTCGCCCTGCTCGCGCGCTGGTCCCCCTCAGCCCTTCTCGCGCGCTGGTCCCCCTCGCCCTTCTCGCGCGCTGGTCCCCCTCGCCCTTCTCGCGCGCTGGTCCCCCTCGCCCTTCTCGCGCGCTGGTCCCCCTCGCCCTTCTCGCGCGCTGGTCCCCCTCGCCCTTCTCGCGCGCGGGTCCCCCTCGCCCTTCTCGCGCGCGGGTCCCCCTCGCCCTTCTCGCGCGCGGGTCCCCCTCGCCCTTCTCGCGCGCGGGTCCCCCTCGCCCTTCTCGCGCGCGGGTCCCCCTCGCCCTTCTCGCGCGCTGGTCCCCCTCGCCCTTCTCGCGCGCTGGTCCCCCTCGCCCTTCTCGCGCGCTGGTCCCCCTCGCCCTTCTCGCGCGCTGGTCCCCCTCGCCCTTCTCGCGCGCTGGTCCCCCTCGCCCTTCTCGCGCGCTGGTCCCCCTCGCCCTTCTCGCGCGCTGGTCCCCCTCGCCCTTCTCGCGCGCTGGTCCCCCTCGCCCTTCTCGCGCGCTGGTCCCCCTCGCCCTTCTCGCGCGCTGGTCCCCCTCGCCCTTCTCGCGCGCTGGTCCCCTCGCCCTTCTCGCGCGCTGGTCCCCCTCCCCCTTCTCGCGCGCTGGTCCCCCTCCCCCTTCTCGCGCGCTGGTCCCCCTCCCCCTTCTCGCGCGCTGGTCCCCCTCCCCCTTCTCGCGCGCTGGTCCCCCTCCCCCTTCTCGCGCGCTGGTCCCCCTTCTCGCGCGCTGGTCCCCCTCCCCCTTCTCGCGCGCTGGTCCTTCTCGCGCGCTGGTCCCCCTCGCCCTTCTCGCGCGCTGGTCCCCCTCGCCCTTCTCGCGCCCTCGTCCCCCTCCCCCTTCTCCCGCCCTTCGTCCCCCTCCCCCTTCTCGCGCCCTCGGCCCCCTCCCCCTTCTCGCGCCCTCGTCCCCCTCCCCCTTCTCGCACCCTCGGCCCACTCCCCCCTTCTCCTACCCCCGTCCCCCTCCCCTTCTCGACCCCCTCCCCCTACTCGCCCCCTCGTCCCACTCCCCCTTCTCGCCCCTCGTCCCCTTCCCCCTTCTCGCCCCCTCGTCCCCCTCCTCTCCTGCGCATCTTCCACCTCCCTTCTCTCTGCGCACCCCCCTCTCTCCCCCCCCTTTCTCACGCTCGTACGCCCTCGGCCCCCTCCTCCCCTCCTGCGCGCCCTGGACCCCCTCCACCCCCTTTCCACGCACGCGTGCCCTCGGCCCACCCCACCCCCTCTTCCACGCGCGTGCTCGTCCCTCCCCCCCCCCATCTCGCGCGTGCTCATCCCTCCCCCCCATCTCGCGCGTGCTCGTCCCTCCCCCCCATCTCGCGCGTGCTCGTCCCTCCCCCATCTCGCGCGTGCTCGTCCCTCCCCCCATCTCGCGCGTGCTCGTCCCTCACCTCCACCACACGCGTGCTCGTCCCTCCCCCCCACCTCGCGCGTGCTCGTCCCTCCCCCCCATCTCGCGCGTGCTCGTCCCTCCCCCATCTCGCGCGTGCTCGTCCCTCCCCCATCTCGCGCGTGCTCGTCCCTCCCCATCTCGCGTGTGCTCATCCCTCCCCCCCATCTCGCACGGTGCTCGTCCCTCCCCCCCATCTCGCGCGTGCTCGTCCCTCCCCCATCTCGCGCGTGCTCGTCCCTCCCCCCATCTCGCGCGTGCTCGTCCCTCCACCTCCACCTCGCGCGTGCTCGTCCCTCCCCCCCACCTCGCGCGTGCTCGTCCCTCCCCCCCATCTCGCGCGTGCTCGTCCCTCCCCCCCCCCATCTCGCGCGTGCTCGTCCCTCCCCCCATCTCGCGCGTGCTCGTCCCTCCCCCATCTCGCGTGTGCTCATCCCTCCCCCCCCATCTCGCGCGTGCTCGTCCCTCCCCCCATCTCGCGCGTGCTCGTCCCTCCCCCCCCCATCTCGCGCGTGCTCGTCCCTCCCTCCCCCCCCATCTCGCGCGTGCTCGTCCCTCCCTCCCCATCTCGCGCGTGCTCGTCCCTCCCCCCCCATCTCGCGCGTGCTCGTCCCTCCCCCCCCATCTCGCGCGTGCTCGTCCCTCCCCCCCCCCAATCTCGCGCGTGCTCGTCCCTCCCCCCCCCAATCTCGCGCGTGCTCGTCCCTCCCCCCCCCCCCCAATCTCGCGCGTGCTCGTCCCTCCCCCCCCCCATCTCGCGCGTGCTCGTCCCTCCCCCCCCCCCCATCTCGCGCGTGCTCGTCCCGCCCCCCCATCTCGCGCGTGCTCGTCCCTCCCCCCATCTCGCGCGTGCCCGTCCCTCCCCCATCTCGCGCGTGCCCGTCCCTCCCCCCCAGCTCGCGCGTGCCCGTCCCTCCCCATCTCGCGCGTCCCCGTCCCTCCCCCCCATCTCGCGCGAGCCCGTCCCTCCCCCCCCCCATCTCGCGCGGCTCGTCCCTCCCCCCCATCTCGCGCGTGCTCGTCCCTCCCCCCCATCTCGCGCGTGCTCGTCCCTCCCCCATTTCGCGCGTGCTCGTCCCTCCCCCCCATCTCGCGCGTGCTCGTCCCTCCCCCCCATCTCGCACGTGCTCGTCCCTCCCCACCCCAATCTCGCGCGTGCTCGTCCCTCCCCCCCATCTCGCGCGTGCTCGTCCCTCCCCCCCCCATCTCTCGCGTGCTCGTCCCTCCCCCCCATCTCTCGCGTGCTCGTCCCTCCCCCCCATCTCGCGCGTGCCCCGTCCCTCCCCCCATCTCGCGCGTGCCCGTCCCTCCCCCCCATCTCGCGCGTGCTCGTCCCTCCCGACCCCCCATCTCGCGCGTGCTCGTCCCTCCCCCCCATCTCGCGCGTGCTCGTCCCTCCCCCCCAGGTCTCGCGCGTGCTCGTCCCTCCCCCATCTCGCGCGTGCTCGCCCCTCCCGCCCCATCTCGCGCGTGCTCGTCCCTCCCCCCCCCCCCCAATCTCGCGCGTGCTCGGCCCTCCCCCCCCCCCCCCCCATCTCGCGCGTGCTCGTCCCTCCCCCATCTCGCGCGTGCTCGTCCCTCCCCCATCTCGCGCGTGCTCGTCCCTCCCCCCATCTCGCGCGTGCTCGTCCCTCCCCCATCTCGCGCGTGCTCGTCCCTCCCCCATCTCGCGCGTGCTCGTCCCTCCCCATCTCGCGCGTGCTCGTCCCTCCCCCCCATCTCGCGCGTGCTCGTCCCTCCCCCCCATCTCGCGCGTGCTCGTCCCTCCCCCCATCTCGCGCGTGCTCGTCCCTCTCCATCTCGCGCGTGCTCGTCCCTCCCCCCCCCATCTCGCGCGTGCTCGTCCCTCCCCCCCATCTCGCGCGTGCTCGTCCCTCCCCCCCATCTCGCGCGTGCTCGGTCCCTCCCCCCCATCTCGCGCGTGCTCGTCCCTCCCCCCCATCTCGCGCGTGCTCGTCCCTCCCCCCATCTCGCGCGTGCTCGTCCTCCCCCATCTCGCGCGTGCTCGTCCCTCCCCCCCCATTTCGCGCGTGCTCGTTCCTCCCCCCCATCTCGTGCGTGCTCGTCCCTCCCCCATCTCGCGCGTGCTCGTCCCTCCCCCATCTCGCGCGTGCTCGTCCCTCCCCCATCTCGCGCGTGCTCGTCCCTCCCCCCATCTCGCGCGTGCTCGTCCCTCCCCCATCTCGCGCGTGCTCGTCCCTCCCCCATCTCGCGCGTGCTCGTCCCTCCCCCCCCATCTCGCGCGTGCTCGTCCCTCCCCCCCTTCTCGCGCGCTGGTCCCCTCGCCCTTCTCGCGCGCTGGTCCCCCTCGCCCTTCTCGCGCGCTGGTCCCCCTCGCCCTTCTCGCGCGCTGGTCCCCCTCGCCCTTCTCGCGCGCTGGTCCCCCTCGCCCTTCTCGCGCGCTGGTCCCCCTCGCCCTTCTCGCGCGCTGGTCCCCTCGCCCTTCTCGCGCGCTGGTCCCCCTCGCCCTTCTCGCGCGCTGGTCCCCCTCGCCCTTCTCGCGCGCTGGTCCCCCTCGCCCTTCTCGCGCGCTGGTCCCCCCTCGCCCTTCTCGCGCGCTGGTCCCCCTCGCCCTTCTCGCGCGCTGGTCCCCCTCGCCCTTCTCGCGCGCGGGTCCCCCCTCGCCCTTCTCGCGCGCTGGTCCCCCTCGCCCTTCTCGCGCGCGGGTCCCCCCTCGCCCTTCTCGCGCGCGGGTCCCCCTCGCCCTTCTCGCGCGCTGGTCCCCCTCGCCCTTCTCGCGCGCTGGTCCCCCTCGCCCTTCTCGCGCGCTGGTCCCCCTCGCCCTTCTCGCGCGCTGGTCCCCCTCGCCCTTCTCGCGCGCTGGTCCCCCTCGCCCTTCTCGCGCGCTGGTCCCCCTCGCCCTTCTCGCGCGCTGGTCCCCCTCGCCCTTCTCGCGCGCTGGTCCCCCTCGCCCTTCTCGCGCGCTGGTCCCCCTCGCCCTTCTCGCGCGCTGGTCCCCCTCCCCCTTCTCGCGCGCTGGTCCCCCTCCCCCTTCTCGCGCGCTGGTCCCCCTCCCCTTCTCGCGCGCTGGTCCCCCTCCCCCTTCTCGCGCGCTGGTCCCCCTCCCCCTTCTCGCGCGCTGGTCCCCCTCCCCCTTCTCGCGCGCTGGTCCCCCTTCTCGCGCGCTGGTCCCCCTCCCCCTTCTCGCGCGCTGGTCCCCCTCCCCCTTCTCGCGCGCTGGTCCCCCTCCCCCTTCTCGCGCGCTGGTCCCCTCCCCCTTCTCGCGCGCTGGTCCCCTCCCCCTTCTCGCGCGCTGGTCCCCCTTCTCGCGCGCTGGTCCCCCTCCCCCTTCTCACGCGCTGGTCCTTCTCGCGCGCTGGTCCCCCTCTCCCTTCTCGCGCGCTGGTCCCCCTCGCCCTGTCTCGCGCCCTCGTCCCCCTCCCCCTTCTCCCGCCCTCGTCCCCCTCCCCCTTCTCGCGCCCTCGGCCCCCTCCCCCTTCTCGCGCCCTCGTCCCCCTCCCCTTCTCGCACCTCGGCCCACTCCCCCTTCTCCTACCCCCGTCCCCCTCCCCTTCTCGACCCCCTCCCCCTACTCGCCCCCTCGTCCCACTCCCCCTTCTCGCCCCCTCGTCACCTTCCCCCTTCTCGCCCCCTCGTCCCCTTCCCCCTTCTCGCCCCCTCGTCCCCCTCCTCTCCTGCGCATCTTCCACCTCCCTTCTCTCCTGCGCACCCCCCTCTCTCCCCCCCCTTTCTCACGCTCGTACGCCCTCGGCCCCCTCCTCCGCTCCTGCGCGCCCTGGACCCCCTCCACCCCTTTCCACGCACGCGTGCCCTCGGCCCACCCCACCCCCTCTTCCACGCGCGTTCTCGTCCCTCCCCCCCCCCCCCATCTCGCGCGTGCTCATCCCTCCCCCCCCATCTCGCGCGTGCTCGTCCCTCCCCCCCATCTCGCGCGTGCTCGTCCCTCCCCATCTCGCGCGTGCTCGTCCCTCCCCCATCTCGCGCGTGCTCGTCCCTCCCCCCATCTCCCGCGTGCTTGTCCCTCCACCTCCACCACACGCGTGCTCGTCCCTCCCCCCCACCTCGCGCGTGCTCGTCCCTCCCCCCCCATCTCGCGCGTGCTCGTCCCTCCCCCCCATCTCGCGCGTGCTCGTCCCTCCCCCATCTCGCGCGTGCTCGTCCCTCCCCCATCTCGCGCGTGCTCGTCCCCTCCCCCCATCTCGCGCTGTGCTCGTCCCTCCCCCCCATCTCGCGCGTGCTCGTCCCTCCCCCCCATCTCGCGCGTGCTCGTCCCTCCCCCATCTCGCGCGTGCTCGTCCCTCCCCCATCTCGCGCGTGCTCGTCCCTCCACCTCCACCTCCACCTCGCGCGTGCTCGTCCCTCCCCCCCACCTCGCGCGTGCTCGTCCCTCCCCCCCCCATCTCGCGCGTGCTCGTCCCTCCCCCCCCCATCTCGCGCGTGCTCGTCCCTCCCCCCCCATCTCGCGCGTGCTCGTCCCTCCCCCATCTCGCTTGTGCTCATCCCTCCCCCCCCCCATCTCGCGGCGTGCTCGTCCCTCCCCCCATCTCGCGCGTGCTCGTCCCTCCCCCCCCCCATCTCGCGCGTGCTCGTCCCTCCCTCCCCCCCATCTCGCGCGGTGCTCGTCCCTCCCTCCCCATCTCGCGCGTGCTCGTCCCTCCGCCCCCATCTCGCGCGTGCTCGTCCCTCCCCCCCCCCATCTCGCGCGTGCTCGTCCCTCCCCCCCCCAATCTCGCGCGTGCTCGTCCCTCCCCCCCCCCCCCAATCTCGCGCGTGCTCGTCC